>NW_022681471.1:58924235-59524235 GCF_009764315.1 Trachypithecus francoisi | reverse complement strand
ATGAAAGGAGAAAAACAAAAAGCAGCAAGAAATTAGATTAACTATCCCAATGAAGGTACCCTAGAGGGAAAATAATTTGATTTTTCACAAACATACTCAGCACAGAAGATGAATAAAAACTACCTGCTTTTATTGTATTCCTGCCTGCTAGGGTGGCTTAATGCTCTGCATACTTCATAGCTATTGTCTTCAGAAAGAAACCTGTTTGAAATATAGTGCAGTTTGGGGTTTATATCCAGCGATACTCTGAATATATAAGAGGGTAGATACAGGAAAGTAATAAAGGAAATTTAAAGTCTAGAGGGTGCTTGATGTTTTTAGGTAGCTAGCATTAATTAGAAATTAATTGGAAGATTAAGCAGGAATGTACATTGCCAGCTTTGTCATTATTTGTTTGCATTTTTCCTCTGCCAGAGCACTTAATAAAGATGAATAACTCTTAAATATGAAATTATGATAACAAATGGATACCACATAGTATTACTAAAAAGAGTAAAATCTGAATTGTTTTCCCCTTCAGAACTTAATAGTATTGTCTTTTTAATAAGCAGAAACAACAAACAAACAAAAATGAACAAAATCAAATCTCTGGGGTGCCTTTTATATGGGTAATGTAAAGGTTTTATATAGGCTTTGCAGTAGTTACTCCTGAACATTCCATTTTTTTTTTTTTTTACCTCCTTTTTTACCATTTGATTTATGGCAGAGATCTCAGCAGTAACAATGGAAGCCAAAGGAAAAGTAAAATAAAATAAAATATATCATCCAATGCTGGGAGAAAAATAGCTTTTAATCTAGAATTGAGTACTCTGAAAGTTATCTTTCAATAATGACAAATATACTTTCATATAGAAAAGAACTAAAACAGCTTACCGCCAGTAAACCTTTCACTAAAGCAAGTTTTAAAGAATGTAATTTGAGGAAAGGAAATGACAGTAAAAGTTCTTCATTATAAAAGTGAAAAATAAAAAAAGAGGTTGCTAGTAGATTACATGTAGATTAATCAATTTTTTTAAATAAAAGAATGATAATTTTGTGATTTATTTTAAAGTTTGTTTTAAAGCAGATGATTTGTATTATAGGTGTTATAAGAATTTTGCATGATAGAGGCAGAAAGTCAAGTTTATAATTTGTTAAGAATGCATGGTAAAACTTCAAGAGTAACCGTTAAAATAAGAGACATTTCAGTAATATAAAAAGGCAAGGTATCCAACAGAATATATTATTGGCATAAATATCAATTAACAAATGCTCAATGACAAAAAAAAAGTTTTTAAATATGAATTTTGAAATTATGCATACACTCCTGTTACTCATAAATCAAATAATTATAATGAAATATTAAAAATATTTATATCCTATCCATGAGCATGGAATGTTTTTCCATTTGTTGTGTCCTCCTTTATTTCCTTGAGCAGTGGTTTGTAGTCCTCTTTGAATAGGTTCTTCACATCCCTTGTAAGTTGTATTCCTAGGTAATTTATTCTCTTTATAGCAATTGTGAATAGGGATTCACTCATGATTTGGCTCTTTGTCTATTATTGGTGTATAGGAATGCTTGTGATTTTTCCACATTGATTTTGTATCCTGAGACTTTGCCAAAGTTGCTTATCAACTTAAGGAAAGAATCAATATCGTGGGAACAACAGATGCTGGAGAGGATGTGGAGAAATAGGAACACTTTTACACTGTTGGTGGGAGTGTAAATTAGTTCAACCACTGTAGAAGACAGTGTGGTGATTCCTGAAGGATCTAGATCTAGAAATACCATTTGACCCAGCAATCCCATTACTGGGTATATACCTGAAGGATTATAAATCTTTCTACTATAAAGACACATGAACACGTATGTTTATTGCAGCACTGTTCACAATAGCAAAGACTTTGAACCAACCCAAATGCCCATCAATGATAAACTGGATAGAGAAAATGTGGTATATATACTCCATGGAATGCTATGCAGTCATAAAAAAGGATGAGTTCATGTCTTTTGCAGGGAAATGGATGAAGCTTGAAACCATCGTTCTCAGCGAACTAACACAAGAATAGAAAACCAAACACCTAATGTTCTCACTCATAAGTGGGAGTTGAACAAAGAGAACACATGGACACAGGGAGGGGAACATCACACACTGGGGCCTGTCAGGGAGTGGGGGGCTAGGAGAGGGATAGCATTAGGAGAAATACCTAATGTAGATGACAGGTTGATGGGTGCAGCAAACCACCATGGCACGTGTATACCTGTGTAACAAACCTGAACATTCTGAACATGTATCCCAGAACTTAAAGTGTAATTTAAAAAAGGAAAATAATGTTTTTGATTTTCTGAAAATTTTTGAGACTTGTTTTGTGGCCTATTATATGATCTATCTTGGAGAACGTTCCATGTGCTGATGAGAGGAATGCATATTCTACAGATGGTGGGAGATTGTTCTGTAAATACCTGTTAAGTTCATTTATTTTAGGGTATAGTTTAAGTCCATTGTTTCTTGGTTGACTTTTTTTTTTTTCCCTGAAGATCTGTAAGTGGAGTATTAAAGTCCCCCACTATTATGTGCTGCTATCTATCTCATTTCTTAGGTCTAGTAGAAATTGTTTTATAATTTGGGGCTCCAGTGCTATTTACATATGAATTTAGGATTGTAATATCTGTCTTCTGTACAAATTATTTTATCTTTATATAATGTTCTTGATTTTTTTTACTGTTTTTGCTTGAAAGTCATTTTTTTTTTTTTTTTTTTTTGAGAGGGAGTCTCGCTCTGTCGCCCAGGCTGGAGTGCAGTGGCGCGATCTCTGCTCACTTTCAGCTCTGCCTCCTGGGTTCATGCCATTCTCCTGCCACAGCCTCCTGAGTAGCTGGGACTACAGGTGCCCACCACCACGCCCAGCTAATTTTTTGTATGTTTAGTAGAGACGGGGTTTCACCGTGTTAGCCAGGATGTTCACAATCTCCTGACCTAATGATCCACCCACCTCAGCCTCCCAAAGTGCTGGGATTACAGGTGTGAGCCACCATGCCTGGCCGAAAGCCCATTTTTTTCTGATATAAGAATAGCTACTTCTGCTCACTTTGGGTTTCCTTTTGTGGGGCATATAGTTTTTCACCCCTTTCCTTGAAGTTTATATGAGTCCTTATGTGTTAGGTGAGTCTCTTGAAGACAGTAGATACTTGGTAGATTTTTATCCATTCTGCCATGCTGTACCTTATCTTATAAGTGGAGCATTTAGGCCATTTACATTCAGTATTGATATTGAGATGTGAGGCAGCATTCTATTCATCATGTTAGTTGTTTCCTAGTTACATTTTTTTAACTGTGATATTGTTTTATAGGTCCTGTGAGATTTATGCTTTAAGGAAATTGTATTTTGTATCATATCATGCTTTTGTCTCAACATTTAGAACTCCTTTTAGAATTTCTTGTAGAGCTGATTTGGTAGTGACAAATTTCTTTACCATTTGTTTGTCTGAAAAAGACTACCTCTCCCTCATTTATGAAGCTTTGTTTTACTGGATACCAATTCGCAGCTGACAATTATGTTGTTTAAGGAAACTAAAGATATGACCTCAATCCCATCTGGCTTGTAAGTTTCTACTGAGAAGTCTGCTGTTAGTCTGATATGTTTTCCTTTTTAGGTTATCTAATGCTTTTGTCTCACAGCTCTTAAAATTATTTCCTTCATGTTGACTTTAGATAGCATGATGACTATGTGCCTTGGTGATGATCCTTTTGCAATGATTTTCCCAGAAGTTCTTTGAGCTTCTTTTATTTGGACATCTAGATCTCTAGCAAGGCCAGGAAATTTTCTTCAATTATATTCTCATATAAATTTTCTAAACTTTTAGACTTTTCTACCTCAGAAACATCAATTATCTTTAGGTTGTAATTTATTTTAAATTTCTTTAAGGTGTTTTTACCTTTCTCTGGTAGCTCCTAGGTAGCTTAATTATCAACCTTCTGAATTCTTTATCTGGCATTTCAGATATTTCATCTTGGTTTGGATCTATTGATGGGGAACACTTATTATACAGCAGAGTTTGTATGAGTACATTTCTCAGACCACCTATACTGTAACCATCTTTGTCATTAGAACATATAATATAGATTCTTTGTCTAGACACCAGGCATGTCCAATCAGAATCTCAGAGAGGAGAGGACTGAAACTACTCTTTATAACAAGCTGTCCAAATGATATGATGCATATATACCTAATTTTGAGAACCATAACAATAGAGGGTAGTTGAGTCTTGAAAGTGAGCCTTTTGTTAAGCTCTACTTCTTACCTTCATGCTATTCCTTAAATCTTGTCTAACTTAGGGAGTTCTTAACTAAGAAGTGCTACCAGTCTGGTTCATCATTAGTATAGTCGCCAAAGGAAGCTTTTTGATAACCCCTTACTATATCAACCACAGGTTTGAAGAATACCACATACCCATACTGCTTCTACCAAAAAACACACCACTTCCCCACCAAGCAAAGCCTCTGCTGGGGGCTGCAAGTCTATTAGATTAATTTCTTAAGGAAATCCTTCATGATATGTACCTTGATTAGCTTAAGATATGATATTGCACAGAATAATTAATGTATTTGGTTAACATTCTATTTCTAATTTTCAGAGAGAAAGGCCCTGATGGTGTGAGACACAGATAAATTCTAATAGAGAAGAACACAGGAAAGATCTGTAACATTGTATTACTTCGCATGGAAAGCCAGAAGAATCAAGAGATTATACAACATCCATATATGGTGATATTTTTAATAAGGGAAGAAGTGTCAAAAAGCCAAAAATATATGTGTGAGATTCATCAAAAGAGAGGAAGATAATAAAACAAAATTTGCCCGATTCAAAGCTGTGAGAGATTATTACTAAGGAATTCCCCACATTTATTCAAAATGCCAACTCAGCATCATGTATCCCTACGTTTTGCTTAAATTTTGAACCTAGATACGTTTTCTAGCTGTGTCAAATGTTTTGCATAGTTCTATGCACTTGTAATTTAAATTTTACAGTTTCAAACGTGAAGTTAAAAAAAATTAAGGTAATGTATCAAAATGATCTATTATATTCAGGGCCATAGGAAATTATTCAAATTAACCTTTTTGAATGTTGATCATTTTTGTTTTAGATTAGATTAGGTCGTGCTTAAACGATAGCCCAGTTGTATAGCAGGTAAAATCAGGTTTTAAGATACAAACCTTTGAAATTCGTTCTTTCAAGAGGTTCAGAAAAGCTTCATAAATCTCTCTTTGTAGGGAAAAATATCAAATTTCTTTAAGAAGACTAAGAACTCTCAATTATACATTTCAAGCCAGAAATATAATATGTTTCTTGCTGATAAAATGCTAAAGTAACTCCTAAAATTATTATATTGTCTTGGAAATCTCAGCTTATGTACATATATACACTATTGTCTTTCTTCTCTAAAGTTATTATGTAGCAGAATTTAAAAGCACTGATAAGGAAAAGTGTCTGTTTAGGTACGTTCTGTGTCTATGCTTGCTATTCTATTTTCTTCAAGATGTTAAAATTATTCAGTGATTAATAAGTTGTTGGTGCCTTAACCTGTACTCTGTATACTTGTAGTAACTGAAAGAAGGTTTGTAGTGGGACTTGAAGCTCAGCACTAAAGATGCACGATTAGCTCACTGCCATAGAGGAGTTGATACAATCAAGTTGGTGAGAAGAGACATGGGCATATAACTCAAGGTGAAGGAAACAGACAATAGGATATAATTGTGAGCCATGTGCTCAGTAGTATGCTTAAGAACTATATAAGGTCAAAAAAGGGAGAAAGTTGGCTGAGATAGTCACAGCAAACCATATGCGAAAGGTGAGGCTTTAGTTCAATGTTGAAGGATGGGTAAAATTTGAATAGGAGAAAATAAAGAAATGGCATACTGGACAATATCAGCATAAAAAGTAAGAGGAATGATAATTCTTCAATATTATTTGTGAAGCAGTAGGGAGGTAACGTGGAATATTCAGTGGTAAAGATATTGTTATTTTCTTTTTTCTTTTTTTGAGACAGAGTCTCACTCTGTCGCCCAGGCTAGAGTGCAGTGGCTGGATCGCAGCTCACTGAAAGCTCCACCTCCCGGGTTTACGGCATTCTCCTGCCTCAGCCTCCCGAGTAGCTGGGACTACAGGCACCCGCCACCTCGCCCAGCTAGTTTTTTGTATTTTTTAGTAGAGACAGGGTTTCACCCTGTTAGCCAGGATGGTCTCGATCTCCTGACCTCGTGATCCGCCTGTCTCGCCTCCCGATATTGTTATTTTCTTTCGCTTCCAACATTTGACAGAATCATTATTATTAGTAGCATAATGCCTTAGTAAAATTTATTTTTAGTGAACGTGACTCAGCACAGGGACACTGAAAAAAATTAACAGAGAGAGAGAGAGAAAGAAGAAAAAGTATTCAAATTATATAGCTGCTCACTTAAAAAGGGCATGTTCAGAACAAGAAAATTGGTTGATTAAGGAATACTGATAATGCCAAAATGTGACAGTATTAGAATTAGAAGTTTGGCTTGAACCACATGAGCAAACAATTCTTACCTAATTACGCTACAGTAGATTAACTTGCCTTAGGCAATTTTATTTTTCAGGTTATTTCTCAATTTTATGGTGTCATCCTATATTTCTTATGTCTTTTACCATCAATTTATGAAAACCTTTTATATTCTCTTGCTATTTTGTCTTCATTCAATTGATTCTCAAACCACCATAACCTGCATTTTGTTCTCAATGTAATAGTAAACCTTGTATAAATTTGGATTATTAATACATCCTGTCAAACTCAATAGTAACTTCTAATACTAATATAAATAGTTTTGACACTAATAAAAGTATAACACTTTTTTTTTCTTTCAACTTTTTTTAGGTTCAAGGGTGTACACGTGCAGGTTTCTTACATGGGTAAATTGTGTGTCATGGGGTTTGTTGTACGGATAATTTTGTCACACAGGTCATCAGCATAGTGCCTCATGGTTTTTCAATAGTCATCCTTCTCTCACCCTCCACCCTCAGGTAGGCTCCAGTTGCTATTGTTTCCTTCTTTGTGTCCATGTGTACTTACTGCTTCAGGACATAGAGATGGGCAAAGACTTCATGACTAAAACACCAAAAGCAATGGCAACAAAAGCCAAAATTGACAAATGGGATCTAATTAAACTAAAGAGCTTCCAAACAGCAAAAGAAACTATCATTAGAGTGAACAGGCAACCTACAGAATGGGAGAACATTTTTGCAACCTATCCATCTGACAAAAGGCTAATATCCAGAATCTACAAGAAACTTAAACAAATTTACAAGAAAAAGCAAACAACCTCATCAAAAAGTAGGTGAAGAATAACATTTATGTGGCCAACAACATATGAAAAAAAGCTCATCACACTGGTCATTGGAGAAATGCAAATCAAGACCACAATGAGATACCATCTGACACCAGTTAAAATGGCGATCATTAAAATGTCAGGAAATTACATGGAATACTATGCAGTCATAAGAATGAATGAAATCATGTCCTTTGCAGCAACATGGATGGAGGCTATTATAGTTAAGTGAATTAACACAGGAATAGAACCTAACACCACATGTTCTCACTTGTAGGTGAGAGCTAAGCATTAATGGGGTTGTTTGATTTTTGCTCAATTTGTTTAAGTTTCTTATAGATTCTGGATATTAGACCTTTCTCAGATGTATAGTTTGCAAATATTTTCTCCCATTCTATAGGTTGTCTGTTTGCTCTGTTGATAGTTTCTTCTGTTGTGCAGAAGCTCTTGTTTAATTCAGTCTCACTTCTCAATTTTTGTTTTTGTTGCAATTGCTTTTGGTGTCTTTGTCATGAAATCTATGCCCATTCCTATGTCCAAAATGGTATTACCTGGGTTGTCTTCCAGGGTTTTTATCATTTTGGGTTTATATTTATGTCTTTAATACATCTTGATCTGATTTTTGTATATGGTAAATGGTAGGGATTCAGTTTTAATCTTCTGCATGTGGTTATTCAGTTATCCTAGCACCATTTATTGACTAGGAAGTCCCTTCCTCATTATTCATCACTGTTGGTTTTCTTTAAGATTAAATGGCTGTAGTTGTACAGCCATATTTCTGAGTTCTCTAACCAATTTCATTGGTTTATGTGCCCATTTTTGTTTTGTACCAGTATCAAGTTATTTTAGTTATAGTAGCCTCATAATATAGTTTGAAACCACAGAACATGATACCTCCATACTCCAGCTTTTTTTTTTTTTCCTTAGGATTGCGTTGGCTATTCAGGATCTTGTTGATTTCAAGTGAATTTTAGATTTTTTTTTTTCTAGTTCTGTGTAAATTTTTGTTGGTAGTTTGCTAGAAACAGCATTTAATCTGTAAATTGCTTTGGAGAGTAGGGCCCTTTTAACAGTATCACAATATTGATTCTTCCTATTTGTGAGCACGAAATGTTTTCCCATTTGTTTGTGCCATTTCTCATATCTCCCAGAAGTGTTTTGTGATTGTCATTGTAGCGATCTTTTACATCCCCAGTTAGCTCTATTCCTAGTTATTTTGATAATTTTGCAGCTATTGTGAATAAGATTGCATTCCTGATTTGGTTCATATCTTGGGATTTTATTAGTGTATAGAAATGCTTCTAAATTTTGTGCATTTATTTTGTATCTTGAAACTTTGCTAAAGTTGTTTATTAGATCTACAATTCACATTTTCTGTGAAGAGAGATACTTCCTCTCTTTCTATTTGGATGCCTTTTATTTTTTTTCTTGCCTGATTACTCTAGCCAAGACCTCCAGTACAATGTTGAATAGGAGTTGTGAGAGTGGGCTTCCTTATTTACTTTTGATTCTCAAGGGGAATACTTCCAGCTTTAGACTGTTCAGTATGATGTTTGCTATGTGTCATAGATGGCTCTTATTATTTTGAAGTATATACTTTGAATGTCTAGCTTGTTGTGGATTAATAACATGAAAGGATGCTGAATTTTATCAAAAGCTTTACGTGCATCTATTGAGATGATCATGTAGTTTTTGTCTTTAGTTCTGTTTATGTGATAGATCATATTTACTGATTTGTGTATAATGAACAAACCTTGCATCCCAGGGGTGAAGCCTACTTGATCATTGTGAATAAGCTTTTTGATGTGATGCTGGATTTTGATTACCAGTATTTTCTTGAGGATTTTTGCATTGATGTTCATCAAGAATATTGGCCTGAAATTTTCATTTATTGTTGTATCTCTGCCAGGTTTTGGTATCAAAATGATGCTGATCTCATAGAATGAGATAGGGAAGTGTCCCTCCTCTTTAATTTTTTGGAATGGTTTCAGCAGGAATGGTACCAACTCTTTTTTGTATGTCTGGTAGATTTGGCTATGACTTCATATGGTTCAGGGCTTTTCCTGGTTGGTAGGTTTTTATTACCAATTCAATTTGGGAACTCATTATTGATCTGTCAGGGATTCAATTTCTTCTTTTTCAATCTTGAGGACTTGTATATTTCTAGAAAGTTATCCATTTATTCCACATTATCTAAGTTGTGTGTGTAGTGGTATTTGTAATAGACTTTGAGGATTCTGTATTTCTGTGGGCTTAGTGGTGATGCTCTCCTTGTCATTTCTGATTTTGTTTATTTGGATACTGTCTCTTTTTTCTAAATTAGCTTAGCTAGCACCATATCTATCTTATTCATTTTCTTCAAAGAACCAACTTTTGGTTTTGCTGATCTTTTGTATGACTTTTCTCATCTCCATTTCATTTAGTTCAGGCCTTATTTTGGTTATTTATTTTCTTCTGCTAGCTATAGGGTTGCTTGTTTTTGTTTTTCTAGGTCCTCTAGGTGTAATGTTAGTTTAATAATTGAGATCTTTCAAAGTTTTTGATGTGGGTGTTCGAAAGTATAAAATTTTAAAATTTTCTCTTAACACTGCATTAGCTGTGTCCCAGAGATTCTGCTATGCTTTATTTTTGTTTTCATTAGTTTCAAAGAATTTCTTGTTTTCTGCCTTAATTTCATTGTTTGTCCAAAAGTCATTCAGGAGCAGATTGTTTAACTTCCATGTAATTGCATGGTTTTGAGAAATCTTCTTGGTTTTGATTTCTATTTTTACTGTGCTATGGTCTGAGACTGTGGGTGGTATGTTTTTTTTTTTTTAATTTTCTTCAGATCCACTTTATGGTTGAGTGGCAAATTTTAAAGTATGTGCCATGTGCAAATAAAAGTAATGTACATTCTGTTGTTGGCTGGAATGTTCTGTAGATGTATGTTAGGCCCATTTTGTCATGTGTCAAGTTTAGAACCCAAATATCATTGTTAGTGTTCTGCCTCAATGATCCGTCCATTTCTGTCTGTGGGGTGTTGAAGTCTCCCACTATTATTGTTTGGTTATTTATATTTCTTTATAAGTCTCTATGCACTTGTTTTATCAATCTTTGTACTCCAGTTTTGAGTGCATATTTAGTATAGGTTAAGTCTTCTTGTTGAATTGAATACTTTATCACTATGAAATGCCCTTCTTTTTTATTGTTTTTGATATAATGTCTATTTTTTCTAAAATAAAAATAGCAACATCTGCTCTTTTTTTGTTTTGTATTTGCTTGATAACTATTTCTCCATCCCTTTACTTTGAGCCTATGGTTGCCCTTGCATGGGAGATGGGTCTCTTGAAGATAGCATAGAGTTGGGTCCTGCTTTTTTATCCAACTTGCCAGTCTGTGGCTTTTAAGTGGGAATGATTAGCTCATTTCCTTTCAAGGTTAATATTGATATGTGAGGATTTGATCCTTTTATTGTATTATTAGCTGGTTGTTATTTGGACTTGATTGTGTATTAGCTTTATAGTTTCAATTGTCTATGTACTGGAGTGTGGTTTTGTGGTGGCTACTAATGGTCTGTTGGTTTCACATTTAGCACTCCCTTAAGAACCTCTTGTGAGGCAGGTCTGATGGTAATAAATTGTCTTAGCATTTGCTTATCTACAAATAATTTTATTGCTCCTTCACTTAAGAAGCTTAGTTTGGTTAGATATGAAATTATTGTTTGGAATGTTTTTTCTTTAAAACTGCTGAATATAGGACCCTTAATTTCTTCTGGCTTGTAGGGTTTCTGCTGAAAGATTGTGTGTTACTTCATTTCTGGGTGTTTTCAGAGATATCTGAAACATCAGATGTCTGATGGTTTCTCTGTATTTCCTCACGTTTGCAGCCATGCTCCCTCTTAGTGCTCTGAGAGTGTGGATTCCTTTCCTACTTCAATGCTGGCCACAGACCTTGGCTTGGCACTTCCAATCTGTGCACTGCAGGCCTGGGGCAAGCTCAGACTTTTTGCTTACTCCCCAGCGTAGAGAAAGCAAAGTTGGAGACCTTGGCAGTGGCAATGGCAAAGCACCCTTCACTAGTGTCTTAGGGCTCCACTCCAGAGAAACACAGAACCTTGGCAAAGTGGAATGATCAGCCTAGGGTGGGAAGACTGTGTTGTGAGCCCAAGACAGGAAACCCTGTGTGGTGAAGAGTAGGAGATTTGAGGGGCTTATGGGGAAAACAGTCTAAACTTTTTTTTTGTAGGGTGACTGCAATGTGCTGGAGGTCCAAGCGCTCAGGCTCTCTGTTTCTTCTCCAGCCCAAGGGCAGTAAGGATAGTACCACTGTATTGGTAGTGGCAGAGGGGCTGTCAGTTGCTTCTAAGAGCACCATCCCAGAGAGACAGAACCACTTCCAGTGGGAATGTTTAACTGGGGTGATGTGACTGTGCTGTGGGACCAAATCTGGGGCCTACTCTGTGAAGAGTAGAGGCAAAAGTCTTACAGGGAAGGAGAATGGGCTTCTCCCTGTATGGTGTCTGCAATGTGCTGGAGGTTCCAGTAAAATGATCAGTCTCCGGTATGTTTTATCAACAGTGTGAGAATGGAATAATACAAGAGTTTCACAAAAAGTTAAAAAGATTACTTCAGACTCCTTTAGTTTATGCAGTTAACAGTCATAAACATTTCAGCCCTCCATGAATCCTGAAAGGTTTTCCTTTTATTCTAATATCACAATTTCTAAAGTTATTAGAAACCTGCATTTAATGACACCTGTTAGAGTTCTATAGCTGACTATAAACCACCTTTTAAAGAGGATTAAAATAAGACAACAAATATCTGTGGATGATAAAAAGCCTTAGAACAGCCACCATCAACAACACAATTGACAAAGAAATTTGGTTACCTTTGTGGCATACAAAAGCTTACATAATAATTATAACTATTAATAACATACACTAAGCCATATTAGAATTACAGGAGTTTCCCATGATTTTGGAACATATACCAATAACATATTAATGCAAATACAGCCCAAAGAACACTAAACACAATTTCATATTTGACAATGCTTTCAGTATGAATTTTATACCAAATATGCCAAATGTCACTGTTGCATTAGTGCATTATTGATGTCAAACCAAATCTTAAGAAACCTTTTAGACAAATGTGTTTAATCTCAATTAGTTTGACCATAAGATAAGATTCTTATAAACCTTTTATAACTCTTTACAATTTTTTGTTAAAAAGCAGATTATAAGCAGATTTTTGCTCTAAGAAAAACGTATTGTGCTTTTACTTTAATGCTGAATTTATAGAAAAAACAAATAATACCCCTTTAACTTTAGCCAAAATGTTCATGCACAGAATTAATTTCGTTTGCAATTAATTTTTCACATACCTTCCACAACTTTTTTAAACCTTCAGCTTTATCCTAACTTAAAACAATTTTTAATACTTCAGGCAGAAAAAAATCCACATTTCCATGACTTCTTATACTCTTTTACCAAAAGTATTAATATATTCTACTTTCCTTACATGCTTCATGTGTAGAACTGTTTTTTCAGTAGTCTCAAATACATGTTACGATTTTAACTCTTAGCAACTTTACTTTTGGTGAAAACCTTGGGAAATTTGGGATTTTAATTATGTACTAGGTGTGGAGCCTAGCCTAGGACACATCGGGCAAAAGTGCAGGTAAGGGTAAGGGTCTTTCTAATTCCACATGTCTTTCTAACTCCACATGTCCCAGGTCTTACATAAGTCTTACATAGATGTTAACATCCCACAGTGCCAAACCGGTTCTTAGCCAAGAGAGATTTTACCAAGTGGGACTTTACTGAAAGGGTTCCCTAATCCCTTAAATCTTAGAAGGGACTCTAATCCTCCTAAATTGAGCCTCTAACCCAAGGTGCTTCAAGCATCCTTGCCTTTTATTAAGGGGGGCCTCTAACTCAGTCTATCCTAGGAGACACTCAACTCCCTTAAGTTAAGCCTCTAACCCAATCCCATTCTTTATATGGATATATGCACCCCACTTACCCAAAGTTGGACAATCAGTGCTGCAGTCTATTTCCTTTGAGTGGGAGAGGTCTCCTCAGTATTGTTGCTTCTTGGTCACCAGAAAGATGTTACAGGAAAGGGATCTTGATCCAGACCCCAAGAAAGGGTTCTTGGATCTCATGTAAGAAAGAATTCAGGGCAAGTTTGTAGAGTAAAGTGAAAGCAATATATTAAGAAAGTAAAGGAATAAAAGAATGGCTACTCCATAGACAGAGCAGTCCCAAGGGCTGCTGGTTGCTCATTTTTATGGTTATGGTTATTTCTTGATGATATGCTAAACAAGGGGAGGATTATTCATGCCTCCCCTTTCTAAACCACATAGGTAACTTCCTGATGTCGCCATGGCATTTGTAAACTGCCATAGCACTAGTGGGAGTGTAGCAGTGAGGATAGCCAGAGGTCACTGTTTTGGCCATCTTGGTTTTGATGGGATTTAGCTGGCTTCCTTACTGCAACTTGTTTTATCAGCAGAGTCTTTATGACCTGTATCTTGTGCCAAACTCCTATCTCATCCTGTGACAGAATGCCTTAAACATCTGGGAATGCAGCCCAGTAGGTTTCAGCCTCATTGTACCTAGCTTCTGTTCAAGATGGAGTCGCTTTGGTTCATACACCTCTGACACAGGTCTGCATTAACCTAAAATCTAGTCTCTGCCTACTCTACTACACTGTTATGACACAGGAAGTAAAGGACTAACCTCATTTTCTGTAGATTGTGAATGTAAACCTTACATAGGACAAAATACTTTCACTGCATAGACTTTTTAAAAAATTTATCCTATAGAAAAAGCTTCCCCTTTTACCTCTGAAGATTCACTGAAATTCATTGGCAAAAAGGAGATTCATAGAAGAAAATATATACAAATTTATGTGTTTATAGTTTTTTAAGAAATAAGAGGCTTCAGACTGAAGACCCAAAGACACAGGGAAAGTTGTCCATTTTGATGCATAGGTATAGACATGTAGAAATATGATTAGATAATCTTAACAGACTGAAAGGGGAAACACAGCCATTTCTGTCCATTTACATGCTTTTTGGCCTCTCTATGCAGTATTCTTTCTTTCTGCGTGTGGGGCAGAATTCTTTCTGGAGGGAGGGTCTTATTACCTTCAACCAAACACCATAGCTCAGATCATGTCCTATGACCGGTTTTTACAAAGAAAGGCAGAAGGAGAGTTAGAGTAATATTTTTAGGCTTTATGACTAGCTTTGGGAAAAAAAAAAAGATTCTGGTTTCTAAGTCTTGCATTGAAGACGAGGGATTCTAGTTTCTATTTCTATCCTTGGGCAAGAATGAGGGGGTCAGAGACAGGAGGGTAGAAAAAAATCATTGAGAAAAAATTGCTTCTTAAGCTATTTCTGGGGTCTTCATCTTGGAGTACGATTTATCAAGCCCTAATAATCCATTCATCTACCAATTTATTACATAAGCACAGTATGTTCTCAGAGAGAAAAATTTGCTTCTTAAGCTATTTCTGGGGTCTTCATCTTGGAGTATGGTTTATCAAGCCCTAATAATCCATTCATCTACCAATTTATTACATAAGCACAGTATGTTCTAGTGTGGAAGATTTCAATAACTTGGTTTAGCTAGGAAAACCATACACTACTATTAATTTTTTTAAAATAAATTAAAAACAATGTTTCTGGTTGAAATTCAGGTTTGGGTGGTTTAAAATTATTTATTCAAAATAGTTATAAGTACATGTCAGAGTATTGTTTCAATTTTGTAAGAAGGGAGACCTAAAACAGGTCAATTCATAGAGAGTAGAAGGATGGTTACAAGAGGCTAGGAAGGGTTGTCAGAGATTGGGGAAGAGTTAGGATGTCTAATGGTACAGAACAATAGAAAGGATAAATAAGACCTAATATTTAATAGCATAACAGGGTGACTATAGTCAATAATAATTGTACATTTTAAAATAACTTAAAGATTGTAGTTGGATTGTTTTTTAACTCAAAAGATAAATGCTTGAGGAGATAGATACCCCATTCTCCATGATAGGCTCATTTCGCATTTGCAAGCCTGTATCAAAGCATCTTATATATTGTATAAATATATACACCTAAAATGTACCCACAAAAATTACAAATAAAAACAAAAAAAGATCAATTCAAATATAACCTCCCACTAGAACATTTTCATAGAAAAAATAGAATTATTAGAAAATTATTGTTAGGGCTGATGTGGTGGTTAAAACCTGTAATCCCAACACTTTGGAAGGCTGAGGCAGGAAAATGGCTTGAGCACAGTACTTAGATCAGCCTGGGAAACATAGTGAGACCCTGTCTCTAAATTTTTAAAAAATATAACCAGGCCATTTGGTACATGCCTATGGTTTCAGTTACTTAAGAGAGTGAGGCAGGAGAATCTTTTGAGCCCAGGAGATCGAGGTTACAGTCAGCTGTGATTGCACCATGGCACTGGATAACAAAGTAAAAGCCTGTCTTAAAAAAAAGAAAGAAAAAAATCATTATTATGTATTATTGCTATAATAAATTATATGCAAGGGAAATAATTTCCATTTAGATATTATTTGACATCTTACTGAAATTAAGCTAATGGCCAGTTGAAGAAAGAACCAACAAAATCATGCAATATATTCCAGGGCCTGAGGCAAGAGTACACATGGAGTTTTACAAACAATATGAATAAATATTTACAAGTTATAAATTAAGCTAACTGTTTAGCAAAATATCTTCTTGACAAGATACAGTTTCATAAAGACCTGGAAGACCAAATTCTGTCTCAGAATTCTCAGATTCTTTAGAGTTATATACCATATATGACCATTCCAGGAGAACCATCCATAACCTGTCTCTCATCTCTTCCCATCCCTGGTTTTTGTGAACTATACATCAAGTAATCTTGAATGCAGGTGTGTTGACACCTCAGTTTGCATGTCAAAGCTATGTCCACACTTTCACTTTTGCATTCAGCTAACCTCAAACCCAGGGCTATACACACTACCAGATTTTCTACCTTAGTTGGATGGATCCAGGTAAAAAGCTAATGTAAGTTTTAAGCTCAGAGCCATTTGGGCAGATAATGTCTTGGATTTCATATTTAGAGGAGGAAAGGTTTTTCTCTATTGCTCTACCCTCTGAGGGTTTGATAACTGCATCTATGAAATAACCTGAAAGAGACAAATTAACAGCAGAAAAGGCATACAAATGTATCATATGCACAGAGGCATCAGAACAACAACAACAAAAAAAGTGAAAATTCCAAAATCCAGTGAGATGTAGAAGGTAACGTATACTCTTCATAGGGGAGAGGAGATATAGGGAGCTTACAGGAGAATATATGATTTGGGAAAAAATGAATGGGGCTTTAGGAGAATATATTGAGAGAGGAGAAAAGAAGAAACTGGTCAGGCAGACAGTAACGGGTAGGTCCTTAGTTAAATTCTTTCAAACAAAAACACAGCCTGAAAAATCAAGTTGCAGGAACACATAAAGGAACTTGCCCAGGGGTCTTGGCTAAGACATCCCCACAGCCACATAGATGAGAAAGTATACAGAGGAGACTTGCAAAGACATACCCACAATGGAAAATTCCATCCCCTGACACATTTGCAGTAAGTGGAGCAAAGGAACATGGAATAACTCAAGCTAAGAACCTGCATGCACACTAGGAGAATGGGGTGGAACTATCAGAAATGCACACCTTATGCAAATGAGATGCCCAGCCACCCTACTGATTTCTTATAAAAGCCTCTATATCCAGAATGTGAATCAGCAACCCATTTTTCTGGGACCCCTCTCTGTACCACGGAGCTATTCTCTTTCATCTATTAAATTTCTGCTCTAAACCTCACCCTTTGTGTGTCCACGTCCTTGATCTCCATGGCTGTGAGAGAGTGAAACCTGGCTGTTATGCCAGACAACAAGGTCACTTCAATATGATAGTTGGCATCAGTTTGTCTGAGTGTGATGCCAACTTCTAGTTTTACTTACCTATAATGAGTTAATCTTCCCTGTTTAACAAAGCCCCTAGGGAAGGAATGGGTGACAACTGAGTATTTATTGGAGGATTTGTCTTTGGACAGACAAGACTTCTTCCTGCTACTACTGCCCCCAAAGTACCCTCAGTTCAAAGTAAACAGCATACAAAAATGACATACTTTTGTTACATTTCCTGAACTTCTTTATAGTAGAGAGTAGTCTGAGAAACAGGTACAGGCTACAGACCCAGGTGCACCTTTTCACTTGACCTGTCTCTTCATGCTGTGGAAAGTGATGTTGCCATAAAATATACAGAGTGGGTTCCTCTAAAGCAGGGCTGAGGACATAGCACCCCAAAATGTGACTGCAGGAGACCAAAACATACAACCCCAAATACACATTGATAAATAAAAACAAAATTCTATACCCCTAACTGACTAAACAGACCCCTTCTTGTCCACAGAACCCCAGAGAAACTTTGGAAGCTGAGTTCATGGCCATGACAAGATGGGAGATTACATACACTTCATTATACCCCTTCCTTCGCTAACACCATTAGGCTTTCTTCTCTAAGAATTAAACAGAAACTAGACCTTTCAAAAACTGCTAGCTTATATTTCCAGATTCAGAACAATGACAAGATTAGATTAATCATTTCTTCATCTTTCCTGAGACTAGATGAGATTAATCATTCTTACATCTCTCTGTGAGAAGTCTACTTCCCCTACCCCCTTTTTCTTTAAATGTTCAATTTATCTTATGTAAAATGTGGGTTTACTGGACACTAACTAAAGTCTTACAAGTATGTAATCATTTTTTTCTCACTGTTGCCCCCGGCTTTGAAAAATAACATATAAATGCAAAACCTCCTGATAATGTCTTTTGGAAAAACAGCTACCGATGCTTCTGTAACTTGCGTTTTTCCTAGGTGCAGCCTCAAACTGGCTCAATAAACATTCATTTGAGACTTATGCCTCGATCACTTATTTTGGTTGTCAACCTCTTTGCTATATTGATTATTATTTTCATCTATTTATTTTGAGAGACTGCAGACACAATAGTAGATCTGAAAAGCTGCTCTTTTATGAAAAATATTTACATCTATAAACAGAATTGTACTAGTAAGAATATCTGTATCAAGAAGAGCTCCTCTAAGACGATCTTTATTACCTGAAGGACTTTTATCTGCATAAAAAGGCAACCTTTGCAAGTCCTTAGAGACTTACAAAGAGACTTAGACTCCCATAAAATAATAATGGGAGACTTCAACACTCCACTGTCAACATTAGACAGATCAACGAGACAGAAAGTTAACAAGGATATCCAGGAATTGAACTCAGCTCTGCACCAAGCGGACCTAATCGACATCTATAGAACTCTCCACCCCAAATCAACAGAATATACATTCTTCTCAGCACCACATCACACTTATTCCAAAATTGACCACATAGTTGGAAGTAAAGCACTCCTCAGCAAATGTACAAGAACAGAAATTATAACAAACTGTCTCTCAGACCACAGTGCAATCAAACTAGAACTCAAGACTAAGAACTCAATCAAAACCGCTCAACTACATGGAAACTGAGCAACCTGTTCCTGAATGACTACTGGGTACATAACGAAATGAGGCAGAAATAAAGATGTTCTTTGAATCCTCCCTAACTCATTTTATGAGGCCAACATCATCCTGATACCAAGCCTGGCAGAGACACAACAAAAAAGACAATTTTAGACCAATATCCCTGATGAACATCGATGCAAAAATCCTCAATAAAATACTGGCAAACTGGATTCAGCAGCACATCAAAAAGCTTATCCACCATGATCAAGTGGGCTTCATCCTGGGATGCAAGGCTGGTTCAACATTCGCAAATCAATAAACGTAATCCAGCATATAAACAGAACCAAAGACAAGAACCACATGATTATCTCAATAGATGCAGAAAAGGCTTTTGACAACATTCAACAGCCCTTCATGCTAAAAACGCTCAACAAATTCGGTATTGATGGAACATACCTCAAAATAATAAGAGCTATTTATGACAAACCCACAGCTAATATCATACTGAATGGGCAAAAACTGGAAAAATTCCCTTTGAAAACTGGCACAAGACAGGGATGCCCTCTCTCACCACTTCTATTCAACATAGTGTTGGAAGTTCTGGCTAGGGCAATCAGGCAAGAGAAAGAAATCAAGGGTATCCAGTTAGGAAAAGAAGAAGTCAATTGTCCCTGTTTGCAGATGACATGATTGTATATTTAGAAAACCCCATCGTCTCAGCCCCAAATCTCCTTAAGCTGATAAGCAACTTCAGCAAAGTCTCAGGATACAAAATCAATGTGCAAAAATCACAAGCATTCTTATACACCAGTAACAGACAAACAGAGAGCCAAATCATGAATGAACTTCCATTCACAATTGCTTCAAAGAGAATAAAATACCTAGGAATCCAACTTACAAGGGATGTAAAGGACCTCTTCAAGGAGAACTACAAACACTGCTCAGTGAAATAAAAGAGGACACTAACAAATGGAAGAACATACCATGCTCATGGATAGAAAGAATCAATATCGTGAAAATGGCCATACTGCCCAAGGTTATTTATAGATTCACTGCCATCCCCATCAAGCTACCAATGATTTTCTTCACAGAACTGGAAAAAACGGCTTTAAAGTTCATATGGAACCAAAAAAAACCCGCATTGCCAAGACAATCCTAAGTCAAAAGAACAAAGCTGGAGGCATCACGCTACCTGACTTCAAACTATACTACAAGGCTACAGTAACCAAAACAGCATGGTACTGGTACCAAAACAGAGATATAGACCAATGGAACACAACAGAGTCCTCAGAAATAATACCACACATCTACAGCCATCTGATCTTGGACAACCTGAGAGAAACAAGAAATGGGGAAAGGACTCCCTATTTAATAAATGGTGCTGGGAAAATTGGCCAGCCGTAAGTAGAAAGCGAAACTGGATCCTTTCCTTACTCCTTATATGAAATTAATTCAAGATGGATCAGAAACTTAATGTTAGACCTAATACCATAAAACCCTAGAAGAAAACCTAGGTAGTACCATTCAGGACATAGGCATGGGCAAGGACTTCATGTCTAAAACACCAAAAGCAACGGCAGCAAAAGCCAAATTGACAAATGGGATGTGATTAAACTAAAGAGCTTCTGCACAGCAAAAGAAACTACCATCAGAGTGAACAGGCAACCTACAGAATGGGAGAAAATTTTTGCAATCTACTCATCTGACAAAGGGCTAATATCCAGAATCTACAAAGAACTCAAACAAATTTACAAGAAAAAAACCAACAACCCCATCAAAAAGTGGGGAAAGGATATGAACAGACATTTCTCAAAAGAAGACATCCATACAGCCAACAGACACATGAAAAAATGCTCATCATCACTGGCCATCAGAGAAATGCAAATCAAAACCACAATGAGATACCATCTCACACCAGTTAGAATGGCAATCATTCAAAAGTCAGACAACAACAGGTGTTGGAGAGGATGTGGAGAAATAGGAACACTTTTACACTGTTGGTGGGATTGTAAACTAGTTCAACCATTATGGAAAAGAGTATGGCAATTCCTCAAGGATCTAGAACTAGATGTACCATATGACCCAGCCATCCCACTACTGGGTATATACCCAAAGGATTATAAATCATGCTGCTATAAAGACACATGCACACGTATGTTTATTGCGGCACTATTCACAATAGCAAAGACTTGGAATCAACCCAAATGTCCATCTGTGACAGACTGGATTAAGAAAATGTGGCACATATACACCATGGAATATTATGCAGCCATCAAAAGGATGAGTTTGCATCCTTTGTAGGGACATGGATGCAGCTGGAACCATCATTCTTAGCAAACTATCACAAGAACAGAAAACCAAGCACCGCATGTTCTCACTCATAGGTGGGAACTGAACAATGAGATCACTTGGACTCGGGAAGGGGAACATCACACCTGGGGCCTATCATGGGGAGGGGGGAGGGGGGAGGGATTGCATTGGGAGTTATACCTGATATAAATGACGAATTGATGGGTGCTGACGAGTTGATGGGTGCAGCACGCCAACATGGCACAAGTATACATATGTAACAAACCTGCACGTTATGCACATGTACCCTAGAAATTAAAGTATAATAAAAAATAAAAATAAAAAAAAAGGCAACCTTTGTTTGCCATACATTCCTCTTCTAAAACTGCTAAAATTTGTCACCACTCTCAGAAGCTGCATGCCCCTATGTTTTTCTATAGCTCAGGATGCTATACAAGTCCTGATCATCTGTCCTTTCTTTGAATTTCATATTTCTGTGGGAGTCTTGTGAATGTGCATGTAATTAAAAAGCTATCTTTTTCTGTTCATCGGTCTTATGCTAACTGAATTTATACCCAAGCCAAATAACTTAAATGGGTGGAGGGATGCTATTTTTCTCCTTCACTACAGGGCTCAGGGCATGGGACTTTCTTTCTGGGGCCTAACAGAGGTACTAAGCAACAATAATTTTATTACCAGAAAGGGGTGCTGATTCAGACCCCAAGAGAGGGTTCTTGGATCTCATGCAAGAAATAATTCAGGGCAAGTCTGTAGAGTAAAGTGAAAGCAAGTTTATTAGGAAAATAAAGGAATAAAGGAATGGCTACTCCAGGGCTGCTGGTTGCTCATTTTTGTCGTTATTGCTTGATTACATACTAAACAAGCGGTACATTTTTCATGAGTTTCTGGGAAAGGGTGGGCATGTCCCTGGAGTTGAGGGTTCCTCCTCTTTTTAGTCCATGTCGGGTAACTTTCTGATGTTGCCATGGCATTTGTAAACTGTCATGGCACTGGTGGGGTAGCAGTGAGGATGACCAGAGGTCACTCTCTTTGCCATCTTGGTTTTTGTGGGTTTTAGCCAGCTTCTTTACTGCAACTTGTTTTATCAGCAAGGTCTTTATTACCTGTATTTTGTGTTGACCTCCTATCTCATCCTGGGACTTCGAATGCCTAACCATCTAGGATGTAGCCCAGTAGGTCTCAACCTTATTTTACCCAGCCCCTATTCAAGATGGAATTGCTCTGGTTTAATTTCCTTTAACAATTTCCTGGAAAAGCCCTTAATCACATCAAATTATATCCAAAAATTGCTTAAGCATTTTATACAAAATAGTTGTTCATTTTTCAGAGTTTGTAAATTATGCTATACAAAAATATTCTGTTACATGTTAGATTTATAATAATGTTATTTGTCGGAAGAGTGGTAGCCTCATTCTCTCCCCTTCAACATGCACATGCAAAATTATAAATGCACCTAGTAGGCTTTGTGAGAACTCCCATAATGAACAACTTTAAAACTACTGATCCATTATGAAGGGTATAAACTTTGAAAATCAGCCCTGAATTCAAATGTAGTTCAGTGATTGTCTTTTTTTGCAAACTCAGACAAGTTATTTAACCTCTTGGAATTCAATTTCATTGTTTATCACACAGGAATAGTTTTAAATGCTTTTCAACATTTCAGGAGAACAAAAAGATTGTGCAGATTTGCTTTCAGTTACCAGGTATCCACTTCCTGAGAATTTAAGTCATACAAAGATTAAAGTTATAGAGCATAGTGATTAGAGAACATTTGAGAAGAGGTTCTATAAAGGAAAACAAGTTCCACAAATTAAAATGGCAAAGAATAGACTCCAGTGTATGTATAGAGGTCTGTGAAAGACCAGGGTGGAAATCTGTTTAACATTACCTGGTAGTCTAATTATATTTATGTAACTGGCATACTTTAATTGGATTTGAGAATGTATGTATTCTGTAATAGATGTAAGTATCCTTTTAAGGACAAAAATGGTAAGCATACATGAATCCAAATGACTAAATTTAGGCTTTAATTTTGTCATGAGAGATAATGAGAAAGATCACCTGAAGAACAAGACAATTAGGTTATATTTTTAAGAATTAGCAGACAATGGCTTCCAATGTCACCATCTGTTTTTACTAATCCTTTTACAATTCATAGACAAGAGTTGAGAGTAAGGGTAGGGTGAGAAAAAATGTATGTAACTCGAAACAAAAGAATAAAGACAGCAGTGAAACCAGCAAAATATGGACAAATGCTGACTTTAAAATAAAAACATAATATTTATTAGGAGCTGGGGTTGATGGATTTATGACATAATTTGAAGAAGCTGTTCATGTCATCCTCTGCTCCAAAAAATTTGAAATTTTCCAAGACAAGCACAATCATTTAGATTGACATAGTCCTCTTTAAGGAGGTTGAGGGGGTAGGATCACTTGAAGCTAAGAGTTCAAGACCTACCAGGGCAAGAAAGTGAGATCTCATCTTCACAAAAAATAAAAAGAAAATAAATTAGCCCGGTGCAGTGGCATGTGCCTGTAGTCCCAGATCCTGGAGAGGCCGAGGTAAGAGAATTGCTTGAGCTAGTTCAAGGGTGCAGTGAGCTATGATCACACTACTGAACTCCAGCCTGGGTGACAAAGTGAGTCTCTGTCTCTAAAATCATCATCATCATCATCATCATCATGATAAAAATCCTAGCTCTGCATATGGTAAAAAATTAGCTTCCCTGACCCTTTGTATAAAATTATATTACATAATATAATTTTCAGCTACAATTGAATATAGTTGTATATATAAATATTTTATATATAAGTTGCATATTTTGAATATTTTATAAATATTTTACGCATTTATTAAATCAGATTAATTATCAAGCACAAGTAAAGTCAGTGGATTAAAACAGAAAGTTGTTTTGGGGGAGGCTTACTTCATTTGCATTGCCCTGAAAGAATATATGAAGCTAGGAAATTTACAAAGAGGTTTATTTGGCTTATCATTCTGCGGGCAGTACAAGAAACATGGCACCAGCATCTGCTTCTGGTGAGGGACCCAGGGAGCTTTCAATTATGGCAGAGGAAAAGAGGAGCAGGCATGTCATATGGCAAGAAGCAGCAAGGGAGAGGAGGTGCAGGATCTTTTTAACAATCAATTCTTGCACAAACTATGAACTCACTTGTTACCGTGAGGATGGCACCAAGTAATTCATGAGGGATCTGCCCCGATAACCCAAACAATTCCCCCTAAGCCCTACCTTTAACATTTTGGATTAAATTTTTACACGAGACTTGGAGGGGACAAATATCCGAACTATATCAGGGTGAAAGGTCTGAGAAGGAAGAGTCTGCAGTTGGTAAGGCTGGTTTGGCTGAGTAAACTCTGGTCAATTAAGAGTTCTAGGTAGCTGAAAAGTACTTGTGGCCTGAAGAGCAGACAAAAGAAGGAACATAAATATATGCTTAAATATATGCTTAGGTGAATAGTGAAAGAAAGGCTATTACTATGAGTCAAAACTGTTAGAAAAGAGAAAGAAAAGGCATCACAAACAAACCCACCTTTAATCAAGTATATTCTTGATATGGTTTGGCTGTGCCCCCACCCAAATCTCATCTTGAATTGTAGCTCCCGTAATTCCATGTGTCATGGGAGGGACCTGGTGGGAGTTAATTGATTCATGGGGATAGTTCTCTCCTGTGTTATTCTCCTGATAGTAAGTAAGTCTCATGAGATCAAATGGTTTTAGAAAGAAGAGTTCTCTTGCACATGCTTTCTCTTGCCTGCCACCATGTAAGATGTCCCTTTGCTCTTCCTTCATCTTCTGCAATGATTGTGATGCCACCCCTGCCATGTGGAACTGTGAGTTCTTCAAACCTTTTTTTCTTTATCAATTACCCAGTCTCAGGTATGTCTTTTTTTTTTTTTTTTGAGACGGAGTCTCACTCTGTCCACCAGGCAGGAGTACAGTGGCGCGATCTCGGCTCACTGCAAGCTCCGCCTCCTGGGTTCACGCCATTCTCCTGCCTCAGCCTCCCTAGTAGCTGGGACCACAGGCGACCGCCACTGCGCCCGGCTAATTTTTTGTATTTTTAGTAGAGACGGGGTTTCACCGTGGTCTCGATCTCCTGACCTTGTGATCCGCCTGCCTCGGCCTCCCAAAGTGCTGGGATTACAGGCATGAGCCACCGCGCCCTGCCCGGTATGTCTTTACTAGTAGTATGAGAACAGACCAATACAATTCTTAGCCTTTCAACTAGCCCTTTTGCTACTTTACAATGCAAAGGAGTTTTAGTGTATAATGATTCATCCACCTTGAATTTTCCCTCTTAATGTTACAAAATATTTTGCTAAAAAATACTTTAGAAGTCAGCATTTAAAAATTGTATTGTCCATAACATAGTATGTTAATTGATTTTTTTGTCTTTGCTTGGTTATCTACCATGTGCAAAGTACTTTTATACATACATTATTTATTTTGACCCTTATATATGTAAGGTTCATACAATTAGGAATTCTAGGAGTTTTTGCATATCCAAGTTACATAAATGCTCAGTACCTAAAATACTTCTTTTCTCTTTATATCAAAACACAAGATCTTATGCTGTTTGACTTCAAGAGAAATTGTTTGTTTGTTTGTTTGTTTTGTTTGCTTGCTATTAACTTGAGTTTATTCCAGAAATATTAATGGGACTCTCCATAGAATATTTAAATACTCTATACATCCATCTTGGGTGTCCCTTGACACTCTAGCCAAACTTTACACTTGTGCAAGTCACACTTATGCATTGAGAGCTGTTTTCCACAGGCTACTGTGAGTCCTCCTTATGTATCCTCACTGCAACTGTGGGCTGGCACTCTCCCCTCAATTTTCTATCGCAAAGGCCAAGATCTATTTGTAATTTTAACGAGATTTTTACTGAAGTCTTTGTTGTAATGGAATGGAATCAAGGCACACAGAAACTTAAAACTGAATGGACTTTCTTAGAGTCTACAGATCTTAACAACCTTAATACCTCACCTTTATCTCTTGTGAATACCCTTGAGCATGTCTCCCCTGCCTCAAGCCCTGCCCTCTACAACTATAAATTCCAAAGAAAGTTAATCCAATTTTCAAAACTTCAATATTATTATGCAAAGCAATTTAGCCTTATTTTCCCAAGTCATATTAGAATCTAGATTTAATTTGGTACAAACCAAAGATGCAGTAAGTGACTCTCCATTACAAGGGACAGCAATCTACCACTGAGAGTAATTTGCCTTTATGTCCACAGAACCAACATTTACAGGCATTTTTAAAATAGCAATTTTTCCTCTCTACTAGCAGGTAACTTTAAAAATATATATATTGTTTAGTTTCATCTATAGTACTTTGCAACACTCTGTTACATTTACTTTACAAATAAAGAAACAACTTATAAGAATGTAATTTACCCTAATTTAATGCTGCAAAAATTTATTGAAGATCCAAATTATGTAACTAACACATGGTAAAACTGAAACAAAAACTAGGTCTTCTGACTCTTCATCCAGATATCTTTGTTTTTGTTTGTCCACCCTACCTTGACAGTTAAAATAAAAATACTGTTTTTAATATAATAATTCAATCATCCATTTGACTATTCCAATTGACCTATGTTACCAACCAAGTTATATTCTGTTAAATATATTTTCACATGTGTATTTGTCTTCTATATATCCTCTTTGGTAGAATGTCTGTGTGTGTCTTTGACCCATTTTCTAATTGGATTGTTTTGGCCTACTTCTGTGGGTTGTGCTTCTATTGGAAGTCAAATTTTTGGAGACTTTATGATGTTCCTTTATTCTGCTTGAATTATCTGGTGTTACTGAGGCTTTCAGTTGTTCTTTGCTGATGCTGCCTGACAGACTAAAGCATAATAATAAGACAGGGCAGTCTGGTACCTCTAGAAGGGGGAAGGAAGCCTCCAGCCCACACTGCAGAAGAGTGTTTCCCTGTCTGAGTGCTTATTATTTCAGGATTCTTTTTATGTGGTACAGAAACCACTTCTGAGCAGGGATGGCTTGTTGAGACAGGATTCAACCTATCGTCTTTGTCAGTTCCATAAGCCTGTCTCTGTCTGTGTATCTCTAAGCAGAGGCAAAATGTCTCAGGCACAATGATAATGATAATGACTACAATGAGAAAGGAGGGCATTTCCCTGGCAGCTTATTGTCCCTATTGATCCTCCTTGTAGGTGGTGCAGTCTGGCTTTCTTGTTTGGACTCCCATTCAGTCCAGGGGAGTGGTTAGCCTAGGCTATGTTATCTAGACAGGAAATCCTACACAGTACTTTACTTCTCAGTGTTTGCTTCATTCCAAATTTATAATAGGTATTTATTGACATCCTAAAATTATATAGTTCTGGTAACTTTTTATTGGGAATCGGACAATATATTACTTTTGTCAGCATCTTTTTTTTTCTTTGCCTTCCACAACCCATTTATTTACTAAACTTTAAATAGATATGAATGCTTACATATATATATACACACACATATATACATATAATACATATATATGTTCTGTTTTATTGTGATCTAGTTAAAAACCTGCTTGTTTTTGAAACTTGTCCATAAGTCACACAGATTCCCAGATTCCTATAAAGTCCCACAGATTCCTGTCTCCTTTGTATATCCCCAAATTACTTACAGCCTGTCTTGTAATAAGTGTAATCTTATCTTCCTTATTCTTAAGAATGGTCATCTTTCTAGAGCAGTGTTTCTCAACTGGGGATTATTTTACTTCTTCCCCACCCCACCCCCAGAATATCCAGGAGATATTTGGAAATTTTGGGAGTTTTCTTTTTTGAACTTTGAGCCCAGTGCTAGTGCATCTAGTGTGTTAAAGTCAGTGAGACTGATAAATGTCTTCTTATATAAAGGACTGGCCCCCACGATAAAGAATTACCTGCTCCAAAATTTTAAAAATGCTGAGGTTGAAAAACCCTGCTCCATTTGCTAGTATAATACTTCTCAATTGTTTGTCAGAAACAAACAGGAAAACGTGTGACTTTTTTTCAGTATTTTCTCTTCTCTATTCTCCCTGTTCTAAAGGGCTAAATCTTCTACTTAGCCCTTTAGACATGCAAATATAATATTTTACTTTCCCTTCACCAGGCACTCCCCACTGGGCAAATTCATCTATGTGCTGCAACATGAAACCCCTACCCACCAGGAGGTTGCTTCGAGAGATAACAATCAATTTTTAGAACAAAGGATATGTTCTACAGAACTCACACCCACCAGGAGGTTGCCTCAAATGATGACAGTCAAAAGCTTGCCTGCTACTCTCTCTCCCCTGGAGAGATTTTGGTGACCTTTACAACCTATTTCTGCCCATGAAGATGCCAATTTGACTGCCCAACACATAATGCACCAAGGTAGCATGCAGATTCCCCAACCTTGCTCACTTCCTCTCCTGACTTTTAACAATTTCCATGTTCTGCTTTAAAAGTGAAGTGGTATCCTTAAAGGCAAGAAATCTTTACTTCTTCCCCTAAACTAGCTTTGGAATAAGTCACTTTCTTTGTACAAGACCTATCTCTTGTTAATGAGACGGCACTGAGTGACTAGACCTGCTTTCAGTTCCAAATCAACTTGTTTTTCCTAATATGCAAAAACTATTTACAGTCCCACATTTTCAAACACTGTCTGGACATCTCCACTTGACTGTTTTCAAATTTGCCAAACTAATTATGTGCAAAACAAAACTTACTACTTTCCCCAATTCTTTACCCATTTTAAAAGAGTTAACTTTATCATAATCTCCTTACTCTTTTAAATTAGAGAGCCAAATTCAAATTCTGTTGTCTCTAAAGCCTCACATTTAATTAGCTAATAAAATTGGTCATTTTATGATCCAACCATAAAGCAATTTTAATTGCCTTTTGAAGTTTTTCATCTAAATATCTAGGGCCTTTGCACATGCCCTTTCTTGTTCATAAAATTTTACTTCCACCAACTTTCTTAACATAAAATTTTCCAACTTATGATTTAAGAACTAGATCAAGTACAATGTGTATAGGACCATTCTTGGACTAGTCTTCTTCTGAGCTTTCACAGCATTCCTATAACGCACTTCATGTTTTATTTATTCCAATGTCTCCCATGCTAAGAAGTAAGATTCTGGGGAAAAATATATAATTATTATTCATCTTTATATCTCTAGTACCTAGTGTGGTGCCCAGAAAAAGGATGCTGACTTACTGAGTAAATGAATTAACAGGTAGGTAATTGGACATATGTATGAATGTAGACAAATTAACACAATTCAAACTGGAGTTTATAACAGACTCTTTTGTCAATGCCAGTGTTAAAAAGTCTTCAGAATTGCATTTGCTATCACAAAAAATACATAAAATATACATTAAAAATAGATTTAATAAAGTTAAAATAGAGTTTCAAATATATTGAAATTTCCATCAAAGTATAACTTTGTGAATTTTGATCTGTCAAATGTGCCCTAAGATGTTTCTCTAATCACATATGAACAAACACTACACTATATAGGCCACTCACAATAAGATTCATAAATAAATAAGTAATGGATATTTTAAAATTGTAAATTTTTGCACATCAAATTCAACTCAAGCAAAGGTAGTCATGACTACAGAATTTGACATAAACTAATGTTAATAATTTCTATTTGCTACTACAAATGTGTTGAATGTATTCTTATAGAGTGATTAAAGATAAGTTTTGGTTTTGTTGAATGTTCTTAAAAGGTTAATTATGATACATTTTATATAATATGTATTTTCTAATTTCTTTTCTAAAATTATGTTAAGGCAGCCTAGTGATTTGCTAATTTATTAATGTTTATACTTTAAATAATATGAGTGCTTCTTTTCCCAGATCTAAATGTTAGAAATGTGCATTCAGGAAAAGGAAAAAATGTCCATAATTTACTCCTCAAATTTATATCCCTTTTTATTGTCTCCTTAGCCATAAAGTGATCTGCAACCTATTTTTCAGAAAACATTGTATTCTCCTTAGTGAAAGGGAGATCATTTGAACTATAATAAGAAAATAGAAATAATCGTAAATCATTTTCAGATTATAAAATTTACTAATGCTAGCCTATGGTTGCCAGCTTTCAGACCATTTGTTTACTCATACTCTTTACATTGGGTGGTAGGTAGGACAAAAAAGACTTGAAATTAAATCTTGTCATTTATCTTTGTTACTAACCTTCTAAAAGTGTTTCTGAAAGAAAATATCAATATATTTAATTAAGATAAGTTTTAAACGACCTATTAAATTTAATCATTCCTATGTCCTAAACTATGCCTAATGAATTGGGAATAACAAAAATGAAGAAATTCAGAAAATGCCACCATAAAATATGATGATTTGGTATGTTTATTGCGTTGAACTAAGTTCATTTGGGGAACAGGTAATGCAGGCAGAGGCTTTCTCAGAGCTCTACTTATCTGCTTAAAGATAGATCTTCCAAAAAGGACTCGATTATCATGAATCCCTTCCACAGAAATCTTGTCAAGCAGGGAAGATAAATTTGGATCAAAGGAGAGAAGACTATAGTGACTTCAGGCCTAGACAGACTCTCACTTGTTCTTCTGAGAGCTGCTTCAAAAGAGATTTTATTACCTGAGAGGCTTTTTATTCACATAACAAGACAACTTTATTCACCATGCATTCCTACCCTTATCCTCCCATAACTCGTTGCCACCCCCACCCAGAATCACCAAGCACCTATACTTCTCTGTAGCTCAGGATGCTATATAAATATCAGTAATCTGACCCTTCTTTGAGTCTCATATTTTATGAGACTTCCATGCAGATATATGTAATTAAATATGTTTTTTCCCCCTGTTAATCTGTCTTATGTCAATTTAATTCATTGTCTAGCCAAAGGAACTAGAAGGGTGAAGAAAAGTCATTATTTCCAATAAAGATGAGGTTGTACTATGTTTCCCAGGCTGATCTGAAATGCCTGGGCTCAAGCCATTCTCCCATCTCAACCTTGCAAAGTGCTGTGATTACAGGTTCGAATCTGTGAGCTTGGCCAAAAGTCATTTTTTGCTAACCTACAAAGACTTACCAAAAAATGACTTTTCAAAGTATAACTTTTGATTCAAACCTTAAAGAAAAATATTGACTAATTAGATATATCAGTCATTCAATTAAAGTATTTCTATTTTAAATTAATAGGGAAAGCAGTCTTAAAGGACTAACTATTCATGATGTTTAGTGGTACATTTCTGCCTTATTTATAGAATTTTCTATATAACTTTCTATGAATATGAATGCATTAATTTATTCATTTATTATTCCTACATTTATAAAGTACTTGTTATATTGTTGCAGGAAGTCAGGGACTCCGAATGGAGAGACTGGCTGGAGTCATGGCAGAGGAACATAAATTGTGAAAATTTCATGGACATTTATCAGTTCCCAAAATTAATACTTTTATAGTTTCTTATGCCTGTCTTTACTGCAATCTCTGAACATAAATTCTGAAGATGTCATGGACATTTATCACTTCCCTAATAATACTCTTATAATTTCTTATGCCTGTCTTTAATCTCTTAATCCTGTTATCTTCATAAACTGAGAATGTACATCACCTCAGGACCACTATTGTGCAAACTGATTGTAAAACATGTGTGTTTGAACAATAAGAATTCAGTGCACCTTGAAAAAGAACAGAACAACAGCGATTTTAGGGAACAAGGGAAGATAACCATAAGGTCTGACTACCTGCGGGGTCAGACAGAATAGAGCTACATTTTTCTTCTTGCAGAGAGCCTATAAATGGATGTGCAAGTAGGAGAGATATTGCTGAATTCTTTTCCCAGCAAGGAATACCCTGGGGAAGGAATGTATTCCTTGGGGGAGGTCTATAAACAGCTGCTCTGGGAGTGTCTGCCTTATGTGGTTGAGATAAAAACCGAAATACACCCTGGTCTCCTGCAGAACCCTCAGGCTCACTAGGGTGGGGAAAAACCCCACCCTGGTGAAATTGAGGTCAGATTGGTTCTCTGCTCTCAAACTCTGTCCTGTTGTTTAAGATCAAGACAATATGTGCACAGCGGGACATAGACCCTCAGCAGTAATTCTAATTTTGCCCTTGCCTTGTGATCTTTATTTCCCTTGGAAGCATGTGATCTTTTCGACCTATTCGCTTCTCATGCACCCCCTCCCCTTTTGAAATCCTTATTAAAAACTCGCTGGTTTTGCAGCTCAGGGGACATCACGGACCTACTGATATGTGATGTCACCCCCGGAGGCTCAGCTGTAAAATTCCTCTCTTTATACTCTTTATGTTTATTTCTCAGACCAGCTAACAGTTAGGGAAAATAGAAAGAACCTATGTTGAAATATTGGGGGCTGGTTCCCCCGATATTATATGCTAAAAGTCATGTTTGATAATGATATTACAAAAATGATTGATACTTCACCTTACTCTGAAGAAAATTATGGAGTCACCAACGAGGCATACATGTATGAACAACCATTTACTTGCATGAGGGATAAGTGATAGTGAGGTCTCCATATTTCAATAACTTGATTAATATTAAGCCAACCATATTAAAAATCATTTTTAGAAACTGATTTTCAGATGACCTTTTGTGAAATGAGAAAAAAATGCAGGATGTATGAACAAAATGAGTTTTAACTACAAGAACAAAGGGAAAGAAACCATGAAAAGTGTAAAAGTCTTCTAATTCTGAAGATGATTAGCCAAAGTATTCTCCTTATATCATTTTAGCATTAGAGGTATCCAATAATTTTGAATCTAGTAAGTGATTGATATTTGATTTGAAATCAAGTAAAAATTAATTGTAGGCATTTTTAAATTTTCCTACATAAGAATTAGATGGATGTTAATGGATAAGTAGTCAATGGTATTTTCTCTCCAAGTATAGATCACAAAAATAAAGAGTTTTTACACATACACACAAACATACAGGTGCCCCCCACACACAAACAGTATTGATGTTTTAAAAAATTGCTTTTCATTTGCTTTCATATTCTATAATAGAGAAAAACAAACAAAAACAACAAAAAACTTCTCATTCTTCTTTCACTGTATGTGACAGCTGGAGCTGTTTTGCACCAACTCAAAGCTAGTGGGACTAAATTCTCTTGGCCACTGGACTAAAAATTCCTTTGCGTTGTAGACTGTCTGGCAACTTTGTCACCAGACACACTTTCTTAGGGGCCAATGTGTTTAGGATTATGTATGGGCAGTGACTTAATGTAGTTTCTCTGCCTGAGATTTATAAGGGCCAAGAGCATTCCTACTAGACTCCTTAGCAGATTATTTTCAGATTTCTACTTTTTTAGAGAGAAGGTGAAAAAAAATTGGCTGGAAAAAATATTTTACAAATAATTCAAAGTAACCTTGATGAGATTAGGAAAATCTATCAGTGATGTATCCTCTAGGCAAATATCAGAAGTGATAGAGTGAAAGAATACTACAAAATAGAAAAACTAAATACTGGAAAGAAATGGGTTTAATTAAATTTTAATGAGATTTTCTGAGAGTCATTGTTTTTATTGCACATTTTTGGTTTTGTGCTATTTATTAGGATTCTGAATTTACCAGCTTTGCATAAAATAAATTAAGCTTGTGGGGAAAAATAATTTTAATTTTGTAGTCATTAATTTTAAAAAATTGAAGAACATGGCCGATTACCAATAAACATTGAACGTTGTAGTTATTTATTTTGTCCTACTAAAACTCCAGAAACATTTTAGCAATCCTTTATATGATGTGAATTGTTATATTTAGCAATAAATAGAATGTCATGTCTGTCATACATTCAAAAGAATGATCACAAATAGTTTGGCAATATCCAATTATTAAGATCCAATGTTTTGAATAAGAGTTTTGTTATTTTCTAACTCTTAAAAAATATAATTTTCATGGTGGCATTATATTTATTGGGTTCCAAAGAATGTATATATTTAGAATTTTTTTTTAAATTTATGTATATTTTATAGTAGAATGCATTTAGGTTTTTTTTTTTCTTTTTGTAAAATCGTTTGTGAAAAACTCCCGTTGAGTTTTTATTTAAAACTGTTAATTTTTTGTGAGTAAAAAATAGCTGTATACTAGATATTTTGATATAGGTATACAAGGTGTATTAATCACATCAGGGTAAAAGGAATATCCATCACCTCAAGCATTTATTATTTGTGTTATAAACTAACAAATTATACTCTTTTAGTTATGTTAAACTGCATAATTAAATTACTTTTTATTATAGCCACTCTGTTGTGCTATTAAATACTAGATCATAATTATTTTTTGTAACTATTTCTGTAACTATTAACCATTCCAACTTTTTGAAAGTCCATCCTCTCACTAATCTTCTAAGTCTCTGGTAACCATCCTATTCTCTATCTTCTTGAGTTCAATTGCTTTGGGTTTTAGGTCCCACAAGTAAGTGAGAACAGGTGACTGTCTTTCTGGGTCTGGCTTATTTCAATTAACATAATGATTTCCAGTTTCATCCATGTCTTTGCAAATAACAGGATAGAATCTTAAACATTGTTTTGGCTGAATAGTACTCTATTGTGTATATGTACTACATTTTCCTTATCCATTTGTTTGCTGATAGATATTCAGGTTGTTTCCAAATCATGGCTATTGTGAATACTGCTGTAATAAACATGAGAGTGCAGATGATTCTTTGATATACTGATTTTTTTCTTTAAATATATACCTAGAATTGAGTGGGATTGCTGAATGATATAGTAGCTCTATTTTTAATTTTTTAATAACACTGAAACTGTTCTTCATAGTGATTGTACTGATTTATATTTACACCAACAGTGTTCAAGTGATCCCTTTTCTTCACTTCCTCACCAGCATGTGACATTGCCCATCTTTTGGATATAAGCCATACTAACTGGAGTGAGATTATATCACATTATAGTTTTGATTGGCATTTCTCTGATGATCAGTGATGTTGAGCACCTTTTTGTATGCCTCTGTGCCATTTGTATGTCTTTTTCTGAGAAATGTCTATTCAAATATTTGGCCTAATTTTAAATTTGATTAACAGATTTTATCTTATTTAGTAATTTGAGTTACTTATGTATTCTGGTTATTAATCTATTGTCAGGTAGTTCGCAAATATTTTCTCTCGTTCTGTGGATTGTCTCTTCACTTTGTTAATTGTTTCCTTTTCTGTACAGGAGCTTTTAATTTGATGTGATTTTATTTGTTCATTTTTGCTTTTGTTGCTTGCGTATGTGGGGTATTACTCAAAAAAATCTTTGCTGAGTCCAATGTCCTGGAGAGATTCCCCAATTTTTTTTTTCAGTAGATTAATACTTTGAGGTCTTAAATTTAACTATTTCACTTATTTAGATTTGATTTCTATATTTGATGAGAGTCGGGGATTTAGATTTATTCTTTTGAATAGGCTATTTAATTTTCCCAGCACCATTTATTGAAGAGATTGTCATTTCTCCAATGTGTGTTCTCGGCATCTTTGTGGAAAATTAGTTTACTCTAGGTCTATGAATTTGTTTTTGAGTTCTCTATTCTTTTGCATTGGTCTATGTGTCTGCTTTTATGCCAGGACCATGCTTTTTTGGTTATGATAGCTGTGTTATATAATTTAACTCCAGGTAATGTTATTACTCCAGTGTTTTTATTTTTGCTCAGGATAACCTTGACTATTCTTGCCTTATGTGGTTCCATATAGATTTTGAGGATGTTTTGCCTATTTCTGTGAAGAATGTTATTGGTATTTTGATAGAGATTTCACGGAATCTGTAGATTACTTTGGGAAGTATGGACATTTTAACAAGATTGATTCTTTCAAACCATGAACATAGAATACCTTTTTTTCGTGTGAGTCTTTTTCAATGTCTTTAATCATTGTTTTAATATTTTAATTATAGAGATCATTCACTACGTTTGTTAATTCTTAGGTATTTAATTGTATTTGTAGCTATTTTAAATGGGATTACATTTTTTATTTCTTTTTCAGATTGTTCACTGTTGGCATATAAAAATGCTACTCATTTTCGTATGTTGATATTTTATCTTGAAAATTTACTGAATGTATTCATCAGTTTGAATTTTTTTTTTTGTTGGAGCCTTTAGGTTTTTCTAAATATAAGACCATATTATCTGGGAACAAGGAGCATTTGATTTCTTCATTTCCAATTTGTATCCCCTTTGTTTATTTCTCTTGTCTGATTGCTCCAGCTAGTACTTCCAGTACAATGTTGAGTAACAGTTGGTGAAAATAGGCATATTTGTTGCATTCCTAATCATTTTTTTAAAGGGTTTCAGTTTTTCCCCATTCCATATGATACTAGTTGTGGGATTGTCATATATGGCTTTTATTATGTGGAGGTATGTTCCTTCTATAGCCAGTTATTTTCTTTGTTTGTTTGTTTTGTTTTGTTTTGAGACAGAGTCTCACTCTGTTGCCCAGGCTGGAGTGCAGTGGCATGATCTTGGCTCATTGCCAGCTCTGCCTCTCAGGTTCATGCCATTCTCCTGCCTCGGCCTCCCAAGTGGCTGGGACTATAGGTGCCCGCCACTATGCCCAGTTAATTTTTTTTTTGTATGTTTTAGTAGAGATGGGGTTTCACCATGTTAGCCAGAATGGTCTCGATCTCCTGACCTCGTGATCCACCCGCCTTGGCCTCCCAAAGTGCTAGGATTACAGGCGTGAGCCACCGTGCCTAGCCCTTCTATACCGAATTTTATGAGGGATTTTATCATAAGATATGTTGAACTTTATCAAATGCATTGTCAGCATCAGTTTAGTCATATAGTTTTTGTCTTTCATTCTGTTAACATGTTTTGTCACATTGATTGATTTGTTTATGTTGAACTATGTTGGCATTCCTGAGATAAAACCCATTTGGCTGTGAGGAATTGTGTTTTTAATATTTTGGTTTGGTAGTATTTAGTTGAGAACTTTTGTGTCAATGTTATTAATATTGGAGCAAAGCTTTATTTTTTGTTATTTTGGTGTTTTCTTGAAAGGTTTTGTTATCAGGGTAATATTGGCCTCATAGAATGAGTTTGGAAATATTCCTTGCTCCTGAAAAGATACATGAAAATGTGGAAGCAACTTTGAAACTGGGTAGCAGGCAGAGGTTGTAACAGTTTGGAGGGCTGAGAATAAGCCAGGACAGTGTGGAAAATTTTGGAACTTCCTAGAGCCCTATTGAATGACTTTGCTCAAAATGCTGATAATGATATGGACAATGAAATCCAGGATGGAGATGAGGAACTTGTTGGGAACTAGATCAAAGATGTCTCTTGTTATGTTTTAGCAAAAAGACTGGCAGCATTTTGCTCCTGCCCTAGAGATTTGTGAAACGTTAAACTTGAAAGACATTATTTAGGATATCTGGCAGAAGAAATTTCTAAGCAGCAAAGCATTCAAGAGGTGACGTGGATGCTGTTAAAGGTATTCAGATTTAAAAGGAAAGTGAAGCATAAAAGTTCAGAAAATTTGCAGCCTGACAATGTAATAGAAAAGAAACTCCCATTTGCTGAGGAGAAATTCTGTCCAGCTGCAGAAATTTACATCAGTAACGAGGAGCTGGATGTTAATCCCCAAGACAATGGGAAATATGTTTCCAGGGCATGTCAGAGGTCTTCATGGCTGCCCCTCCCATCACAGGCACCAGAGGCCTAAGAGAAAAAAGTGGTTTCATGGGCCAGACCCAGGTTTCCTATGTGCAGCCTAGGGACTTGGTGTTCTGCATCCCAGCTGCTCCAGCTATGACTGAAAGGGGCCAATGTAGAGCTCAGGCCATGGCTTCAGAGGGTGCAAGCCTCAAGCCTTGGCAGCTTCCACGTGGTGTTGAGCCTGTGAGTGCACAGAAGTCAAGAACTGGGGTTTGGAAACCTCCGCCTAGATTTCAGAGTATGTGTGGAAATGCCTAGATGTCCAGGGAGAAGTTCGTTGCAGGAGGGGCTCTCATGGAGAATCTCTATTAAGGCAATGTGGAAGGATAATGTAGGATTGGAGGTCTCACACAGAGTCCCTACTGGGGCACCACCTAGTGAAGCTGTTAGAAGAGGGTCACCATCTTCCAGACCCCAGAATGGTAGATCCACCAACAGCTTGCATGGTGTGCCTGAAAAAGCCACAAACACTCAACACCAGCCCATGAAAGCATCCGGGAGGGAGGCTGTATCCTGTAAAGCCACAGGGGCAGAGCTGCCCAAGGCCATGGGAACCCACCTCTTGCATGAGCATGAACAGGATGTGGACATGGAGTCAAAGATCATTTTGGAGCTTTAAGATTTGACTGCACCATTGGATTTAGAACTTGCATGGAACCTGTAGCCCCTTTATTTTGGCCAATTTCTCCCATTTGGAACAGCTGTTATTTACCCAATGCCTGTACCCCCATTGTATCTAGGAAGTAACTAACTTACTTTTGATTTCATAGGCTCATAGGGGGAAGGGACTTGCCTTGTCTCAGATGAGACTTTGGACTGTGGACTTTTGAGTTAATGCTGAAATGAGTTAAGACATTGGGGGACTGTTGGGAAGGCATGATTTATTTTGAAATGTGAGGACAGGAGATTTGAGAGGGACTAAAGCAGAATAATATGGTTTGGCTGTGTTCCCACCCAAACCTCATTTTGAGTTCCCATGTGTTGTGGGAGAGACCTGATGGGAAGTAATTGAATCATGGGGCGGGCCTTTCCCATGTTGTTCCCATGATAATGAGTAAGTTTCACAAGATCTGATGGTTTTAAAAGGGGAGTTTCTCTGCACACTCTCTTCTCTTGTGTGCCGCTCAAAGAAACTCTTCTCTTTCACCTTCTGCCATGATTGTGAGGCCTCCCCAGCCACATGGAACTGTAAGTTCATTAAAGCTCTTTCTTTTGTAAATTGCCCAGTCTCAGGTATTTCTTTATCAGCAGCATGAAAACAGACTAATACAATATCAAAGTAAGGACTAGGAAACAAGTTTACTTACTATTAATTTATTATTTTTATTCTTTTTCTTAATTGGCTTCTTGCAAAATAAAGTAAAAGAAAATTTTTTTTAAAAAACTACATAATATTAGCTAATATAATTGATGTGTATATAAGCCATACATTTTCTTCAGGGCTTTCAAATTACATATATGCACTATCATCACTCATGTGTATTTATTTTTTTCTCTATTAAACCTTATAGATAATTAAAGTGGAAAAGCTATTCTATAGTAGGTCACCAAAACGATATCTCTTTAATTTCTTTAACTTTCAATTTTTCAGATGTGTGTGTGTATGTGTATGTGTGTATACCTATCCTGTGCATAACAAAATCCAAGAATTAGATAGAGATAATCTTTACCATCCAGAATCATACAAAAAAATGTAACTGAAAGATACATGAAAAAAGCTAGAGGTAATTAAGTAAATTAAAATAAAAAGCACAATAGGAGAGAAAAAAAGGAAAATGTATTCCACATAGAGACCTTTTTATTGATTCAAAGAATTGGTCACATTTTAGATTTGCACTTTTCCTGCCCATTCTAGTGATACTATGAAATACACTTGAAACATTCATTAGAATGTATTTCAACTTTTCAGCCACTTGTGTTGATTCCAGGTATTCTATGCAATTTTTATTTAATCCTGAATAAAAAGCCACGTTGCTGTTTAGATAACTGGAGACCAAAAAATAGTGGAAGAGTGTTTCATTGCGCATCATATAAAAGTAACAAAGGCAGATTTGGTACAACTTTCACTTATTTGAGCTCCGGAGTATGTTTAGTTTGTGTTTTTTAACGAAGTATGATTACAGAAAATGTCCTTAAAACACCTTTTGTTCACAATCTCAAAATTGATTAAACAATTTATGCACATATTAATATAGAATTCAAATACAAGTAAAAATTGGCTTAATTTTTCTTAAGCCAATGTAGTAACTTACCAATAAAAAAGGTGAAACAAACAAAATCTAGTGAACCTTGTGTTTCTGTTCAGGTTGCCGGCTTCCTAAAAATGCTGTCTGCTTGGCAGAATATAGGAAGTGTTTGGGCACTGCAGAACTATAGAATAATATTATTTCTGTACAAATAGATTAGCTAAATAACAGTGATCTTACACAGATGATTCAAATTGAGAAAAATACCTAACATTTGAGAACAAAGACATGCAGTGTCTTGTTTAATACATGTTGATAATAATGTGAAAAAATTACCCATATAGCTCCCCTGCTGTAATCTCTATATTCATGTTGTCAGGATTTGCAATTAACCTTAATTAGATTACTTTGTTTTTTGATGAAGTTTTAAATTAATGTAGTAATTAGCAATACTTAATTTTGAGCTGTGTTGTCACCATTTGCTGATACACTTTTATCAAAACATGAAAAGCAGATACTTTTCCAGTTGGTAATAGGTCATGCTGCTCTTGGAAAATCTTACTTTTATTAGTCTTTCTGCTTCCTAATTGTTGGAGTGGTTCTAAAAAACCTTTTGTACTTGTAAATATCACTTGTACATATAAGGGGGCATTAATTAAAGGTTTCTGATTATGTTTTATTTTACTGGATACAATATTAATCACCTAATTTCTTCATTATTAACTGAATTTTAAGTGAGACATTTTTTGATATGCAAGATATATATAAAAAGTTTTAGAAAAGACACTATCTCTGCATAAAATACCAAAGTTGAGTTCCAACACATGATTGACTAAAGTGATGCAGATTCCTCTTCTGCTAGGAACACATACATGGACTATGATAATGTATTTTACAAGATTTATAGCTGAGATTAAAAGACAAAGAAACTCCCAAATGCTAGAAACAAAGCAGGAATTTAAAGCCAAAAAAGTAAATTAAGGCAAATATGATAGTGGTCCTTATGGATATTAGATAAATGGCAAAGGGCTTGGTTTTCAACATCTAGAAATAAAGGAAATGCACGGCTTCAGGCTTGCCCAATGTGGAATGTGGGTCCTGAGACTCTGAATTAAACCAGGACCTTTTTATTTTAATTCAATCATTGAAAAAGGATTGGAAAATTCCAACTCGTAAGCAGCTCTTGGGTTCTCAGGTAGAAAAAAAAAAATACATCTTATAAGAAATTGAAAGTGTAAGGCTGTCGTATGTGCAAGTTCCAAATTAACACGACTCATTTAGTGCAACAGTGAATTTTAGACAGTAACAATGAAGAGAAAAACCGTCTCATGCAGGTAAAACCACTGAAAATATAGCAGGGGAAAAAATCTTCTGTAGGTCAACTATTATATACGGGTTCTTTATGGGGGAATAAAGAGAGGTTACTTTCACTGAAGAAGGCCTCTGTAAAAATGTCGTGTCATCTGAGGATATAAATAATAAGGAAAGAAATTCAGCAAAAGAAACAAATATGAGAATTGTTTTCCAATTACAAGAAGTAATAAAATAGTATAAAAGCATAAAGTTAGCATGTTTATAATGAATCATAAATAGAACACTTCAGACAAGAAAAAATGCAAAGAAAAAAACGATGCTATGACAATGACAATTATTTCAACAGAAATTGTTTATTGACAATTAATTAAACGGAAACCAAATATCTGTTCAAAAACAAACAGAGATTCTCAGGTTTAATGTAATTTAAAACAACAAAAATTATGGGCTTTTGGTTGTGTTTATGAAAGAGCAAAGTTTAAAGGACTGAAAATGATATAAAAGCAAACAACAGTTGTTGTAGCTAAATTAATATAGACAAATTAAACTTTAGGTCAAAAAGTATTACAGAAATTAAGACACAGATGTCTTAGTGATGAAAGGATCTATTGAAAAGGATGCCAAAACCATTCTAAATGTTTATGTACCTCATAATTTATACTCAAAATATGGAAAGCAAAACTTGACACAACTGAAAAGAGAAAGAGGCAAATTTACAATCGCAGTAGGAGGCTTTCACACACAGTAACCGATCAAAAGAAGCAGAACAAAAAATTATAAATAATATAGAAAACTTGAACTTAATTCCCTATAAAGAACTCTACATCAAACATATGCCAGGTAGAGATTTTCTTGAAGTATACATGGAACAGTTACCAAAATATATCAAACTTGGTGTTTAAAGTAACACTCAATATTTGTCAAAGAATTAAATCACAGAGACTATTGTCTCTGACCACAGTGAAATAAACCTAGAAATCAATAATATAATTTTTAAGAATATCACTTTTTGAAAATTAAGTAACACATTTAAATAACCCATGGATCAATAAACCAATCACAACATGAATTGAAACATATTTTCAGTGAATGAAAATTAAAATAAGATATATAAAAACATGTGGAACACAGCTATAGAAGAATTATAGACAAATTTATGGCCTTAAGTTACAATATAAAAATTAAAACCAGACATGGTGGTATGTGCCTATAATTTCAGCTACCTGGAAGGCTGAGGGAAGAGGATTGCTTAAGCTTAGGAGTTCAAGCCAAAGAGTGCAACATAGTGAGACACCATCTCTAAATATAAAATAAAATAAAATAAAATAATTTTAAATAAATATTCTAAGCTTCCTTTCCAAGATCATAAAAAATTAACAGGAAATTAAAATGAAATGAAGTAGAAAGAAGAAAATAATAAATTTAAAAGAAAAATACATAAAATAGCTGGGCGCGGTGGCTCAAGCCTGTAATCCCAGCACTTTGGGAGGTCGAGACGGGTGGATCATGAGGTCAGGAGATGGAGACCATCTTGGCTAACACGGTGAAACCCCGTCTCTACTAAAAAATACAAAAAATTAGCCAGGTGAGGTGGCGGGTGCCTGTAGTCCCAGCTACTCGGGAGGCTGAGGCAGGAGAATGGCGTGAACCGGGAGGCAGAGCTTGCAGTGAGCTGAGATCCAGCCACTGCACTCCAGCCTGGCGAGACCCCGTCTCAAAAAAAAAAAAAAAAAAAAAAAGAAAAATACATAAAATAGAAAGTTAATATATACCAGAGAGAATTAGCAAAACCATTTGTTTTTTGAAAGATTAAAAAAGACTACACCTCTTGCAAGACTCACCAAAAAAAGAGAAAGAAAATAAATTAGCAGTATCCAATTTTAAAAGAACATCATTAAAAATTTTATAGATATTTTAAAAAATTAATATTATGAACAGATTCTTGCTAATAAAACTTACAATTTTGAATAAATTCACAAATTCATAAACTTTTTGAAAATTCACCTTACAAGAACATGGAGAAATAGGAAAACCTGAATAGCCTTTTGCACATTAGAAAATTAAATTTCTACAAATAAATTTCTTCTATAAAGAAAGATCCACACACAAATGACTTACTGGTGTAATCTTCCAAATATTTAACTTAAAAAAATAGCAAAATTTACCCAACTGTTCCAGAATGTAGAAAAACACGGAACATTTCTCACTTAATTTTGTAAAGTTAGAATAACTTTCAGATAAAAGTCTGATGAGGCCATAAAAAAATTACAGACACAGACAAATATCTCTCATCAATATAGTTACAAAATACCAAAGGCAAATATTAGTAAATCCAATCTATGATATATAAAACAGATTTAATTACAACTACCATAATGCGGATTGATTTAATATTAGAAAATAAATTAATATGATTTACTACATTAGCAGAATAAATTATAAAAGCAATATTGGTTACCTCAACTGATGTGGGAAGAGCATTTGAAAAATCCAAAATTTCTTTGTTATATTTAAAAATCTCATAAAAGTGATTACAAAAGATCAATTTTTTAAAAGTATCTAAAAAGCTATCAGTAATATTTTATATGATTATGAAATATTGTATGGTCATTTCCTGAATTCACAGACAAGACAAAGCTCTGCACTACTACATGTTATTTTCAGCAATGAACTAACTGAAAGTCCTTTCGAGTGCAACGAGATGAAAAGTGTCACTTTTCTAGATGACATGATTCTATGTATAGAAAACCCAAAATAATCCACTAACTAGTAGAATTAATAAGGAAATTTAGTCATGGTACATGATATGAGGTGCATATATAAAAGTTCATTGTAAGTATATTTTCAATAAATAATTTAAAATATTAAAAATATAATATATAATAGGATTAAAAGTATTAAATATATAGGAATAAACATAAACAAATATACCTAATATATTACATTGAAAACAATAAAAACTGCCGAGAGTAATTAAAGAGAACCTAAACCAATGGAGGTGTATAGCAAATTCATGAGATAATATTTCTACCATAACAATTCTTATTTTGAGTTATAGATTCAATGTAATATTAATGAAATCCCACAAAGTTTGTGTGTTTCTGTGAGCATAAATTGAAAATCTGATTTTCAAATCTATGTGAAAAAGAATAAAATGCAAGGAATTATACTAACGGGTAGAGTAGTGCTTCCTTATCTTCAGGGGATATGTTTTATGACACAGAATGGATGCCTGAAATTATGACAAATACCAAGCCCTATGCATACTATTTTCTCCTATACATATATATCTATGATAACATTTATTTTATAAATTAAGCATAAGACATTAATAACAATATCATAACTAATAATAAAATAGAATAATTATAAAAATGTAGTATAATAAAAGTTATGTGAATTTGTTCTCTTTCTCATTCTCTCTTTCTCTCTTTCTCAGTATTTTATTTTACTGAACCACGGGTAACAGAAACCATGAAAAGCAAAATTGTGGATAAGGAGAAACTACAGTATTGTAGTAGTTTGCTCAGGATGCCGTAACTAAACACCACAGATTAGGTGGTTTATACAATAGAAACTTAATATCTCAAAGTCTAAGATCAAGATGCTGGCAGGGTTAGTTTCTGATAAGGCCTTTCTTCCTGGCTTACAGACAGCTGCCTTCTTACTGTGTTCTTACACTTTCTTGGTGTAAACCCCGTCTCTACTAAAAAATGCAAAAAACTAGCCGGGCGAGGTGACGGACGCCTGTAGTCCCAGCTACTCCAGAGGCTGAGGCAGGAGAATGGCGGGAACCCGGGAGGCAGAGCTTGCAGTGAGCTGAGTTCCGGCCACTGCACTCCAACCTGGGCGACAGAGCAAGACTCCGCCTCAAAAAAAAAAAAAAAAAAAAAGAATGACCCAAGACAGGATAGTTTATAAAGAAAAAGTTTTAATTTACTCACAATTCCACATGGCAAATGAGGCCTCAAGAAACTAACAATCATGGCAGAAAGTAAAAGGGAAGCCAGGCATGTCTTACATGGTGGCATGAGAGAGAGAGATTGAGGGGGGATGTGCCACACACTTTGAAACTATCAGATCTTATCAGAACTCACTCACTATTATGAAAAGAGCATGAGGGAACCACCCCCATGATCCAGTCACCTCCCACCATGTCCCTTATCCTACATGTGAGGATTACCATACAAAATGAGATTTGGGTGAGAACACAGAGCAAAACCATGTAATTCCACACCTGGCCCCTTCCCCAGATCTTATGTCCTCACATTGCAAAACACAATCATGCCTTTTGAACAGGCTCCCGAAGTCTTAACTCATTCCAGCATTAACTCAAAAGTCCGAGTTCAAAGTCTCATCTGAGATAAGGCAAGTCCCTTCTACCTATAAGCCTGTAAAATCAAACGCAAGTTAGTTATTTCCAAAATACAGTGGGAGGGACAAGCATTGAGTAAATGCCCCCTTTCTAAATGGGAGAAATTGACCAAAACAAAGAGGCTATAGGCCTCATGCATGTCCAAAACCCAACAGGGCAGTCATTAAATCTTTAAGCTCTAAAGTAATCTCCTTTAACTGCATGTCTCATATACAGGGCATACTAATGCAAAAGGCAGGCTCTCAAGGCCTTGGGCAGCTCTGTCTCTGTACCTCTGAAGGGTACAGCTTCCATGTGTCCTTTCACGGGCTGCTGTTGAGTGTCTATGGCCTTTCGAGGTGCACAGTGCAAGCTGTAAGTGATTCCACCATTCTAGGGTCTGGAAGATGGTGCCCCTCTTCCCACAGCAGTGCCCCAGTGGGGACTCTGTGTGAAGGCTCCAAGCCCACATGTCCCCTCTGCATTGCCCTGGTAGAGGTTCTCCGGAAGGGCTCCAGCCCTGCAACAGATTTCTGCCTGGTCACTCAGGCATTTCCATACCTCCTCTGAAATCTAGGCAGACTCCCAAAGCTCAACTCTTGTCTTTCTGTGCACCTGAAAGCACAACAATACATGGAAACCACCTAAGCTTTGGGCTTGCACCCTCTGAAGCAATTGCCTGAGCTGTACCTTGGCCCTTTTAAGCTATGGCTGGAGCTGGAGCAGCTGGGATGCAGAGCACCATGTCCTGAGGCTGCAGAGAGCAGCAGGGCACTGGGCCCAGCCCCAAAACCCATTTATCCCTTCCAGGCAGGCCTTCAGGCCTGTGACGGGAGGGGCTGCCTTGAAGAGCTCTGAAATGCCCTGGAGATGCTTTCCCCAATGTCTTGATTATTCACATTCCGTTCCCAGTTACTTACACAGATTTCTGCAGCTGGCTTAAATTTCTTCCCTGAAAATTGGATTTTCTTTTCTACCACATGGTCAGGCTATAAATTTTCCAATCTTTTATGTTCTGCTTCCCTTTTAAACATAAGTTCCAATTTCAGATCATCTCTTTGTGAACACATATGACTGTACACTTTTAGAAACAGCCAGGTTACATCTTGAATGCTTTCCTGCTTAGAAATTTCTTACACCAGATACCCTAAATCATCTCTGACAAGTTCAAAGTTTCACAGATCTCTAGGGCAGGGGCAAAAAACTGCTAGTCTCTTTGTTAAAGCAAAGGAGGAGTGACCTTTGCTCCAGTTCCCAATTTTGGTCAAAAAGATTCTACAAGTATCTAGGAAGTTCCAAACTTTCCCACATCTCCCTATCGTTTTCTGAACCCTCCCAACTATTCCAGCCTTGTCCTGCTACTCATTTCCAAGGTTACTTCCACATTTTCAAGTATCTGTATAGCAATACCCCACTCCTGGTATCAGTTATCTGTACTAGTCCATTTTCACACTGCTATAAAGAACTACCTGAGACTGGGCTAGGTGCAGCAATTCATGCCTGTAACCGCCAGAACTTTGGAAGGCCAAGGCAGGCAGATTGCTTGAGCTCAGGAGTTCAAGACCAGCCTTGCCAACATAGTGAAAACCTATCTCTACAAAAAAAAAAAAAAAAAAAAAAAAAAACTAAATAAATAAATAAAATACAAAAAATAGTAGGGTGTAGTTGTGTGCACCTGTAATCCCAGCTACTTGGGAGGCTGAAGTGCGAGGATGGCTTAAGCCTCAGGGGCAGAGGTTGCAGTGAGCCAAGATTATGTCATTGCAATCCAGCCTGAGTGACAGAGCCAGACCCTGTTACAAAAACAAAACAAAACAAAAAAAACCTACAGAAGACTGGGTAATTTATAAAGAAATGATGTTTATTGACTCACAGTTTTGAATGGCTGAGGAAGACTCAGGAAACTTACAATCATGGTGGAAGCTGAAAGGGAAGCAAGGCATTTCTCACATGGAGGCAGGGGAGAGAAAGAGCAAAGGTGGATTGCCACACATGTTTAAACCATCAGATCTCATGAGAACTCACTCACTGTCATGAGAACAGAATGGGGGATCTGCCCCCATGATCCAGTCACCTCCCATCAGTTCCCTCCTGACACGTGGGGATTCTAATTTGAGATGAGATTTAGGTGGAGACACAGAGTCAAATCATATCCACATCTATTATATACAAAAAATATTTTGAGATAGATAACTGGTTGACTTGTGAAAGATAAAACAATATAGCTTCTAGAAAATCAGGAGAATATCTTTGCAAATGTAAAATACAGACTTCTTAAATAGAGCCCAAAAGGCACTAACCATTAGAAACATATTAAATAGTTAGATGTCATTAAACTTAACTTCTTTATATCAAAGATACCATCAAACAGCAGAGTGGGAGAAGATATTTGTATTATATTTATGAGACAAAAAATAGTAATAAGAACATATTTTTAAAATACGACAAATAAGTAAGACAAAGACAATCCAATTTTTAAAAAATGAACCAAATACTTAAGTAGACACTTCAAAAAATATTTCCTAATGGCTAGTAAACGTGAATGTTGCTGAATTTTTTATTCATTAGAAAAATACAAATTAAAACTACAATAAAATGCCACTATTCTTTCACTGCAAACACTAATACACACACACACACACACATATATATATATATATTTTTTTTGAAATGAAATCTCACTCCGTGCCCAGACTGGAGTGCAGTGGCGCCATCTTGGCTCACTGCAACCTCCACCTTCTGGGTTTAAGAAATTCTTTGCCTCAGCCTCCTGAATAGCTGGGATTACAGGCACGTGCCATCACAGCCAACTTTTTATTTTTGCATTTTTAGTAGAGATGAGATTTCAGCAGCTTGGCCAGGCTGGTCTTGAACTCCTGACCCCGTGATCCACCCACCTTGGACTCCCAAAGTGCTGGGATTACAGGCGTGACCCACCGCGCCCAGCCTACAAACACTAATATTTTTAAAAGAATATGTTATGTAAAGTCTTAGAAAGACTGTGGAGACACTCAAACTTTCATACATTGTCCATGGGAGTGTAAAGTGTTATAATCACTTTTGAAAGCTATTAGCAGCATGTATTAAATATCAATATAAGTATATGTTATCATACAAAAATTCCACATTACCTAACAGAAATTTTTATTTTTAGCTACTAAAATAATGTACAAAAATATTAATGTAGGTTTTGTAAACAGCCAAAAAGTTTGAAAACAACCCAAACTTTCATTAATAATAGTAGAATGAATAAATACATTTTTATATATTTATACCATGGGATGCAAGACTGCAATAGAAAAATTGGCAAGGCAAAGTGGCTCACATCTGTAATCCTGACATTTTGGTAGGTTGAGGCAGGAGAATCCCTTGAGTCCAGAAGTTAGAGGCCAGCCTGGACAAAATAGTGAAACCCTGTCTCTACAAAAAGTAAAAAAAAAATAAAAAATTAGCCAGGTGTGATGGTGCACACCTGTGGTCCCAGCTATTCAGAAGGCTGAGGCAAAAGGATTGCTTGAACCCAGGAGGTTGAGGCTGTAGTGAGCTGTGATCACAGCACTGCGATCCACCCTAGGTGGCAGAGCAAACCAAGTCTAAAAAAGGAAAATAATAAACTGTTATAAGCTACAGCATAAATGAATCTCAATGATATAAACTTGAGTAAAAGAAACAAGACACTATAAGGTTAATACTGTATGATTCCATTTATTCGAAGTTCAAGAATAAGCAAACTGCTCTATTGTACTAGAGGTCAGAATAGTGATTCCCTCTGAGGGCGTATCAACTGAGAGGTGACACAAGGAGACTTCTGTCATGGTGGAGTAAAATTCAGGTCACAGTCCTCCAAAATATGGCACCTTGGCATTTAAGGAAACGGCAAAAGTAGGAAAGTCGTTGTCTCATTTCCTTTGCCTTTCTTTCTTTTCTCCCCTAAAGCAGGCCATTAAAAAAAAAACAAAAAAAAAACCATCTGACCTTTTTCTAAAGTAGATCTTTATTCCCAACAGATCCTACCTATACCCAGAGGAAAGAAATGGCACCCAAAGAAGCCAAGAAAAATATTAACAGATAGACCTTGCTAGGTTTTCATAACTTATTACCATTAGATCACACCCTTTGTCCTCCAATCACACTTCTGCATGACTGGTTATAAAAATGTACAGTTTTCTGGGGTCAAGTGCTGGGACCCTCACCTGTAATCCCATGCTTGAGAGGTTGAGGTGGGAGAATCACTTTAGCCCAGAAGTTTGAGGCTGCAGTGAGATATGATCATGTCACTGCACTCCAGCTTTGGTGAAAGAGACTCTGTTTCTAAGAAAACAACAACAAATATGTGTGAGTGTGTGTGTATATATGTGTGTGTGCATAAATATATATAAACACACATATTTGTATATATATATTTGTGTACAAATATGTGTATATACATACAAGCACAGACACACACACGTGCACACATACAAACACACGGTTTTATCTCTTTGGGTCTTCATTTCTGTGTAACATACAACTTAAAACAAATACATTTGCATGCTCTTTTATTATTAATCTCTCCTTTTTTATAGGGCCCTCAGCCATGAATCTTGCTATGGGTAAGGAAAAGGAATATATTACCATTTCTTCTTTAGAGTGCAAATAGTCTTTAATACACGTAGTGGTAATAGGATTGTACACACATAGAAACATTAATTAATCATGCTGTACTCTTAAGAATACCAACCTTTACAATGAATTCAGAAAAGCAAGAGTAAACTTTAAAAATAAACAGGAATTTAAAGTCATTTGAGTGCTACCAAGGTAGTAGAAAGTTATCCAGAATTATCTCAGTGTTGAAGAAAAACCAGAAGAAAAAGCTTGGGATTTATGGCTAGTTTTCTTAAAGAGGCTGCTAAGTAGTCAAGAAAATGAACAGAATTTGACACTTATTCAGATTTAAAGAAACAAAAATCTCAACTGAAGTTCGGCACCTACCACGAAATAAAGGCCCTAAAAACCCACCATGATTTGAATTGCACTACTGAAATGTTATGTCCTAAATGTAAATGTAAACCCGAAATATTTGGTGTAACAATGTCTGATGTCTAGTTTCAAATTACTTAGTTCCTAAAACTAGATGAAGATGATCTGGAATTACCAGTATATTTAAACACTTACCAGAAGAAAACGTAAATCCTATCTGAATAATGATAAAATTATAAACCCTAAAATTATTTTGCCAATTTTTAATGTAGAATCTTCAGCATTCAATATAATTAGACACATAAAAAATTAACAAGCAGGCCGGGCGCGGTGGCTCAAGCCTGTAATCCCAGCACTTTGGGAGGCCGAGACGGGCGGATCACGAGGTCATGAGATCGAGACCATCCTGGCTAACATGGTGAAACCCCGTCTCTACTAAAAAAAATACAAAAAAACTAGCCGGGCGAGGTGGCAGGCGCCTGTAGTCCCAGCCACTCGGGAGGCTGAGGCAGGAGAATGGTGTAAATCCAGGAGGCGGAGCTTGCAGTGAGCTGAGGTCCGGCCACTGCACTCCAGCCTGGGCGACAGAGCGAGACTCCGTCTCAAAAAAAAAAAAAAAAATTAACAAGCAAAAGAAAATAATAATGGATTATGATAATAGACAATAGATACTAAAACTGATTTAAATGCAAAAAGATACTTATGTGTATACTATATATACATATATAAGGTATATATAATATATATTCCTTGATTGGCTATATATATACTATAATGTATAGTCAATATAATATGTATTATATATAATATATGCTATTATATATAATATATACTATTATATACAGTCAATCAAGGAAAATGATTGACAAGTCTCAATCATTTTAGGTCTATTTGTCAAAGTTAAGCACACGTTCCTGAGAGAAAGTTTTGTGGCTTTCTCTGAAGATGATTTTGAGGGCTTCAATATTTAAAGGGAAAAGGGTGGGATATTGAGAAATACAGAATTTGTATGTGGGGCGAGGTAGGGAAAAATAGTTCTTCATGCCTTTGTCTGGCTCAATGAATCTGCATTTTTACAAAAGATAAAGTAGGCAATAGGACAGAGGAAACAATCAGATATCCGTTTCTCTCATGTGGGCAGAGGGATTACTTTGAGTTCTTACCTATGTCCCTGCACATGTGAAGAGAAGCTATCACACTGCCATGGTGAACTTTAACAGAAATGTTTCAGGGTAAAGATATTGAGGCCCCAAAGAAATTTCCTTGTAGGCAAAATGTCAGGGAGGTATGTAGCTTTTCATCTTTGTATCCATGTTATTTAGGAACCAAAATGGGAGTCAGGGTTGCATATATTATCTGTCTGTCTATCTATCTATCTATCTATCTACTTACCTACCTATCTGTAATAGGGATAAGGCCTAACGTAAATTTAATTTTACTTTTATGTTTTACCAAAACATAAAAGAGGAGAGAGGAATGTGCAGAAACAACAAGCAATATTTGGAAAAATAACCATTGGCAGTTTGCCAAAAACTGGCAAGCGCTATCGAGCCATAGATTAAAGAAGTCTTACAAATACCAAGAAGGATAAGAAAATAGTAAACATGATAAAAATCAAAGAAAAAGAGAAAATGTAAAAAGTACCTAGGAATAATAGGCAAATTACCTTTAAGAAAACAAAATAAGACTGATACATATTAATGTGTTATAAAATAATTTAACATTGGCAAATAATTTATTAAATACTAGGATAATAGTCAAAAGATAGAAATTTTATTCTTGGCTGTTCCTCTGAAAAGTTACATGAGTAGCACTCAGTTTTCTCATCTATGAATGGAAATTCCATATTTTATCCTTTAAAAATATCTAAGTGTAAGATGAGAAAGACACTGTTGGAAAGTAATTTGTTTTTGAATGATGGGGAAGGGAAACTAGGATTTTTAGTTGACCAAAATGTTAGTAACTGTAGACAGTGTGATGTGACTGCTAAATAAACAAGTAAACAAATAAATTATTAGACTTTATTAAAAGAAATAGGGATTAAATAAAAGGAGGTTATAGTTTTAATATATTCTCTCTTGGTTTGAGCACATCAGGCATGTCCAGTTCTGAGCAGTACTTGTTAGTAAGAACATGGCAGATGCGGACAAGGCATTATCAAGAGCAGCATAAGGTAAATTTTCAAAAATATGTCAAAGTAGGAATTAAGATGACTTAGGATTTTTACCTTGGAGAAGAGTGTATTTGGGGTGGCAACGGGTTTATGATACAATTAATTATAAAGATTTGACAGCCTGTCAACTGAAGATCAAATCAGTAATTATCTTACATTGTTTTAGAAAACACAATAAAATGGAAGGTTTTTTTTTTTTTTTGAGACGGAGTCTCGCTCTGTCGCCCAGGCTGGAGTGCGGTGGCCAGATCTCGGCTCACTGCAAGCTCCGCCTCCCAGGTTTACGCCATTCTCCTGCCTCAGCCTCCCGTGTAGCTGGGACTACAGGCGCCCGCCTTGTCGCCCGGCTAGTTTTTTTGTATTTTTTAGTAGAGACGGGGTTTCACCGTGTTAGCCAGGATGGTCTCGATCTCCTGACCTCGTGATCCGCCCGCCTTGGCCTCCCAAAGTGCTGGGATTACAGGCTTGAGCCACCGCCCCCAGCCAAAATGGAAGGTTTAAGAAGGCAAATAGCCAGGCGTGGTGGCTCACGCCTGTAATCCCAGCACTTTGGGAGGCCGAGGCGGGCGGATCACCTGAGGCCGGGAGTTCAAGATCAGCCTGACCAACATGGAGAAACCCCGACTCTACTACAAATACAAATACAGCATTAGCCAGGCATGGTGTCGGGTGCCTGTAATCTCAGCTACTTGGGGGGCTGAAGCAGGAGAATCGCTTGAACTCGGGAGGCGGAGGTTGCCATGAGCCGATATTGCCTCACTGCGTCACTGCACTCCAGCCTGGGCAATAAGAATGAAACTCCGTCAAAACAAACAAACAAAAAAAAAGAAGGCAAATAAATACAGATACCTTGAGTTCAAAGCTTAGTGCCCTTTTTTAATCACTGTGTGACCTAAGATGTACTAGTCAGGATTCTCCAGAGAAACAGAATAAATAGGATATTTATGATGTTTATTTATTAATTATCAGGAATTTGCACATGTAATTATGTAGGCTGACAAGTCCAAATCCACAGAGTCAATGTTTCAGTTCCCGTCTGATGGTCCGAAACTGTTGTAGAATCAAGAATAGCTGATATCCCAGTTTGAAAATCTTCACACAGGAGAATTTCTCTCATTTAGGTGAGAGAGAGTAAGGCTTCTGTTCTATTCGGGCCTTCAACAAACTGAATGACGCCCACCTGCATTTTAAAGGGCAATCTGCTTTACCCAGTCCACTGATTTAAATGTTAATTTTATTCAAAAACATCCTTACAGAAACATACAGAATAATGTTTAATCAAATATTTGGGCACCTAATGGCCCAGTCATGTTGACACATAAAATTAACTGTCACATGAAGCAAGTTACTAAACTTCTCTCTGCCTTTGTTTAGTCATCTATAAAATGGAGCTAATAATAGCACCTAGCTCACTGGCCCATTGCAAGAATTGAATGATAAAAATACTTAAATAGGTACTTCAAAAAGTCACTGGAACATAGACATTTTCAATAAATATTAGGTAGCATTGTTTCTAGTACTTATATACAAAGTTGTCAAATGATTATAATAATTTGTTATAATACGATAAAAGACTACGAGCCAAAAGGAAGCTATATTTTAACCCAATTCGGAAGTCTAAGAGCAGAAAATCAAAGCTTATCCTTACACTTTACAATACCTTTGCATATAGCATCTTAATAATTTTTTTTTTTTTTTTTTTGAGACGGAGTACAGCCCTGTTCCCAAGATGGAGTGCTGTGGTGCGATCTCGGCTCACTGCAAGCTCCGCCTCTTGGGTTCACGCCATTCTCCTGCCTCAGCCTCCCGAGTAGCTGGGACCACAGGCACCCGCCACTACGTCCGGCTAATTTTTTTGGATTTTTAGTAGAGATGGGGTTTCACCATGTTAGCCAGGCTGGTCTCCATCTCCTGACCTCGTGATGTGCCTGCCTCGGCCTTCTAAAGTGCTGGGATTATAGGCGTGAGCCACTGCGCCCGGCGAAGAATTTTTTTAATAATTGACAATTGATAATATATTTTAACAGTATTTTCAGTACTTTATTAAATTACATTTGATAAAGTTCTAGAGAAACTTTAGTTTCTATTTTACTATGAAGCAAACAAAATTAGATGATTTTAGTATAATTATAGAAAATTATGTCTAAAGTAAGACAAAGTTATTTTGAACCATTTAGAGGGTTGGATTTTGGAATAACATAATATAAATATATTTATATCACATCAAAGTGCATACAAAAATGCTAAATAATAAAAATATCAAAAAGGTGTCCCATCAGGTTTCCTTGAATGGAGAGGTAAAAGTCATTTGTAATCACCAGTAGACCTTTTTGCTATAAATTATGAAAGTTCTAAATTCTTTAAAAAAAAAAAAAAAAACCAGGAAATTTTCTTCACTAAGTTAAAAGCTTTTTTATTTGGTATTTTCTCACAATTGCTTAAGAAAACTTTTCATCATAACAAGTACAAAGATAAAATTCATCCCGGCTAAACATGGTTTGTAGTACTTTTTTTTTTTTGACACGGGGTCTTGCTTTGTCGCCCAGGTTGGAGTGCAGTGACACAATCTTGGCTTATTGCAACCTCTGCCTTCCAGGTTCAAGCGATTCTTCTGCCTCAGCTTCCCGTGTAGCTGGGATTACAGGCGTGTGCCACCACATCCAGCTAATTTTGTATTTTTCTTTTTTTTTTTTTTTTTTTTTTGAGACGGAGTCTTGCTCTGCCACCCAGGCTGGAGTGCAGTGGCCGGCTCTCAGCTCACTGCAAGCTCCGCCTCCCGGGTTCACGCCATTCTCCTGTCTCAGCCTCCCGAGTAGCTGGGACTACAGGCGCCCGCCTCGTCGCCCGGCTAGTTTTTTGTATTTTTTAGTAGAGACGGGGTTTCACCGTATTAGCCAGGATGGTCTCGATCTCCTGACCTCGTGATCCGCCCATCTCGGCCTCCCAAAGTGCTGGGATTACAGGCTTGAGCCACCGCGCCCGGCTAATTTTGTATTTTTCAATAGAGACAGGATTTCACTATGTTAGCCAGGCTGGTCTAGAACTCCTGGCCTCAAGTTATCAGCCTGCTTTGGCCTCCCAAAGTGCTGGGATTACAGGCGTAAGCCACAACGCCTGGCTAGGTAGTATTTTTAATTGCTAAAGTATATTAATGCTAATTTAATGTATGAAAGAACAAGTCATAGGTAAATATGGTAAATATGATATTTTAAAGAAATGATTTTTTTTGTACTCAAAGTGTGACTTTTCCAAGTATATCACCCAGAGTGAGAATTTGCAGCAGTTATTCAGTTATCTTCTTTCATTTAAAATACCTATTTCCATATTAATATTTTATTGCATTGATTGTGACAGTTTAATGCTATACTGTACAGATGTCACCTCAGAAAGTGTAAACACTGAATGAATTAAATGCAGAAGAAGGCCTCATTCTGTCCAAATTGAAGCATATCACAAGTTATTACTATATTTATGACAGATTTTCACCTCATACCAAACACTTTATCTTTAGAAGTTCAAGAAAACACAACCATTCTCCACTTTGAGAACATTTTCTGACTTATCACTGACATAAGTGTAAATCTGTTATTTTTCCCTTTTTGTAAAGCAAAAATAGAAATCTATGCATACGTGCTTACTTATAATTGACATCCCCCATCTCCACCCAATAAAAGCAGGCTGGAAAAGAATGTAAGACTTCTAATAACTGCAGAATTTTGTTTTGTTTCTTTTCTACTACCATATTATGTATCAAGATAGTTTTAACACATATGTTAGAAGGCAGTGTCCTAGTAGTCCCATAAAGTCTGAGACTTTAAAATTTAAGAGGGTAATTGTAGCTCCCTTGCTACTATAAAGTCATGTTCATATGAAAAGTATTGTCGCAGACCTGTATGACTATTAACTTTTAATCACCTTCAAAGAAACGTTAATTAGTGTTTTCAAACTACCAAAACTACTGTAGAAGTGCACTGAGGTTTTTGGAGCTACCTTAATGGCTGCTATGCAGGAAAGAAAGAGGTTTCCCTCTTTCTTCTCTTATCTTAATTTTAATCATACTTATTCTGTTTTTTTTTTTTTTCCTTTTTTGTATATAATGCCAGGTGATGTTAAAACATTATTTATGGCACTTGTTATAGAATGGTAAGGCAGATTATATCTAGAAAGACTATCATAGTAGGTATGGTTACCACCACAATAGGATTTTGCAGTAGAGGAGAGAGATTGAACTCCATTCTGATTAAAAAAAAAAAAAGGTGGGAATTTATATCCAAAGAACAGGGTAGGTGTCTGCGGATAAAACAATTACTAAGGCCAGGCGCGGTGGCTCAAGCCTGTAATCCTAGCACTTTGGGAGGCCGAGATGGGCGGATCACGAGGTCAGGAGATCGAGACCATCCTGGCTAACACGGTGAAACCCCGTCTCTACTAAAAAATACAAAAAACTAGCCGGGCGAGGTGGCAGGCGCCTGTAGTCCCAGCTACTCGGGAGGCTGAGGCAGGAGAATGGCGTAAACCCAGGAGGCGGAGGTTGCAGTGAGCTGAGATCCGGCCACTGCACTCCAGCCCGGGTGACAGAGCGAGACTCCGTCTCAAAAAAAAAAAAACCAACACAAAAAAAAACAATTACTAAAATTTGAATCAATTTGAAACATCAGATATAAGGGGAGATTCTGGCTAAACCAACAAAACAAGACCTTTGCTGAGGGCAAGCCAGGTAGTCAGATATCACCTGGGGGATGGTGGAGGATGAAGAACCCTATTAGATAACAAGGATGATCATACATGAAGGGTAAATGCCAGTGGATATATTAGCTGTAAGATTCTTTACCACTTGCTTAGGAAAATTACCTGCGGAGATGCCCAGCTGCTTGGCGCCGCATCTGAAGCCTCGTACCACTTGGCCCCAGTAGAAGTAAGGCAGATGTTCCATAATGCTGTCTGCTTGGGGTATGGGCTGCGGGGCGGTCCACGTGTTCTGCGGAGCTGCCATTGACCTGGTGCCAGTACCCTGGACCACGTGTTCTGCGGAGCCGCCATTGACGTGGTGCCTGGACCCCGGACCCACCGCCAGGCAGGAGCGTGGGCTCTGCCTACTGTAGGGGCGCAGCAGGGGTCGGACAAACCCAAGAGTAGTTTCTGTTGGAATAACTATTTCAGTCAAGAAATCGAATAACACAATATAAAAGCAAGCAGTTGATCTGAGATGATCTTATCTGTTTACATACTTGGGGATCCATAAGGAAAAACAGAGTTTTCTCCCTAGAAGGGAGCCTGATGCCTTCTCTGTTTACTTTAAGGAATCCCAGGCTCTTACAAACTATTTTAGGTCCCTCATGAATCAAAGAAAAAAAAAAAAGCAAGAGAAAGGTGAGACAGCAGAGGTAAATGAAGAAAATATAATTTAGTCAACTGAAGTGTTTGGACGAAGGGAGGCAAGATGGCCCACTTCCCGGTTCTTCATCACCAACTTTTCCCATGGGTGAAAATGCAGCGGGCACCTGGGAAGGTGCAGATCAACCAGGCATGCGCCAGGTGACTTCAATCCGAAGAGACCAAGATTTACCTGGCCGCACCTACCGAATGGCCCCCTACAGGCCCATGTCCCGCCTATTGCCCTCCCACTCCTAGAAAAGCCGCTCCGGCCAGCGCCCGGTGCGGACTTACTCAGCCCCCCACTCCTGTCGGGACTGCATCAGGAACCCCGCCCCAGAGCTCCACCCAGGGACTCTCTCGGCCTCCTTTGCTGGAGGCTGACAGACCTCACCCTCCACACCTTCTTCCCTGAAGTTAGGTGACCAAAAATAAATTTGCAGTTTTGCTCCTAGCCTTGCCTACTCGCTGGTTCTTTTGTGCTTGCTCTGGTGGTCTTAGAAAAACAAATCAAGAAGAAAAAGAAAAACTTTTGTTCAAAAACCACAAGATGATGAGAGAAAAAAACATAAAAGCCTCATAAATACGAACACACACATGCACACACGCACACATCTTTTATGCTAGCTTTTAATTAAGCTGACTTTTAACCATTGAGCTTATTTAAAAAAACTTTTAAAATCTCATTACCATATTTTAGCTAGGACAAACTGCTGATATTTCAAAAGTAACAAGTATCAACTCAGAAAGGACTTGATTTAGGAATCAAACCCAGACTGTCATGGGAAAAAAGAAGGGAGAACCTTAGCTACAACAGAATTGCAGCATGGGGCAACAACCATTGCTCTTTCAGTTTGGCTTGGCTAGCAAAAAGGTGGCCTTGTTATGTAAACAAAGCCACTTACGTAGTCTAATTAAAAATCTTTCCTTTTTACTTTTTTCTTTTGGCTGGCCTTTTTTTTCTACTCCCTGCCCCGACCTTTTTGTGCAGGAATTTAGCCACTTCAGAGGCCTTGTTTCCCATAAATTTGAACTTTATATCGGATTTGATTATGTCAGATAGAGTTGGTCAAACCAATGCAAAAAAGACGAAAACAACAGGAAAAACAGAAACAAACTACAACAATAACAACAACAACAAAAATTAAGCAAAATAAATGATGCACAAATTATGCAATTACTGAGTGCTCTAATGGTAAAGAGGAATTAAGACCAGCTAGTTGTTAATCTTAACTGTAGCTAAGATAAAAACCTCAATTCAGCTATTTACCTAGGGAGGAGTTGCAGGCTGAAGACTGCTATCTACTATCCTGGAAGCTGGAAACAACTCAAACTTGCCTTCTCTGTTGGAAGTGAGCTCAAACTCCAGAAAGGAGTTACCTGCCTTGCATTGTCATGAAAGCGGAAAAACTTGCCTTCCTCGTTGGAAGCATGTAAATCTCCAGAAAAGGCATTGTACAGAAAAATAAACTTTAGATCTCAGCCAAATTGTGGGAGATCAGGGATTTTTCTGGAGGGAGGGGAGCTCCCAGGCCTCAGCAAACTGTTTTATTAGTTTGAGCCATAAGGGAATTTCAAGCTAGTACCAAGCACCCATAGGAGATTTGTCAAAAGTCAAGGCCACCTCCATTCAGAGTCCCTTTGTGGTCACCAAATTGTTAACACAAAATATCTGAGACAGGGGCCAGTCAATATAGAAAGTTTATTTTGCTATGGTTAAGGACACACCTGTGACGCAGCCTCAGGAGGTCCTGATGACATGTGCCCAAGGTGGTCAGGGCACAGCTTCATTTTATACATTTTAGGGAGACATGAGGCATTAATAAATATATGTAAATTGTACATTGGTTCAATCTGGAAAGGCGGGACAACTTGAAGAGGGGAGGGAGCTTCCAGGTCATAGATAAATAAGAGATGATGAATAAAGGAGGGAAGGAGATTTTTATCTCTAATGCAGGGTCTCTACCTCTATGTCACTCCCCCATGGGCTGAGGTTGAACTGCACAATCTAAACTGACCTGATTGGCTGTTTGTGAATATTTTCCCAAATAAGGAAGGAAAGGGGAATGTGTGAGTTACAATGGCAGGACACGTGATTTTGAAGGGTAGAATAGGTGCAGAGTGGGTAACTAAGGGAACAGATGTCAGTTATTGATTAGAGCTGATGGGAAGCTTGTTTATTTTGTTTTAGCTTTTTTTTTTTTTTTTTTTTTTTTTTTTGAGACGGAGTCTTGCTCTGTCGCCCAGGCTGGAGTGCAGTGGCACGATCTCGGCTCACTGCAAGCTCCGCCTCCCGGGATCAGGCCATTCTCCTGCCTCAGCTCCCAAGTAACTGGGACTACAGGCGCCCACCACCACGCCTGGCTAATTTTTAAAATATTTTAGTAGAGACAGAGTTTCACCCTGTTAGCCAGGATGGTCTCAATCCCCTGACCTGGTGATCCACCTGCCTCGGGCTCTCAAAGTGCTGGGATTACAGGCGTGAGCCACCGCGCCCAGCTTGGGAAGGTTGTTTAGAATAACTAGAGGCAAGGAGGCGGGGAGAACAAGAAAGTTGAGTTTGAGAACAAAGAACAAGCAAGTTAACAGGCTGAACCTTTGAAGAGAAATTCAGAGAAATTCACTGTATCTTACAAGTTTTTAAAGAAGAGTGTAGTTTAGACACTTAAACATGTATTTGTTAAAAAACCAGCAAACAAACAAAAAAACTAAAGTGCACTGTAAAAACATCACATGATCTAGCCTCATAATAATTCTTCGTTTTTGGAGACCCAGGATTCAGTGTGGGTCTCAGAACTCAGAAATCCAGTTAAAAGGCAGGTAGACTCTATCTAAATAAAATAGATCTCCTTTTACAATCCTATGATAGATTTCTATAAATTTATGTTTGATTTGGCATCTATCTTTAATCTCCCTCTAGCATGACCAGACTTTCTGTCTGTATTTTGAGATGTAAATTTCACTATCCTATTTTTTACCTAAAAGTCCTTTAATATGTAAATTTAGGGCCTTCTAGCTGACAATGCCTGGGGTAATAAAAAAGGAAATTGGAAGCCTAAAATAGGAGGAAAAAACAGAGGCCTTATGAATCTATAAGATTTACTTCTATCTGTGTATCTAATACATCTATACATTTATGTATCATGTATATGATGTTTCACTACTAAAAATGTATAAAATAGCTCTAATTAATGGCTTAAAATGCTTAAATCAAATACATTACCAGAAAAATAGAGACTTTAAGCCAAGTGCTTTTTAAAGTTTCTGTGACTTAAGTAAATATTTAATATAAAAGCTATTTTTTAAAATATTGGTGAAATAGAATTAGAAATGTCTTGAGAATTGTTAATACACGTTGTCTCTGCTAGATGTCAAAATTTGGCATGAGTGTTATAAATCTGTGAATGCAGCTCAAAAGAGAATTATCTTCGTTTACATAAAATTTAATTAATAAAGCATTTAATATTGTTCAGTTAATGAAAACGACAAAATTTTGACTTATTGGCAAAAAAGAAATTATCTAACCTTAAATTTTTGCCTAGGAAAACCTAAAATTCACAGGTTATAAAAGTGGTTAACAAGGAAACAGCTTTAAGTAATAACTTTCACAGTTTTCATAAGTAATCTGGTTAAACTATTAAAAAATAATAATTTGGTAAATGTAATGGAATAATTATAAGTAAACTTATATAATATAAAATCTAATGTTATATTAAGCAAAATAATAGGTATTCATTAAATGTCTGAGTCATTTCCAATTTTCTTTAAACAATAGGAAAATATTTTTTAAAAAAACCTGGGATTTTATTTAAAGAAAGCTAATTTTTGTGTAATTCAAAGGTTATTTTAAAGTTTTTTATAAAATTAGGAAAAGGCAATCAGTGAATAAGATCAATGTAAAAAATGTTATAAAGAGGTATTTTTGGCAGGAAAGGTTAAAAGGAAAATAATTTTATATGAGAAAGCATCTTGTATGATAAATTTTTGTCTTAAAATAAAATAAATGGTTATTTAAGACAGAGGAATGCCTAAGATAAAAGAGAAACCCAAGCCTGTCATAAAATGTTTCATATCAAGTTGTCTATAAGTAAAGGTAAATAATTTATAATAGCTCTCTAGAGATTGGGTTATTGATGTAAAAACACTCATACACTAAAGAATCGGTTAGAGCAATGACATTTTCTTAAGGGATTAATTTATTCTTAATAAGCTATAAAATATTTTAACTTTTTAACCCAAAAGCTTTAATTGTCTCACCATTTTCAGTTTTCTTTCCTCCTTCAAAAGGCCTGAAATAATGACTCTCTCCCTCAACTAATTCTCAAGCTCATGCAAGTTCCCCCCACCACCCCACACCCTCAGGTTCTGTTTGTTGTGGCCTAATGCTAACAATGTTTTTCTTGAAGGTCTAAATGAAATATTTTCTTCCAATATAGTATTCTGTGCACTGCAGAAGTTATTTTCTTTGTCTTTTGGTAACTGGCTAAAAAAACAGATTACATTTGTTGAAATAATTCTTATGCCATTATTATTAAGTTTTAGTTTGCTTAGAAAGAAACTGAGATTAATTTTTTTTTTTTTTTTTTAACTAAGGTTATTACATCCATGGAACTTTCCGTATGTGCCTTTAAAGTCCTTGTGCCATTGAGTTACAGGACTTTGACTCTTGGACCTGAAAAGGACACAGTGTCCTGCTAAAATCTTAAACACTGACAGCAATTAAAGTGTCATCTTCAGACCTGGTAGATGCCATTCAAAATAAACTGAGTTTGTGAGACACAGAGCCAAATATGAAAATTGTTCAACTTGGCCAGGAATGGTGGCTCATGCCTGTAATCCCAGTACTTTGGGTGGCCCAGGTGGGCGGATCACCTGAGGTCAGGAGTTTGAGACCAGCCTGGCCAACATGGTGAAACCTCATCTTTACTAAAAATTCAAAAATTAGCTGGGCGTCAGGAAGGGCGCCTGTAATCCCAGCTGCTTGGGAGGCTGAGGCAGGAGAATTGCCTGACCTGGGAGGCTGAGGTTGCAGTGAGCTGAGATCGCGCCATTGCACTCCAGCCTGGGCGAAAAGAACAAAACTCTGTCCCCCACCAAAAAAAAAAAAAAAGAAAAAATTGTTCAACTCCTCAGGGCCCAAGGACTATCATGGAAGAGGTGGGCACATGAGCTTGTAAGGACTGGCTTTAAGAGAGAAAATTAGTTCAGTTTCTCTAGAAATTATTGATATCAAAGGCATACTGATGCAAAACCAGCATCTGGGCCTCTGTGACCGATTAACAAGGTTTTATTGGAGCATTAATCCACTCCTTAATACAAAATTATAAAGATTACAAGAAGGTTAATAGAAATTATATTGTATGGTCAAGATGATTAAATTTTATAGATTGCTTACAAGATGTTGAGAGACACGTTTAATTGACCTTACACTGTCTTTATTAAGGATTATTGTTTGGAAAACTAATTCTCCTCTCTCAAATAATAAAGGTTTCCACCTTCTTTTGAAATCTGTGGGTTATTACTTTGAATGAGTTATTACTAAATGAATGACTTATTTTACAATGACCTGTGATTCTATTCTGGCAATATAAAGTGTTTTAAACTTTTTATATTCAACAAACTTTCCAAAATCAAATTCTAACTTCAGTCTTCATTAATTTTTGGATTTTGGTTTCCTGAAGTCCAAAAAAGACACATTTGGCTTATTTGATATAATAAAATCATACAGGAAGTATTGTCAAATATGAAACAATGTTTAACCTTCTTGGGATTATATTTATATAAATGTATTATTATTGTGTGTTCCAGAATTGTATGAAATTCCTGTGATTCTAGTATGTCTTAGCATATGTTATCAGTAGTAATTATGATTATTATGTAAAATCGGTGTATGCCATACAAATGAACAAATTTCCTTGTCAATTGTGTCTTTAGCTATGCCTGTTCTAAAGCTTGTCATCCACGGTTCTTTTTACTTTTATCCTTTTCCAAAGATGTTTTTATAATCAGCTATAGGATTCTGACAGGTACTCTCAAATGCAGGTTTCTGATAACTTTGGAGATTGTTACACTAGAATACAGAGAAAACTTCCAAGGCTCCCAAGGAGAGTTAACATGTTCATGAGTTTCAAGCAGAACAGGAGTTAACTGCATGAACTAAAAGAAGACTGACATAAGCCTTTTATGACTTTTTGCTTTAAATGTTGCTGATCCTCTGTTTTTCAGAGCCGAGAAAACTGTTCTTTTGAGCTATTTGCAGCTTTTAACAATTGGATAAAGTATACTCAGATAACCAAAATATGGAACATATTTCTCTCTACCTGATTTATACAAAATTTGGAAAGTAGTTCTGAGTATTCTTTACTTACTGCAATGTAGTTATTTACATAAGTGCAGTAAGAATCTGTTTTCTTTTGTAACGGGACACAATTGAAAACACTGGTTATTTTACCAGTGTCTTGACTTGAATGGGATACTTTCAGATACAGGCTCTTTAAGGAATTAAAGTTAACTTATAGAGCCAATAAAAGCCCCTTGGGAAAACTGGCATCATACCTTGTCTATGCAGCCCTGTACAGATTCCTGACCTATGGTAGGTAAAGAATGTCACTTTCTGACAGGCCAAGAGCCCCAAGTTTTCCTGTAGTCTCAAAGTGAGGAATTCACCCAACTAATATGGGTATTGTAGGTACAGAATGGGCTTAAGGCATTAAAGCCAAATCTGAGATTCTTTATGGAATCAAGTTGCAGCAAAGCCAAAAAAAAAAAGGAGCCTATATGGCAAATAATATTTTTTTTCTCACTTTATGAAAATACTCAGGCCAAGTACCATAAGACTAAAACTTTTTTTTTTTTTTTTTTTTTGAGACGGAGTCTCGCTCTGCTGCCCAGGCTGGAGTGCAGTGGCCGGATCTCAGCTCTCTGCAAGCTCCGCCTCCCGGGTTTATGCCATTCTCCTGCCTCAGCCTCCCGAGTTGCTGGGACTACAGGCGCCCGCCACCTCGCCCGGCTAATTTTTTGTAGTTTTTTTAGTAGAGACGGGGTTTCACCGTGTTAGCCAGGATGGTCTCGATCTCCTGACCTCGTGATCCACCCGTCTCGGCCTCCCAAAGTGCTGGGATTACAGGCTTGAGCCACGCACCCGGCCCAAAACTATTTTCTAAATGAATTCGTACTATAATTAGTCTTTACTGAAAATGGGGACTGGAAAGAAGAAAATTATGTTTCAAAATCAACTTAGTACACCTGTTATTAGATTCTAGTCTTGCATAAGGCTTTTCAATTTTTTATTATTTTCTACAGTTTGGACTAAATTCTAAAACTTTTTCTGGTGACAAGTCCCCAATATAATGTTTTCCATTTCTTTTCCTTCTTTCTTTTATTTTTTAACATTTTTTTCTAATTTTAAGTCACTGAAAACTAAGCTGTGCTTTCTTAAAGCCCTGAAAACTGAAGCTAGGCAACTTAAACTTCATAAGAAAATAAAAGCAACTTGTTTACATACATAAGCCACTCTCATACCTGCCTACTGATATATGAACTTCAGAGTTACATGGCTACATTGATTTTCCAGAATTTTTATCTTTCATTTGTTGTTGGTTTTCCCCTTTCTCTTGCTATTTGCTCTTCACAGGATGCGAGACTTACAAACGAGTTTTCCTAACAATGTGGGACTTACCCTTCTAGGAATAAACCATCCTAGCCATGAGAAATCAGATGAAAACTGAGACCAGAGACTCTTTTTTTTTTTTTTTTAAATGCTTTTTCTGATAGATTTTAAAAAGAAAAGAGGGGAAATGTGAAAGGAAAATAAAATTTTAGACCCCCAAACCAGTAAGCTAAAGGGAAAAGTCAAGCTGGGAACTGTTTAGAGCAAACCTGCTTCCCCTTCTATTAAAAGCCATTGTCATGCGCGTCCCTGTGAAAAGACCACCAAACAGGCTTTGTGTGAGCAATAAAGCTTTTCAATCACCTAGGTGCAGGTGGGCAGAGTCCGAAAAGAGAGTCAGTGAAGGGAGATAGGGGTGGGGCCATTTTATAGGATTTGGGTAGATAAAGGAAAATTACAGTCAAAAGGCGGTTGTTCTCTGGCAGGCAGGAGTAGGAGTCACAAGGTTATCAGTGGGGGAGCTTTTTTGAGCCAGGATGAGCCAGGAAAAGGAATTTCACAAGGTAATGTCTTCACTTAAGGCAAGGACCGGTCATTTTCACTTCTTTTGTGGTGAAATGTCATCAGTTAAGGCAGGGACAGGGCATTTTCACTTCTTTTGTGATTCTTCAGTTACTTCAGGCCATCTGGGCGTATATACGTGCAGGTCACAGGGGATGCAATGGCTTGGCTTGGGCTCAGAGGCCTGAGAGTCATTCCTCTGCTCACTGAGGTAAGTGCACATCTGATTGCTTTCTTTGGAAAGGCCAGTCAGAAACTCAAAAGAATGCAACCATTTGTCTCTTATCTACCTATGACCTGGAAGACCCCCTCCCCACTTTGAGTTGTCCCACCTTTACAAATCAATCCAATGTACATCTTAAATATATTCATTGATGTCTCTGTCTCCCTAAAATGTATAAAATGAAGCTGTGCCCAGATCACCTTGGGCACATATCATCAGGCCCCCTGAGGCTCTGTCACAGGTGCATTCTTATCCTTGGCAAAATAAACTTTTTAAATTGACTGAGACCTGTCTCAGATATTTTGGGTTAACAGACAAAATAACTAATTTTGCTTCCATTCTTAAACAATGCTAAGTTTTGCTGATACAAAATGCTTGTAATAGTCAAGTGTTTTTATAAATACTAATATATATTTAAAGACCTATAGACATCTTACATGTTTTAAAAAAGATAGCAATTACTGAGAAAAATAAAATAAAATTACAAAATTACAGATAATAGATCAATAAAGAAACTTTTCAAACCACAATAATGTAGTTCAACCTTCTTATTTTTAATATGAGAAACCAAAACACAGGGAGATTGACTAATACAGGTTTACAAGGTTTTCTAGCTCCCGGTTTAGTGCTTGTTCTGTTTTGTTGGCCTGCCTTCAAATTCTAAACATTTAGATGTTTTTAAACTAGACATATTCTGAGTTATTCAATTCAGAAATAGCAGACATAATTTCTTTAAAATAACGCCAACATTTGAAATCGACATGTTATAAGAGACCAGAATATGCCATTCCAAAATGTGACTGTAGGAGACTGGAATATACCACATCAAAATATGTCTCTTTAGCATAGGATTATGTTGTGCTGATTATTTTGAGAAACAGAAACGATAGGAATAGCTCTGAAAACAAAGTAGAAGCCACCTTTTGTAAGGTAAATTTACATTTATAAAGGAAATCTCCATTTGTAGGTGTGTATTTCTCTCTGTATTAGGAAAAGAAGGATGACTTGAAATGACAATGGAATCTTATCATTTGAAAAGGCACAAATTTAAATCTGCAATACCACCCTTGTTTACTGTGATTTTTCTGGTCACATTTCCATAAATAATCTCCCTCACAGTCTTCTTTCTTTGCTTTTACTGAAGATGACATTTAACCTGAATTCTATGCCACCTCTTTGGAAGTTTCTTTTTTGCTGAGTTTTCTCACATTTATATATGAAATACATGTGGAGTCCTAATTAGGGAAAAGGAGTCAGGCTGACAAGACCGGGGGGAAACAAACAGAGCAAATAAGCTTTAAATATGCTTTCTTTCATGGTCCACGGCATGCAGACAAATGGAGGAATCAGACAAGCTATAGATCTGCTTTTATTATTTTTTATTTTTTATTTTTTTGAAATGGAGTCTCGCTCTGTCGCCCAGGCTGGAGTGCAGTGGCACAATCTAGGCTCACTGCAAACTCTGCCTCCCTGGTTCATGCCATTCTCCTGCCTCAGCCTCCCGAGTAGCTGGGACCACAGGCACCCGCCACCACGCCCGGCTAAGTTTTTTGGATTTTTAGTAGAGACGGGTTTCACTGTGTTAGCTAGGATGGTCTTGATCTCCTGACCTCGTGATCTAGGATGGTCTTGATCTCCTGACCTCGTGATCCGCCTGCCTTGGTCTCCCAAAGTGCTGGGATTACAGGATTGAGCCACCGCGCCCAGCCTAGATCTGCTTTTATTTTATTTTTTTAGTAGTCCAGGATACATTTGGCCTTCCTGCCCAGATAACATACACAACTCACAAACTTCCTGCATATTGTTAAACACCTCAATTCAAACACCTCCACAAACAGAAGAATGCAAGTTACCCCCGCTAACTTTGCATTATCAATCAACCCAAATCCCTTGTATAAAATCTTAGACAAGCCTTTGATTATTTGCTGTCAGCTTCTCTCATGCAGACTGCCCATTGTCTCTCAGGCAATGTATTTTACTATTTTCTTTAAAAAATCTGCCTTCCTTTACCTACACCTGTCTTGGTAAATTCTTTTACCCTTGTGCCAGTGGCCATCGTTCACTCACAACATTTGGTGACCTGTACAGGGACCTATCTCCATGAGGGGCTCCCTTTGCTCCATATGGGGGGACACTCTCTCTTCTCATGGGGAAATCTTCTCCCTATATCTTTCCCTTTCTCAACTTGGGACCCTTGGCTGGCAGTGTCTAAGAGTAACCTCCCAGTGGGTTCACCTTCTCCACTGCCTAGAGTGAGCAGATTTATCAAGACAGGGGAATTGCAATAAAGAAAGAGTAATTCACACCGAGTTGCCTGTGCAGGAGATTGGAATTTTATTCTTACTGAAATCAGTCTCCCTGAGCATTTGAGATTGGAGTTTTTAAGGATAATTTGGCAAGTAGGGGCTCAGGAAGTGGGAGTGCTGATTTGTTGGTCGGGTTGGAGATGGAATTATAGGGGGTTGAAGTGAGTTTTTCTTCATGTCTTCTGTTCCTGGGTGGGATCACAGAACTGGTTGAGCCAGATTACTGGTCTGGGCTGTGTCAGCTAGTACATCAGAATGCAGGGTCTGCAAAATATCTCAAGCATGGATCCTGCATATTACAACAGTGATGTTATTTCCAGGAACGATTTGGGGGAAGTTTAGAATCTTGCAGGCTCCAGCTGCATGACTCTTAAACCATCATTTCTAATCTCATGGCTAATCTGTTAGTCCTACAAAGGCAGTCTAGTCCCCAGGCAGGATTTTGTTTAGGAAAAGGTCTGTTATCATATTTGTTTCAAAGATAAACCGTAAACTAAGTTCCTACCAGAGTTAGTTCAGCCTACGCCTAGGACTAAACACGGACAGCTTGGAGGTTAGAAGCAAGATGGAGTCAGTTAGCTCAGATCTCTTTCACTGTAATAATTGTCTCCCTTAAAATGTTTGCAAAGCTGGTTTCATCAGCACAGAGGCAACTGTGGGTCTCTGGCATAAAGTTAGGGGTTAGGATGTTAGAGACTGTTAGAGACGGGATACACTCCAGTGGGACTGAAATGTGTCCTTGTGGAAATGCCTGACCACCACCACCACCCAGTTCGGGTGAGGAACCTGAGTTCTTTTTCTTTCTTAAGTCTTTCAGTAGCTGTTTCCTAGTAGCTCTTTGGTAACTGAGGGTTACTGGCCGGGGCCACTCTCGGGTGGTGCCTGAAGGCCAAAGAGTGGACAGAGATAGCTTCCCTGTCGGAAGAGGGAGAAATTCTCTCCTATCTTTTCTTGTTATGGTCCATGATTCCTAGGTATAATGCAATTAGCGGCGGAAGCTTTTTCAGGGCAAATTCACACACGTTTCAGGTGACTTAAACCTTCACTTTGTCATTCTAAATTCTCCTATGGAGTCAGCTAGCCATCTGTTTCGGACGTTGCCGAATTAGATGATCTCGAACAGCCTCAGAATGTTGAGTTTCCTACTCACCCCTCTCCTGGGTCGGCACAGAGTAGAAATATTTCTTTGCCCTTTTTTCCATATACCTGGGCTGATCACTCAGTGTAAGTACGTTCCTGGGCTGGCCATCCAGCTTAAAGCCCACAAACGGCCAGGTAGTCTTTTCTAATAGGTGGGATGGCCCTTTAGAAAGTGCACCCTAGGCCTGGCGCAGTGGCTCACGCCTGTAATCCCAGCACTTTGGGAGGCCAAGGCGGGCAGATCACGAGGTCAGGAGATCAAGACCATCCTGGCTAACACAGTGAAACCCTGACTCTATTAAAAAATACAAAAAACTAGCCGGGCGCGTAGTGGGTGCCTGTAGTCCCAGCTACTGGGGAGACTGAGGCAGGAGAATAGCGTGAACCCGGGAGGTGGAGCTTGCAGTGAGCCGAGATTGCGCCACTGCACTCCAGCCTGGGCGACAGAGTGAGACTCGGCCACAAAAAAAGAAAAAAAGAAAGTGGACCCTAAGTTTCCTAGCAGACAGATGTGAAACCCGTTTTATCTTAGCAGACGCCCTGAAAGTGCAGTTCATTAGCTGCGAGCAGTGAATTTTCCAGCCCCAACATGGGGCAAGCCCCATTCAATTGTTCAGACTCACCTCTAGGCTGTGTTTTAAAGAATTGAAGCAAATTTGACTCCCAAACCCTCAAAAGGAAACATCTGATTTTTCTTTGCAAGATGGCTTGCCTTCTCTGCCACAAGCTCAACCAGAGGAAATGAAACTGCCCTGAAAGTTAAAGCGCCCATGGGACAAAACCCCAATCCCTAATGGCCTTAAGCTAAAGGAGCACTTTACTTTGGTTAAAATAGCTCACCATTTTTTTTTTTTTAAATTATTTTCCTTTAAGTTCTAGGGTACATGTAAAACAGCTCACCTTAACTGGTAAATCACCTTAACCGGTAAATTTACTGGTGTAAAATTTACACCATGTAAATCTAGAATACTAAGACTCTCCCTAACAGGAGATAAACAAAAGTAGCAAAGATGCTAACCCTGCACTCTGCAATGGCTGAAAGGCTCACTGGTCTTCCAGTAAAACTTAACCCTTTCTTCTCTTCTCCTTTCTTTTATTTTTTCTCATTTCTGTTCAATCTAAAAATCCAGACGTAAAAGGAAAAAAAAAAAAGTCTCTAACATCCTAACCCCTAATTTTATCATTCTCTTTAAAACTCAAGCTAGTTACATATTATGGCCTGTTTTGTGCACATTTTAAACTAATTGTCAAATAACAACAAGAAAAATTTGAAGTTCAAATGTTTAACTTACACTATAAGTACAGTTTTCTAAAGCTTCCTATCTTCCTATTTAAAAATAAATAAATAAATAAATAAATAAATAAATAAATAAATAAATAAATAAATAAAATTCTTCCTGCTGGCCAGGCACCGTGACTCACGCCTGTAATCCCAGCACTTTGGGAGGCTGAGGTGGGCGGATCACCAGAGGTCAGGAGTTTGAGACCAGCCTGGCCAACACTGTGAAACCCTGTCTCTACCAAAAGTATAAAAATTAGCCGGTGTGGTGGTGGGCGCCTGTAATCCCAGCTACTCGGGAGGATGAGACAGGAGAATCTCTTGAACCCTGGAGGCAGAGGTTGCAGTGAGCCGAGATTTTGCCATTGCACTCCAGCCTGGGGAACGAGAGCGAGACTTCGTCTCAAAAAACAGACAAACAGACAAACAAACAAAAAACTCTCCCTGCTTTAAATCTGTGTTTACTAAGTTACTGCTGCTGAAATAAGACTCATCATTTATGGCGAAACTAGAGTGTAAACATTAAAAACCCATTTCAAGTTAAAGAGTAAAAGAGGTTTTGTTAAACCAAATTGCCATAAAGACTGCTTTACCCAAATTTTGCTTCACAGCTTTCCTTGGATTGCAAAGTTTAGCCATGTGAACAGGTTCTCATTTTATCTGAAAAAATAAAAATAAAAAAAGCTTAAGTTTTATAGGTTGGTAAGTTTATAATGCTGTCTCATGGCTAAAGTTCTGAGGTAAAAACTATTGAATCCTTGTGTATGTATGCATATATGTTTAAATATGTCTATGTAAAGTATATGCAATAGTTATGCTCTTTTTTTTTTATTTAGCATGCTACCAAATTGGAATATAAATAAATGAATACTCAAATGCTTTTCAACTTCACATGAACCTTTACCAAATAAACCAACTTTAAAATTATTGGTAAAATTATTTCAAAACTGTTTTAAAACCTGTAATATATATTTTTGTTTATCTTTGCTGACCTCAAAAAATATCTCAGCCATTTGAATTCTGTCTTAATTCTCTGTATCTGTGTGTCTGTGTATTATTTGTATTGTATGTGCGATGTTTTATAAATGAGCTCTAATTAATTGGCTTAAATGAAAAGTAAGCACTTGAATCAAACATATTTTCAAGAAAAAGAAATAAAAACTTTAATGCATTTAGGTCACAGGACTGTAATCTTTAAAAAATAAAAACAGTTAAAAAGATCATTGGTAAAAATAAATAAATTTCTTACAAGTTTATACATTTGGTCTAAACTAGGCACCCATTTACCATACTGTTTGGTAAATGTTTTAAGGCGATAAACTGCTTCTATAACTTTTAGTAATTGTTTAACTTGTCTGTTTTACAGCCACTAAATTCAAGGTAAGTCCTGAGAACATACAGAGTTAGCCAGGTCCCCTGGCTAGGCTGGGGAAAGTTATGGGCTCTGCAATCTTATACGTCTTTAAAATTGCTTACTTACTAGGTTTTTAATCAAAAATAAAAGTTGCTAAGAGTTAACACTGTAATGTGCTTAAGACTATTGGAGAAACAGTTTTACATGCAAGGTATAGTATTAGTCCATTTTTACATGGCTGTAAAGACATACCCGAGACTAGGTAATTTATAAACAAAAGTGGTTTAATTGACTCACAGTTCCACATGGCTGGGGAGGTCTCAGGAAACTTATAATCATGGCGGAAGGGGAAGAGGCACATCTTACATGGTGGCAGGAAAAGAGAGCACGTGAGTGAGAAGGAAAAACTACTGTTTATGAAACTGTCAGGTCTCATGAAAATTCACTTATTATCAGGAGAACAGCATGGGAGGAACTGCCCCTATGATTCAATCACTTCCCTCCCTCAACACATGAGGATTACAATTCAAGATGAGACTTAAGTGGGGACACAAAGCCTAACCATATCAGTTATAAAAGAGAAGTTAAATGTGTTTCCTGGTAAAAGGGTTAATCTTGTAAAAAGTTCTCTGGTTGGCTAAAATTTAAAGGGAATTATTTAGGTTTTCAAGTTTTAAATACTCTAAAGTACAGAAAATAACATATTTGGCTTATTTGGCATATTAAAATCACACAGAATGTATTGTCAAGTATAAAGTGGTGTTTAGTATTCTTTAAACTGCATTTATATTATAGGTTATTGGTGTGTATTCCAAAATTGTATAAAATTCCTGTAATATTTCTCAGTATATGTTATCAGTAATAATTATAATTATTTGGTTAAATTATTGTTTGTCACAAAAAAAAACAAATATCTACCGTGGCTGTTCCGAAACTTTTGTCCTTCACAATTGTTCTAAGACTTCTAAATTGTTTTAAAACTTTTGTCACTCACAATTGTTTTACCTTAATTATATTCAAGTTGGTTTTATAATCAGCTATAGACCTCCAACAGGTACTCTTAAATGCAGGTTTCTAACAACTTTAAAGATTGTAACATCAAAATTGAAAAAAAAAAAAAAACTACTGATGTGTCATAAATATTAGAGCTAATGTGTTCATAAATATTAGGCAAAGTAGGAGTTAATTATATTTTATAAACTAAACTAATGAAAAACCAAAATAATTTTTATGGCTTTTGGTTTAAAATATTACTAATTTGTTTGTTTTTCAGAGTCCAGAAAGACTTTATTCTTCTAACCTATTTAGGAAACCCACATTGCAATAATTATAACTGAGGAAATTATGACAGTGAAAGGGATTAGACCTAATCAACTCCATCTTGCTTCTAACCTTTAAGCTGTCCTTATTCATTCCTGAGCATAGGCCAAACTAACTGTGGGAAAGAATTTAGTTTATAGTTTAACTCTGAAATCAAATTGACAATAGCCCTTTCCTGAAAACAAAAACAAAACAAAACCTTCTTGCCTGGGGACCAGTATGCATTTGTAGGACTAACAAATTAGCTACAAGATTAGAAATTACAGTTTAGGGGCCACACAGCTCTGGCTGCAAGCATCTGAACCTCCCCAAATTGCTCCTGAGAATAACAGCACTATTGTGAAGCATATGATCAGTGCATGATATATTTTGCAGACCCTGCATTCTGATACCCCAGTTGACACCACCCAGAACAGTAATCTAATTCAACTCATTCTGTAATCCCACCCAGCAATAGAAGAGAGCAAGAAAACCTCACTTTGACTTCCTGGGATTCCATCTCTAACCCAATCATTCAGAACTCCCCACTTCCTGAACCCCTACCTGCAAAATTATCCTTAAAAATTCTGATCACTGAATGCTCTGGGAGACCTAATTTCTCCAGAATTTAAAAACTATTTGCAAGTATACTTAATTTATGGCAGTGTAGTTATATGCATAAGTTAATTAAGAATCTCCTTTCTTTTTTAACAGGACACAATCGGAAACACTGGTTATTTTACCAAAGCCTTAACTGGAATGGTATACCTACAAACTGCTTTAAGGGACCAAGTTAACTTATAAAGCCAATAAAAGCCCCTTGGCTCCTTCAGGCAGACTGCCCATTGTCTCTCCAGCAACGTATTTCCCTTCTTTCTTTAATAATTGTCTTCCTTTACCTACAATTGTCTTGGTAAATTATTTTACCCAGTGCCACTACAATATACATGTCAATAAACTTGTGTTTTTTTCTTGTTAATATGTGTTTTGTTACAGGGGGTACTGTTGAAAACTTAGAAAGATAGAAGAAAAATTATTTTTTCCTCCCCTACAATGTCCTTCTGTGTATAAAGTGTAAACCTGGCAGGTGTATGTGTGTGTGATGCTCTCGAGTGTATGTGTGTTTTACTCTTGTTTGTATAAAAACTACCCAAAATGTATTTGCTTAAAATATGAGATTAAATAAATGGATCAATAGTGAGAAGCTATCATTTTGAGTTTAGTTGGTGAGATCAACCACATCACTCCAAGCAAATCGTTTACGTGGTCAAAGTGGACGGAATCTATGTTTAGGAATGATTTCAGAAATCTTCTATTAAGCCAAGAAACAAGAAACAGGATTCCTTTGATATTTCTGATCTGACTTTCTCTTAAACAGAAGCACTTTTTATTGATGCCGTATTAGAGACTCTCAATCAGCATTGAAATTACCATACTGCATAACAATAACTTTAGTTCAAAAATAGTCATTGCTTATCAGATATTCTGATCTGACCAGAGTCAGCTTCTCATCTCTAATGTTAGGAACAAGTCAATAATTGAAAAATTGCCTACATATGATGTCATAAGTAGGGTCATATAAATAGTAGAAAAGAAATGGCCATTTTATTCCCAAGGAGAAATGACTATTTCTGTCAATAATAGACTCTATGTTTTCTAACTGACTCCAAACAACCATTGTAACTCTAACTTTGCTCATAGGCTATGTAAACCAAAACTATTTGAGACAAGTCTCAATTAATTTAGAAGTTTATTTGCCAGGGTTAAGGACATGTCGGAGACACAGTCTCAGGAGGTCCTGAGAATGTGTATCTGAGGTGGTTGGGTTACGGTTTGATTTTGTATGTTTTAGGGAGACATAAGACGTCAATCAATACATGTAACATGTACCTTGGTTTCAACTCGAAAGATGGGATAATGCAAAGCGTGGAGTACGAGGTGTTTCCAAGTCATAGGTTAATTTAAAGATTTTTTTGATGGGAAATTGGTTGAAAGAGTTTATCTACAGACTTGGAATTAATAGAAGGGAGTGTCTTAGTTAAGATTAGGGGATGTGGAGACCAAGGTTTTTATTATACACATGAAACCTCCAGGTAGTAGGCTTCAGAGAGAATGGATTGTAAATGCTTTTTCTTAGACCTTAAGAGGGTTATATTCTTAGTTAATTTTCTCCTGGATTAGGAAAAAGACATGGAAAGGGAAAAGGATTCTCTACAGAATGTAGATTTTCCCCACAAGAGACAGCTTTGCAGGGCCGTTTAAAACATGTCAAATACATGTATTTTGGAATAAAACACTTTGATTTATTTTAGGGCCTGCTACCTGTTATGTTATTTTCTGGTTGCAAAGAATCTGTAAGACTGTTTTTTTAGTCTTAAGATCTCTGTTTTAAAGTTAAATGCTGTTCAGCTGTGTCTCAATTTCAAAAGGAGAAGAGTATAATGAGACCCCTAACCCCCACTTATCATCATAACTGATGACCAACCCCCACTTCTTATCATATCCTGAACTAGTTTTTTAGGTTAATTCAGGAATATTCTTGTCCAAAAGGAGGAGTCCATTCAATTGGTTGGGTTCTCAGAATTTTATTTTTGGTTTACAGCTATTATTGGTGTAGAACAACTAGATTATCTAAGAATGTAATTGTTTGCAATGTTACTAAAGCATGAGTAAAAATGAACCTCTTGCATTGTGTAGTTGTTTAAATGACAAGAGCTATCAAAAAAAAAAAAATCACAATGTTACACAAAAGACTTTTTTAGGAAACATGAAAAGCTTATTTCATTTTAAAGATATGTTACTGATTAATCCTGAAACGATTTAGAAATTCAGACCTTTAATGTCAACATTGTTTTCAGCATAATTGTTCAATCACTAAATACACATGAGTTTTACTGTGTCTGTGTTGGTTTGAAAATTAGAGAGATGCCAGCTTTCATCTATCTTTTTTAATTGTAAATTTTGGAGTTGCAAGGACTGTATTTTGTATTTGAAATGTTATGCAAAAATTGGATTACTATGAGTTAAAGAAAATTGATTTTAAAATATGATAGCAGGTGGCTGGATAAGCTTTAGCCATTAGAAAATATATTTTTAAAAAGGAAATAGAAGAACATTATTTTACACTATGACATAAAAATCCATAATTGCATTTTACTTGTACATCTGGGACAAGTGTATAATTATATTGCTTTTTACTTGCAACTTTATTGTTTAAAGTTTACAGGCTCCAACATTTAATTCCATTATTTTATTAAGGTTGAGAAAAATTCTCAACACTATTTATTTATTTATTTATTTTTTGAGATGAAGTCTCGCTCTGTTGCCCAGGCTGGAGTGCAGTGGCGCGATCTTGGCTCATTGCAAGCTCCGCCTCCCGGATTCATGCCATTCTCCTGCCTCAGCCTCCCGAGTAGCTGGGACTACAGGCGCCTGCCACCACACCTGGCTAATTTTTTGTATTTTTTTTAGTAGAGATGGGGTTTCACTATGTTAGCCAGGATGGTCTCGATCTCCTGAACTCGTGATCTGCCCGCCTCAGCCTCTCAAAGTGCTGGGATCTCAATGCTACTAAAAACCAGAAAATAAAATGAGTGCTTAAAAAGCATTCCTTCATTTAAAAATGGTGGTTTCAAATTACTGCTCAAAATATAATTCAATGTTACTATTTCTTAAATTAAAATAGTTCAATATATAAGCAACATATTTAATTATAGCTGTTTCATTTTGGTCTATAATTATGACATTAAAACATTTTAGGACATTATAGCATTTCTTTGGAATTTGAATTCAAATATGTCTACATTTATCATGTAAAACAATTCACAAGATAAAGCTGTACTCTTAACCTAACTCTACATTCAGCTAAGGTTTTAGCTTAGTATCTTCTGTCATTTGTACTCTCTATCTCAATTATAATGGCAGAATGCTATTTTAAATTTAAAACAATAGAAATAGAAAAGAAAACACATCAAATAGATTCTAGCATTATTGAAGGGTTGACTTTATGATGTTACTGAGAATTTCTAAAATCCCCAGGTCTGTTTCCCAAAAGAGCCTGCCATGACATCCACCAAAATTCCAACTCTTGGATAGTTCTTTGGTTTAGAGAATCAAATGTAAGTTAGTATGTTAATATTTTGATATTCTATTAAAATAAATTAGTTTATTTGATTGGCTGGCCAAAAGTAGGCTGTGATAGGCTTTACAGAATACCTACAGTTGGGGCCTAGAGCCTGCCAAGACTTAAAGGCTAGTAGGCATCTGTAGATGAGTGTCAATCCATATGAAAGAGTATCAATAGGAAATTAAGAGCCCATTCCCCTTCATTTCTCATATTGGTGGAGTTTTAATGTCCTGCCTGATCAAGGTAAAGAAGTTCAGTACTAAATTCCTCCTGCTGTTGAGGTTTTAGACCATTTATTACAATGGAGTCCTATTTGGTGCCCTGTCTTATCTTGCCTCAACCCTGCGACATACACCATTCTTAATCTTCAGGTTTGCTGAGGTGGATGAGGACAGTTGAGAGTAAAGAGCTTATGTTTCAAGGTTGTTTTCAAAAAATTGACAAAACGTTTTGTAACATTTACAATGAATTTAATAGCACCTTATTATATTGTCAACCATAGCATTTACATGGTTTGAGGAAAAAGAATGTGTGTGCTTGTGCCCTTGTGTGTTTGTGTGTGTGGCGTTTAATAAGTCTATAAAGAATATCTCTTACTTGCAAATCCGTGACTCTCTTATGGGTCCACAGTGTGCAGACTGTGCTCCTCTGTGAATCCTCTGCTTTACAGTACACTTGGCCAGTTTGAGAAATTAGGTTTACACATTCTGGGTATGTCTAGATAGGATGAAAACAAAGCAAAACAAAAAACTGTTAATCCAACAAAGCTGTACATTGACAATTGAGATAGGCATCTTAATGCAGTAACTGATTTATTTGAAAGAATCATCGGGACAGAATGGCAAATTTTTTCGAATCTAGTTTTTGAGGAAGGTGAAACATATATGCATACTCAAGTTCAATATGAATTACTCTGACAATATGGCAACATGAACAAGTTTTCATTCTTAGGGAAATATATATGTATATAATTTTATTGTTTTATTATGTTTTTTCTTGAATAGAAACAAGATCTCACTATGTTGCCCAGGATGGTCTTGAACTCTTGGGCGAAAGCAATCCTCTTGCCTCAGCCTTCCTAAGTGCTGAGATTACAGGCATGAGCCCCCATGTGTGGAGATTATACATATATATATATGTGTGTGTGTGTGTGTGTATATATAGTAATTCTACATAAATAATTTATACATCTGAAAATAGATAACACACATATGTACACATACATACGCAATGATCATTTCTTGAAATTAGTCTCAAGATAAATGGGTACCAAATTTGTTTTCCTGTGTGGTTAGGGCCTTAAATCACTGACTGTTTTCTCAACAGACAGGGAACATATTTTTAGCTATTGGAAGATAATGCAATCAGACTCATCCATTTGAGACTTCTTATCTGTCTAAAAACAATAGCAGAAGGACTTAAGGGAAATACACTGAAAACTCATGACTCTTCTACTATGTCAATATATAATGTGAATATTTTTGCATGCTTGCTGTCAAATATACAACAATATTCTTTGGAATCCATATGATATTAATTTATCATCATACAGAAATCTTAATTTATGATAAGCGTGAAACTTATAAGGGTCACTGATTACTGAAATACATGCATTCTACTCTGTTGTCATTGATTTTTTACCTTTGATTAAAAATCTGAAGGGTATCTTGTATATTCTTAAATTTCCTAAAATATCATTTAATTTCACAGAACTATACAAATTATTTCTCATTAAAATAATGTTTACTTATATGAAAATATATATTTACATTTATTGAAATGAAATTCCTCTAGTGTGTTAAAATAAATGACAGAAAAGAAAAATTTCTTTCTCAAAATTATAGTGAATTTACTATTCCCTTGTATAGTTGTTCTCCAATATATATTCAAATCAGATAGTACAATCTAGTGTTAAGTATCTTTGAAATGTATACTAAATTTTATACAGTTTAACAAATTTTGATGATGATTTTGGACATTATAAGTGGATACATTAACATCTCTGTAAAATTCTTCAATTAGAACTGTGTTATGTAGACTTAAAATCAAGCATTTAAGACAACTTTCCTAGTATACACACTGTGACTTTAATGATCAAATGTATTTAGCATTGGTTACATAGACACAGGATTGTAACTCAGAAAACTCAGATGCCAACATTTTAAAATGCACATTAATGTTTTTAAAAATTAGCAATTACAAAAGGTATATTACTCCAAAAAATTGAAGTTGTATTCATTATATGATAATATAACTTATACTACTATGCTAATAATATATTATCTAGGGAAATGAAAAATACTGTAGAAAATATAAATTACTCAGTTTTACCCAGGGAAAAATAGAAAACATGAACAAATGAATAGCTGTCAAAGAAATCGAAAAGTTATCAAAGAATCACTACATTAAAAGTAACAAGCCTAGGAATCTCTTTATGTAAATTCTTTCAAAGAACACTATTTTGATTATATATAAATCCTCTTAGTGCATGGAAAAATATGAAAACATTCCAATTCACTTCTCACAAATAGAATAATCTTATAAAAATGTTTGAAGCTTAGTGCAATAAAATATTAATAGATGTATAATGAAATATACCAAGTTCTAAATTAAAATATTGCAAAACTCAATTCAGAAAGGCATTAAAAGAATAATATCATGACCAAAAAGGGATGTCTTTAAGAGCTCAACCATTTCTGTCAGTGTAAACTGCTGTTCAAAATGAAAAACTAAAATAAAATAAAATGTAATTAAAGTAATGTAAGAATGATTATAATGTTAGAAAATCTATTACTATGATACTCCTGGTGAATATGTTAAACATATAAAAATAATTTAATGCACAGTAGGTATTTGTTTGTTTGTTTCTGTCTTTTCAGAGACAGGGTCTTGCTCTGTTACCCAGGTTGGAGTACAGTGGTGCAATCACAGTTCACTCTAACCCTGAACTCTTGGACTCCAGGTATTCTTCCACCTGAACCCCCTGAGTAGCTAAGACTACAGACACATGCCATTATGCCCAGCTAATTTTTAAAATTTTTTTGTAGAAGTGGAATCTCGCTATGTTGCCCAGGCTGGTCTCAAACTTCTGGCCTCAAGGAATCCTCCCACCTTAACCTCCTAAAGCACTGGAATTACAGGCATAAGTCGCCATGACCGGCAGCACAGTAGGTATTTCTAAAATTCAGCAAGCACCCCTTTATAATACATGCATATAAATTAGGAATTGATGGATATTTCAACATAAATTCATTATTTCACTCCAGTGTTCAAAAGCCTCATTGTGGGCTGAGCATGGTGGCTCATTCCTGTAATCCCAGGACTTTGGGAGGCCACAGCAAGAGAATCACTTAAGGCCAGGAATTTGAGAGCATTACTTTTTGCCTCTCCAAGCATGCATTTCTTGCTTCTATGTGTGTAGCAGGACCCTCTCTGGAATGAGAGTCTTATTAGCTACATCCACATAAGGCAGGTCAGATAATTTCTTTATGGCCAGTTTTTAACAAATAGGGCAAAGGAACAGCCAGAGTCATATTTTTAGGTTTTATGGCTGACACTGGAGAAAGGAAATGCTTGTTTCTAAAACCCACCTTGGGAAAGAGAAATTCTAGTTTCTACGCCTAGCCTCTGAGGAGAACAGGACTGAGAGTCAGGAAGGCAAAAGGTGAGAGAAAAGAATTTTGCTTCTGAGACTTTTATTTTGGGGTATTGTTTTCTGAACTACAAGGTAATGAAACACTATTGAACTGTTTACAAAAGTATGTTCAGCACTTATCAGAATGCAAAACTTCCATGAGAGGAAATGCATCTTTTCTTTCACTAGACATGGTCATGCTAGCATGTGATGTCTGAATCTCCTGATGCTATCCTGCAACCACAAGAGGAAATATTATTTTTACACTGAATATGGCACAGCAATAACATGAAAAGAAAACTGGTTTCTGACAATATTTTTGAGTTACTAATTTAAACAAATTTAGTGTCATTCTAATTTGGGACTTCTGTGAGCTAATAAATCCCACAATAACTAGATTATTTTTAATGGGTCTTCTTTTACTTTTCATTGATAGTATTCTACCAGACATATATATATTATTGCATTATCCCAAATGGAAACCATGAGAAGTAGTTATTAACACCACAGCACCAACAGTAAATTTAGTATTTGAGAGAATATTGGCTGGATGCTGTGGCTCACACCTGTAATCCCAGTATTTTGGGAGGCTGAGGCAGGCGAACAACTTGAGGTCAGGAGTTCGAGACCAGCCTGGCCAACATGATGTAACCCTAGCTCTACTAAAAACACAAAAATTAGCTGGGCATGGTGGTGGGCACTTGCAATCCCAGCTACTCGGGAGGCTGAGGCGGGAGAATTGCTTGAACCCAAGAGGCAAAGATTGCAGTGAGCCAGATTGCACCATTGCACACCAGCCTGGATGATAAGAGTGAACCTGTGTTTCAAAAAAAAAAAAAAAAAAGGGAAAAAGTAAAAGAAAAAGAGAATACTGACATGTCTTAAGTCACTTAGCTCAAAATTTTGTAACTAGGATTCAAACCTAGATGTTCTTACGTCTAAATCTTATGCTCTCAGCCATTATGCCAATGTCTTCTGTTTTCTAATGATGAATATAATACTGTATATATATCATAATTTATTTAACTGCTATACTGTTGTCTGATGTTCACATTGTTTTATAGATAATATAATGATGAATATAATTTTTATAAATCTTTTGTACTATATCAAATTTTTCCTTAGAAGTAATTAGTAGAAATAGAATCACTAAGTTTTTTTCATGAATACTTTAGAGTATTTAATAATATTCTAAAGGAACTCCTATTTTTTTGCTCCCCAACTACTAAAACAATTTCTCTCCCTTCATCGTATCTACTGTTAAGGGTAAGAATAGGATCAGAAAGGAAAATGGGAAATATAAGGGATGCCTCAGTCACACAGGTGAGAGAAAAGCCCTCACTTTCTAGTATAATGCATTATAGGAAAGAGAAATGCCAGAAGAGGATTTTTAAAAGATAAAGCAGATGACTGAGATCAGTGGAGAAGCTTTTTCCTTGCTTCCTTTTCAGAACTCTAAGAAGAAAACACCTTACAAGTTCCCCTTTCATAGGGTAACTGTATCCACAGAAAAATGATGACAGAGAGAGAGAGCCTGGATTTATGTTCTCAAACTGTCTAAGCTCTATGTAATAGAAAAAAGACACAGAAACTCCTTCATATCCAAAGGCTGAGTGCTTGGTGAGCAAGCCAGATGGCAACGACTATAAATTATATTGAAAAACTGAGCTGCAAACCAAGTGAGATGCACAGCCAGACCGCTGGAAATTCCCAAAACCATCAGAGGGAAGGTATGGCCAAGTCAGGAGGAAGAACTGCAAGATTCCGTCTAAGTAAAAATGAAACAAACTGTGAGTTATACTAGCAATAGAATCCAGCTTTGGATCTTATCAGAATGCCCAGCAAAGGGATTGGACAAACTACACCTCAACAAATAACCACCAGTACACACCAAATGCCTACCATAGAGCTAAATGTTGCCTGTACGAAAGAGCCAGGGTAATGTAAACCTTCTATGTTGGTCACTATCATAAAGAGAAAGGGAAATGAAAAGACACCTGAAAGGTTTGGTAACACAAAAGGCTATTTGCCTAAGAAGACTTTTAAAATTCTGGATCAAAATGAGTATACCATATCAGAATAACTTGAGTTTTTATTTTCTTTCTTAGCTAGTGAAGGTGAAGTTGGAATGAGTCCTTACAGAGAACACCAGGGTCAGCTATGCAAATAAATAATACAAACAGTGTAGGGTGACTAGATGTATAACTTCACTGTAATATGTTTTAAAGTTCTCAATTCATATGGTTGAAATCATCAACCAGAAAGGAAGGTTTGATTTATACATTATACATTCGATTTATACATTATACATTAATACTGTAGTGTCTAAGTATATTCTTTCTTGAACTCTGGCAACCCTTGGTATCACTTCAAAAACTCATTAATTTAAAATTTTACAATATGAAAAATTAAAAGTGTTACTTTAATTTGCATTCCTTTTATTACTACTGATGTTGAACATTTGTTCATATACTCACTGGTCATTTGTAATTCTTATTGGGTAATTGCCTCTTCATGACATCTAACTTATTTCCTGTTTTGAAGTTTTCTTCTGAAAGACTTTGTATATTTTTGGTTAAGTTCATCTATTAGAATATTTTTTCTTTTTTTCTGTTACGAATTGGAACAATCATTTCCATTTTATTGTTGTTTTTCCCTATGTGACTGTAGATAATATAAAAATGTTATTCATTGTTTTCAAACTTTTTAATGAAGAATAAACTATAAATAAAATAGTTAAAATGTACTACTTCTAAACAGACACTTTTACATATGTCTATATAGTTCCATACCATTGGTTTCAAGATATGGGACATTTCTGACACTCCAGAAAGTTCTCCCGGGTCCCTTCTCAGTCATTTTTTCCCAATGGTAACCGCTATTCTGACTTCAATCTCCATCGATTAGTTTTGCTTATTCTTAAACTTTACATAAAGGAAATAATACTGTTATGTACTATTTTGTGTCTAAGCCATTTATTTTTACATGTTTGTTATGGATTTGGAGACTTTTCTAAACGCTATCTTCACAGCATTGTGGCATAATCTACACGGCAAGAATACCAGTATAGCTCTACCACAGAGAATCAAGGGGCAACAGTAGTAAGAACAACCTTCTATAAAGGCTCTACAAGAGACTTCTCCTTAGGTCTCACTGGACAAAATTGGGTTATGTGATTAAATCAATCACTGGGAAGAGAAATAGATCACCATAATTGCATTTCACTTATGTAATTTATTCCCTGGAACTGGAGAAGAAAACATTTATCCGGAATACATAGCTGTGTAGAGAATGGATACTCAAGCAACATTTGAATATTGCCATTGAAAAAGAAAGTTTCGAATGGGGAATGAGAATGTGACTATGGTTTTCCAACATTGCCTAGCACAGTGTTTAGGAAAATTATCATAGTGCTTGATTCATAGTATAAAAAGTTAAAAAATTATTAAAATATAAAATAATCTGTTATTACTGATAATTCAAATGAAATTAAATTTTAGAGAATAATGAAATAGGAACATTCTCTTATATTATTTTGTTAGAAAGTAGCTTATAACCTGCATGCTTACAATCTTGTTTTAAGATAAATGAATAAATATACAAACACATATTGTGTGCAGAAAAGAAAAAGAAGGAAGAAAGAAAAGAAACGAACACACACACTGGAAAACAAAGAACAATATATAACAGTGGATGTCTTTGAAAATTGAAATAGCAAATAGTTTCATTAAAAGTTCTAAATTGTCCACAGCTTTTGTTATCAAAACTGGCTATTTAAATATAGTAAAAATATAGAGAAAAACAAAAATACAATTATCAATTTTATATTTTATTTATGCTAATTGTAATCGGTATTGTCAATGAATAAGATAATTAATTCATGAGCCATTGAGCATTTAAAGATTAATTAACTGTTGCCAAGCTCATCATTAAATGAATTGCTTCTCTGGGAGATATCAGTTATATCTTGGAAATGTTTTATTTATAATGCATTTGACCTATTCATCTGTGATGTTGGGCTGCAGTGCATCAAACTTAGTCTGATTATGCTTCTGTTATATACTATACACATTTGAACATTCTCAAAATGAAATGATGTACAGACTTGTAGTAGGCCAAATAATAACTATTCTCTTTCAGCAAAAAATAAAATAAAATACAAATAAAAAATGAAATAAATGCCTACATCCTAAACTGTTAGTATTGAACTTCACATGGGAAAAGGGGCTTTTCAAATGTGGTTAAGTATCTTGAAGTGGGGAGATTTTCCTGGGATACTCATGTGGGATCAGTGTAATCACGGGGTCCTTATAACAAGATGAGGATCAGAGAGTTATAGAAGAAGACGCGACAATAAAAATAGAACTTAGAAGTTAGACTGATGCAGCCATGAAGCAAAAAATGTGAACAGCTTTTAGAAACCTAAAAAAGGCAAAGGACAGACTTCCTCCTAGAGCCTCAGAAATAATGCAACTCTGTAGACAACGTGGTTTATTTCTTTAAAACCCAATATGTACTTCTGATCCCTCAACCTGTCAGAGAAAATATTTGTGTTTCATCAAACCATTAAGTTTGTGATCATCTGCTACAGAAGCAATAAAATATTAATATCTTTCTATACTTTGCTACATTTTTTTCCATAGGTTTGTAGGAGATGACAGAATTAGTATTTTTATGTGTCTCACATTTACAGAGATAAAGTAATATATGTGTTTTTTTAACTGGCTTGTTCTTACGTTGATAATAAATCATTGTTTTTCCTGATGTTCACAATTTAGAATATGCTAGTTTTGGTCAAGTGGGTGAACATTTTCTGAATGGTTTTCAAATCAGTTTCTGAGTCTGTTTTACTTCGTATATAAGAGATTGTTTTTCTTAATACATATATTACCAGAGGTATGCAAAATAACAAGCCCTGAAAGTGATATTATTTTTTCTAAAAATGATTAATTCAACTCATAGAGAAATGTATAATTCTGAAAACCTATATCCAAGCTATTCAATATACTATCTTTATTATGTCAGTTAGTAAGAAAAATTTAAAAAAATAGACGGAGTCAATATATTTTGGCAATTGCTCCAAGCCTCAGGAAATTATTAAAAAATCAGTTAAAATAAAATAGATTGTATACATTCATTTAAAAAAATGAATAATGGTGGTCCATTATAATTTAGTATCAATATAAATAATAACCTCTTTTCAATTAAATCACTTGAAGGTCCTTATATTATAAATGTATCAATTTATTTCTGATGTGATTTTAATGAAATTTTTTTTAGAATTGAAAAAAAGTATTTATTCTAAGTGGCACAAGTTTTTAGGCTTACTTTTTGTTTAAATATTAGTAAAAGAGGAATTGGCGGAGAAGGGATTTTGACATCCCACAACATGAACTTATAGCTCAGAGAAAGTTATGACTAGTGATTACTGGCAGGAGGAGAGAAGAGAATGGAAGATAAGGAAAAATAGCCACATTGACAAGGATTGAATCAGAGTAAAACCATACAATAAAAGTAATGGTTTTCCTTATGCATGTTCCATTGTATTGGGGGATACAGCTATAATCATCTCAGGCTTAGTCTGACTGCAAACATAGGAGTAGACAACAGCTTAGTTGTTTTAGAATTCAAGCCAGTGGTTTCAAGTTCCTCATGCCTAACCTTTCTACCTCACTTGTCTTTCTCCAATAATAGAGAATTCTAATGAATATTTTAATGTATCAAGTACAAATGGAGATTTTGTGGAATATTTAACCTATATCCGCAATCTGCCTATTTAATTATTATGTAGCTTATCTCTAAACAATTTTCTATAATCTAAAACTTAAAATGCTTGCAAAATATGTCTGTGCATGATCATGTGTGCATAAGCAAAGTTTATTAACTACCTCAGAGAGTATGTACATCAAGAATTATTAGGAGGGGCTATGTTAGTGGAAAATTGATTTTCAGGATTCTAAAACTAGTGATCTATCTAGGCTTTTCAGTGAATATATAAATAAAGCAAGAATCACACATATGAAAGAAACGTTTTAATATACCAAGTCACATGTACTTGATATTCAGTTAATTGTGTGTATATACATGCATCTTTACCAGGGAAAAAACTCATTTGAAGAAATAATAGAAACAATAGTAAGCAGCTGTAATGTACCCTTGGAGTCCAAGGAAAGGTGTAAATTATTCCTTCACTGTTTTCCTTGGGTCATCTTTTAGCCCACAACAAATAATTTCTCCTGGGCTTGTAGAGACCCCTTATCTCTTGGTCTCCCTCTGATCATCCTGTCTGCCATTCAGTTTTCCCACCCATGATTCTTGTTCTTTTATCCCACTTCTATCGCTGTCCAAAGGAGTTTCCATAAGAAGAACACCCACAAGAAAAAAAAAATCTTAGTAGTATTGATATGGGAGCTTTGATTTATCGTTACTGTTTGGGTGAGGGAGAAGGGACAAGATGGAGGAAGGTGAACAAGATGGAGCAGTACCTGTTGTTTCCAGGTTCTTCATCACCAACTTACCCGCGCGGCGGAAAATGCAGCCCGCGCCGGGGAAGATGCAGATCAACCGAGCATGCGCCAGGTGACGTCAATCCGAAGAGACGGAGACTTACCTGGCCGCGCCTACGGAGATGCCCCTATCACGCCCTTATCCCGCCCACTGCCCTCCCCCTTCCAGTACCAATGCATAAAAGTCCACCGCCGGCAGGAGCCGGTGTGACTTCTTCGGCCCCCACATTTGTGGACCCAAGAACCTCACCGGAGAGCGCCTGCGTGACTTACCTGGCCCCATACCTGAGGACCGGGGAACCTCACCGGAGAGTGTGTGCATATTTGCAATAAAGGGCTGCCGCTTTCTTATGTACTTTGGCCTCATGTTTAATTACTTAGCTCTCCTAAATTAAGTTACATTAAATTAAATTAAGACAGTTATGATTAAAGAACCCTTCTCTGCCAGTGCTGAACCAAACACAGTAGGCAAATGAAACAGAGAACTCATCACTCGCTACCACCGTCTCCTCATCAGGCAGAATATATTTTGTGTTAAGGTTTTTAAACTCAAAAATATGAATATTCAACTACCATTTGTATCTGGGTTAAAACATACATACACACACACACACACACACACACACACACAGTACTTTAAAATCATTTGTATTATAATAATTGACCTGTAGTATTTTGAAAATATTTAAATCATGCTGAACATTTTAAATTCACATATGACATTAGGTACTCAAATGCCTTATTCTACAATAAGCATATCCTCAAAAGTGATGCCAGATAGCTTTTGTTGTTTGGAGTTATTTTTGTGTCAAATGACTTCTATTGAATGCCATTCTCTGAAAAAGCTTGGCATGACGTGCCTCAAGCATATAGCCAGGTTGTTGAAATGCTACTGTTTTCTGAAAATCAAGTTTTCGAGAGAGAATGATGACATCGTATGTTGGAAAGTGGAAGACAGAGTAGCAAAGTTAACAAAGTCAGAGTATATGAAACAGGTGTTTGGCAATCTAAGTAAACAAAGGCTTAACATCGCCATCTATGACAAAATTCATATTTATGAGTACTTTTTCAGATAATCTTGTTTATGCTTACAATTAAAAATAAACATTGGTGAGGATGCTAACATGAGTTAGTCTGGCAAATAAAAAATTAATAGTCTCTCTCTTTCTCCTGCTTTCCTACCCACATCCATGTGTGAGTGTGCACACTTGTGCCTGAGCCTGTGTTTATGTATGTATTTTTATATATATGTATGTATGTATATAATACAGATCTTAGAACATACATACATTAAAGAAGTTTCCATAAATAATTTCCATAATCATTGCCAAAAATGAGAAGTGTGTATCTAAATATTTTTCTTGTGATTGTTAATGAGCATTGAGATATAAGAATTCTCTGTGTTATGCCAAAATGGGTGTTATAAAGTTATTTATTGTAAAGAACCATAGGGTAAGGCAGACATAATTCAAGAGTTTATCAATAAAGTCAGCCTCCACTACTGCTTACTCAAATGAAGACAGATGTTGACAAAAGAACTAGCTTGATTTAAATAAAATTGGTCTGTTATTTGTAAAAAGAATACATTTGGATAGGTGCTAATCTGTTACTGTTATTGCCTTTTGTTTTTAATGAAGCTGGAATACACAAACTCAAGTCATGTAATCTGAATGATATTTAGAAAGGTTACACTTGTTTAAGAGATATAAACTCGAGCTATAGATCACCTAACAACTAGTTAGAAAACAAATGAGTTAGAAGCACTTATTGTGGGGAATGTTAATAACCAAGCAGAACATATTGGATCATTCATTTCCTAGTAAAATTGGTTCCATTTGGCCACATTTTCAGTTTGTCCATTTAATTAAATGACTTAAGATTTTTTAATTGATTTCATCGTGTTTGCTTTCTAGTGACTGCTAGAGAACGTGGTTTTTAGATTACACACCCTGATTTTACAGGCAGTTTGCTATCTCTGAAGAAGGCTTAACATGATTTGCTAGAAAAGATTTTATTGCAGGTAATGCCATTATTTTGAAGATCTGCATATTGAAAAATAATTTTATTTTTAATTCTATTTAAAATTCTGTAGAATTTTAATTCTATAGAAATTATCTACTTTTTAATAAATAATCAGTAGGATGAACTTCAAGAAACATGAGATAATCTAGACAAGTGTTTGTGTTACTTCAAGGGTTCATATTTTCTCATTTAAAGTAGTCTGAAAGGAGGTTTACTTTATTTGACTAAGTGTGATTTTCAAAAGTGAAACTTTGAAGGAAGATATTAAAATTACTCAGGTATTTTAGAAAAATCAATTTGCATGTATTCATAGACTATGACATTTCACAACCTCTGTTGTGTATCTTTCTGTGGCTAATTATATTTGACTTTAACAGTAGAGAACAATCATTTGATTAATTAACACACCTCAAAAAAAAAACTATTGGTAAAATGTTAAATCTGTCAATATAAATACTTTTCAACAAAGTAGCAATATAACGAACTTCCATATTCTGATTAGGTTTATACATCAATAATTTAAAAATTATAGCACATATTTTACTAAGAGATTTTTAGGTAATTTTTTAGAGTAAAAAATGAGACAAAGTTTCCCACTAGCATTGTTTCTATTCAACTTTATAGTCCTGCCCCATGCTAGTATAGTATAGAAAGAAAAAGAAATAACAAAATTTGAGATATTTTTACCCAAACGTGCCAAACGTGATTTTAATTATACTATTAACAAAGACAAAGCAAAATCGGGGAAGCGAAACATAATCACATGTAAGTCTAACAAAATCAACATTATTGGTTCTCAGATTCTATTTACTTCCTCTAAACCTGTTCCTTTTCCAAATATTGAATATTTTCCCTCTTTGCTAGTATTTCTCTAAGACACACCAAGTTAAATATGCCTTTGCTTTAACAGCCAAATAATTATATAAGAAAAAATTACAAATATAACATAAATCATGATGGCCTTTAAAGATTAAAACGAAGCAACGGTTTGATCAAAGAGATTTATTAGTTGATATTTGTTCATCACTATGAATATTTCAAATCCTATGTAGTCAAACTAATCTGTCACTGGGTTCCAGGAAGTGATAATATCTCTTCTAGTGTCATTAACAATGTTAATCTTTGTCAAAGTCCCCTACATTAAAAATGTATAAAAGCAAAATGTTGCTGTAGCAATTATTCTAGAACAGTATTTTCTGGTTCTTGTGATTTAAAGACCTCAAATCTATAAGCAGAGCATCATGGGCAAGATATTATATACATGCATAGACACATATATACAAATATATAATATGCTCCTGTCCCCTTTCACAAATAACTTCTTAAATATTTATTTATTTTCAGACATGTTCTTGCTCTGTTGCCCGGGCTGGAATGCAATGGCATGATCATAGCTTTCTGAAGTCTTGATGTTCCAGGCCCAAGCAATCCTCCCATCTCAGCTTCCAGAATAGCTGGGACAACAAGCATGCACCACCACACTTGGCTGATCCAAGCATGCACCACCACACTTGGCTGATCTATTTCTTTTTCTTTTTCTTTTCTTTTCTTTCTTTTTTTTTTTGGAGAGACATAGCCTCTGTATGTTGCCCAGGCTGGTCTCAAACACCTGGACTCAAGTGGTCCTCCCCCCTTGGTCTTTCAAAGTGTGGAGATTACACACATGAGCCACTGTGCCTAGCCTGATAACTTTTTCTTAAAACAGAAAACATTAAATAGTCACACATTCATGAAATGGATTAAACTATCAAAACTTCATGTGCATTTACATATGGCCAGTTGTGTGTTTTATATTAAAAGTAACCAGATCATTTATTTCTGCTATTCCCATGAACACTATGCGGAGACTTTCTGCTTGCCATTGTCTCATTTCCTCTATTGAATCAATGTGTTCATCAGGGGTCTTTCAGTTTCAAGCAACAGAGATGCACTCCAGCTGTTATAGTTTAAGCAGAGAAGAGGCATTCACTGGAAGCACAATCTGTGTTTCACAGCCAGGAGGGGCTAGAACCAAAATTCAAGGGCTGTCAAGGCCAAGCACAGGCTCTTTCTGAGACTTATTCTCTCGCCTCATGCACACTTGCTGCTTCTTCCTTCTCTCTGCACACTGGCTACTGGTGCATAAGGGCAAAACCTGGCCACTTCCAAAGGCTGTCTCTGCCTCATTGTGCATGCTAATCCCAAATTATCTTTTTTTTAAGTTCTCAAAAAACCACCTTTATTATTTAATATTTATTGTCATTTTGAAGGATTTTGATTTTTAAAAGTACTAATTTTATTTTATATGAAATTAAAGTAGCATCATTTTACATTAATACAATCAATTTATGTGAAGTAGTGTAGATATCCAAGTTTTATGTTGAAATAAAACAAATTCTATCTTAGCAGACTGCTGCTAATAAGTATTTGCAAGTAAATATTTGCTAACTGGGGAAAGGAAAGAAATGGTAGTAAAGCACCAATTTGGATTTGTTCCGATAATTTATTTTAAAATTATTCAAAATTAATCAGAAATTTTCAATTCAGATTTAAGAATTAGTTATATCATTTTCTTCAAAATAATGAGACACTTTATTGAATGTTTAATATTGTCAGAAGCATTTTGTGTTTACCAGAAATAAATAATGCCAAACGCTTTCTATATCATGAGACTGAATCAATGGCTTTCTTATTATTTTAAGCCAAGTAATCAATAAATATTTGATCTTATTTTACAATTTAGATTTCTAGAACCATCCACCATGTGTTTTACTAAGTACAAACAGCACTTTTTAAAATTTCAAGTATTGGCTCTGATTAGTCACAGTGGCTGTCATGATTGGCTGGTATCCATAAAAAACTAATTGTCAAGTACTTTGGATGCCATTCTTACTTGTTATCATTTTTCTTTTTTAGAGACAAGTTCTCACTATGTTGTCCAGGGTGGTCTTGAACTTCTGAGCTCCAGCAATCCATCACTTCAGCCTCCCAAAGTGCTAGGATTACAGATGTGGCTCAGCACACCCAGCCTATACTTTTAGCGTCAATTTTTTAATGTGCTTTTCTTATTTTTTTTTTTTTTTTTTTGGTTAGAGATGTTTTATGAAAAGTTTTCTATTTATCTGCCCCTCTCAGCACCTAATTCCCTTTCTTATTCATCCCCTGATATTGGAAGGGGAGTGAATTTAATTTTTAATTTTTTTCTGTCAAATGAGCATAATCACAGAATGAGAAGAAGTTATAAATGTAATTTAAAAACTAACCTAGTTTAATGACATATTAGTCAAAGCATCTCTATATTGATTACCTTTTCTGGCATCCATATGTCATGTCTACTTTCTTCCTATTATACCCTTGTTGTGAATTTGAAGATATATTAATGGAAACAGCAATCTAAAATATACCTGACTGAATAATAGTTCTTCTCTGTCTGAAAATGTTATCCTTACAATCATGCAGTTATAGGAGAAATGTTTTTGCAGTTGCCAGATTATCTAAATAAAATATATGAATCCGTCAATGGACTGACATGGAAGTTACCTACGAGGGTTTGCTATCAACATTATAATAATTTTAAATATTGGCATAATTTATTCTGAGAGTGATGAAGACAAATTAGGAAGCATTTTCAAATTTTGTTTTCTGAGATATAAATTTCATAAACTTAAAAATGAATACAGCAATTTGCTATGAGTCATGTGAGGCAAATGAGAAAAATAGAAAAATTGAAGTGTCTAAGGTGACATTACTATACTTGGTTTATTATTGAGTTGGAGGTGGATAATAAATTACAATTTTAAAATTTGGTTATTACTTTCTATAAATATAAGTTATTCATATATATGTGTTTACACATGTATAAGTAAATTATCTAACTTTAGTCAAATTTCAATTTGTAATTTTTCACCTCAAGCAATGAGAAGCTTTGAATTGATAGTGTTTTATGTTTAGAAAACATAAAGAGATATCAAATCAACTTCTGTGGTATATGCTATATTCAGAACACATTTGCTTTAGTTATATACATATATAACTAAGTTGTTGAACAGACAACAGTAGTAAGTTGAGCATAATACTATGTATATACATGCATATATGTATATAAATATGAGTTATATACTATATATACCTCTCTTTAAAGATATATATCTTTTAAGAGACAGGATCTCCGTATGTTGCCCTGGCTTGCCTTCAATTCCTGGGCTTAAGCAACCTTCCTGCCTTAGCCTCCCAGTGTGCTGGGACTACAGGCATGCACCACCACAACTGGCCCTGTTTAGTCTTAAGAGAGTAAGAGTACATAAATTAATGAAATTAAAGTAAAGAAATCAGAATCATGTGGCTCTGCAAGTGCTTCAATCATTAAAATCTCAAGCTGTAGTTAAGTCGAGCAAAACAATCATAAAAATGGACGGCAATAAAATATTTCACTTGACTGAAAGCAAAGGACTGACATTTTGAGGCCTCTTTTTATATTATTTTATGTTTCTGGTTATGTATGTTACTGCAGGAAATATAAAAATAGATATAAAAATAGCATGGCTTATACAAGCAGAGTGTCTGCCTTATTTTCAATTGACAATGTTTAGTTATTTATAGTCCCACAACAGCCATTTCTGTGATTACATTTGTCTATATTTATTGCTATGATTTTGAAGCAAGTTAGATAAGGCCTGACAGTCATGTAACTATCTCACTGATGCTAATAACTGATAATAGTTACCACAATGATCTTAACCAGAAGTATACATCAGAAATATACACCAGAGACTGTTGTGGTCTGAATATTGGTGTCCTTTCAAAATTCATATGTTGAAATTCTAACCTTAAGGTAATTGTATTAGGAAGCTGGCCTTTGGAAGGCAATAGGTCATAAGTGTAAGTGTGCCCCTCATGAATAGGATTAGTGCCTTTATAAAATAGAACTAAAAAAGTTTGTTCACTCCTTCCACCACTTGAGAACACAATAAAAAGACTCCATTCTATAAACAAGAAAGTGATTCTACACCAGACATCAAATCTGTTGGCATCATGATCTTGGACTTTCTAACCTCCAGAACTGTGAGAATAAATTTCTGTCATTTAGAAGCCACCAAATTTATGGTATTTGGTTAGAGCATCCCAAATAGGCTATGACAAAGGTATACATCAAAACCACCTAGGTGAATTTTTGAAATTATAGGTGCCTTGATCCAAGCCCCAGAAATTCTGATTTCATAGCCTAAATTGAAAATAAGAACTGTTTTTTTCTTAGTGTTTTCAAGATCATTCTGAGAAGCCATACGTTTTCAGCAACTCTAGAGAGGAATTCTTGCTTATTCATACTTTGGTCAAAAACTGCAAGTAGAATATTTCTTTAACCCAAAAGAAGAGATATTATTTAAATATTTGCAATAGACTAGTAGGAATACATATTTTTTTGGGGGGGAGAATCTTGAGAGCTACTTTTCAAACCACAATTTTACATGTCAGCTGTGTTATTACCTTAGTTGCAGCTAACAATCTATAAAACAGAAAACCAATGTATTTCAAAGTATTACAGGGTGGTATCAAGGGTTAACCCTGTATTTAGGATATATTCTCAGATTTGTAGTTTTAAAATTTATAAGTTCGACATTAATAATTACAATATTGGGAAATACTTTATATGCAACAAGTTCAAAAGACAGGGATATATAATAGAGGAAGCCAGATTATAAAGTAGAATGGACATTTATTTGTCACAGTACCTGAAACTGGCAATTTAGTTAGGAATCTTTTCCATCTAGTTGTTTTCATCAATACAAAATACTCTCTTAAAATTCCAGGCAATCAATATTCTATAAATAAATTTTCTAAGAAAAATTTAAAAAACATTACAATACCTACAGATAAAATTAAATACCTAGAAATTAACTTAACCAAAAAGCAAAAGATCTCTACAATAAAAACCATAATGCATCGATTAAAGAAAATGAAAAGGACACAAAAAGTAGAACAACATTTTCTGATTAGGATTGGAAGAATCGATATTGTTAAAAAGTCCATATTACTGAAAGCAATCTAGATTCAATGTGATCCCTATCAAAACACCAATAGCATTCTTCACAGAAATAAAAAAAAGCAAACCTAAAATTTGTGTGGAATCACAAAAGACCCAGAATAGCCAAAGCTATTGTAAGCATAAAGAACAAAACTGGAGGAATTATATTACCTGACTTCAAATTATACTACAGAGCTATAGTAACAAAAACAGTATGGTACTGGTATAAATACAGACACATAGACCACTAGAACAGAATAGAGAACACAGAAAAAAAAATTTGCACACCTACAGTGAACTCATTTTCAACAAAAGTGCCAGAACATACATTGAAGAAAAGATGCAACAGATGATGCTCGGGAAACTGTGTATCTATATGCAGAAGAATAAAACTTGATCCCCATCTCTCACCTCATACAAAAATCAAATTAGAATGGATTAAAGACTTAAATCTAAGATCTCAAACTATGTTACAAGAAAACATTGGGGAAAATCTCTAGGTCATTGGAGATTTTTTCTGGGCAAAAATTTATTGAGCAATACACCACAAGCACAGGAAACCAAAGCAAAAATGGACAAATAGAAGTTAAAAAGCTTCTGCACAGTAGAGCATACAATCAACAAAGTGAAGAGACAGCCCACAAAATGAGAGAGAATATTTGCAAGCTATTCATCTGACAGGGCATTTATATCCAGAATATAAAATGATTTCAAACAACTCTACAGGAAAAAATTCAATAACACAATTTTAAAATGTTCAAAAGATTTGGATAGACTTTCTCAAAAGAAGACATACAAATGACAAAGAGGCGTATGAAAAAGTGTTCAATGCCACTGATGATCAGAGAAATGCAAATCAAAACTACAATGAGATATCATCTCACCACAGTCAAAATGACTTTTATCCAAAAGTCAGGAAATAGCACCTGCTGGTGAGGTTTTGAAGAAAAGGGAAACCTTGTACACTGTTGGTGGGAATGTAAGTTATTACAACCACTATGAAGAACAGGTTGGAGGTTCCTCCAATAACTAAAATAAAACCCAGCATTCTCACTGCTAGGTATATATCTAAAAGAAAAGAGATCAGTATATTAAAGAGATATCTGCACTCCTGTATTTGTTGCAGCACTGCTCACAATAGCCAAAATGTGAAAGCAACCTAATTGTCCATTAACAGATGAATGGATAAAAGAAATGTGGTGCTTTTACGCAATGGAATACTATTCAGTGATTTAAAAAAAATGAGATTCTGTCTTTTGCAACAACATAAATGGAACTGGAGTTCATTATGTTTTTACATGTTCTTTGTGTGTTCTAAAGATCAAAACAAATGAACTCCTGAAGATAGAGAATAGAAGTATGGTTACCAGAGGCTGAGAAATGTAGTTGGAGGGGGGTGGTCAGAAGGGAGATGGGGACGATTAATGTACACAAAAATAAACTGTTAGAAAGAATGATTAAGACCTACTATTTGCACAGAAAGGGGATTTTAGTGAATAATAATTTAATTTTACATTTTAAAATAAAATAGTATTAGTGGATTGTTTGTAACACAAAGGGTAAGTGCAAGAGAGGATGGATATCCAGTTTTCCATAATGTGATTATTATGTACTGCATGCCTGTATCAAAATAGCTCATGTAACCCATAAATATGTACCTGTACTGTGTATCCACAAAAATTAAAGATAAAATTTAATAAAAATTATTTGCTAAGAACAGGGAGCTTGATAGAAACAGAAAGTTTTTTTTTTTTTTAAAGGTGATCAAAAAGTGTGAGGAAAATTATTTTTATCTTGACCCTGAAAATTAAAATGAAGTCTAACAGTTCAATGGAATTTTCAATTATCATGTCTGTAAAGAGAATCTTGGTATGGAAGATAACAGACAGATAAGAAGTGTATCTAGGCCTTAGAGGTTCATTTTATAAAATGAGACTATTTTTAAGTCATGCTTAAAAAACAACATAGTGGAATAATGATAGACCTATTTTTCAACTTCTTATGGAAAAATAGAGAAGAGTACCATATATAATGGGATAAAATGAAGGTAATGTCTCATGGGGAAGTAGTATTTTAACAATAAGTGATTTTTGCTGTGAGTACTATTTTTTTTCATTATGGCTAATAAGTTTTGTTTAATAGGCTACATTCTGTTTAGCTTAAAACATTTTATGGGTTTCTTTTTTTCTTTTACATTGTTTTCATATTCTTAGTTACCTTGTCATATGATTTCTATAAATTTGGTTCTAGTTAAAAAATTTCTCACAAAATAACTCAAAAAAATTATCAGTATATCTAGATATCCCATGTAGTCTAAAGTAAAAATTTCATTTTAAAAATGCCTCTAAGGGACAGGATGTGGTGGTTCATGCCTATAATCCCAGCACTTTGGAGGCTAAGGTGGGAGGATAGCTTGAGCCTAGGAGTTCAAGAACAGCCTGGGCAACAAAGCAAGATCCACTCTAAAAAAAAATTTTTTTTTAATTACCTGGTGGGGTTGCATGTGCCTGTAGTCCCACATACTTAGGAGGCTGAAGAGGGAGGATTTCCTTGAGCCCAGGAGTTTGAAGCTGCAGTGAGCTATGAGCACTACTGCACTCCACTCTGGATGACAGAGTGAGATCTCATTTAAAAATAATAATAATGAAAAGTAAATAAGTAAGATGATTCTAAGATATAAAAACAAATTCATTTCATTTTTTTGGTGTGCTTTAAAAGATTATACTGCATTTATGAAACTACATGGCAAAAAGCTGACTAGTTTTTCAAGTGTGAACACCTACAATATTTTAGCAATTCAATTGAGAGTATCCATATCAATTTGAATAAATGCTACTGAAATGTCTATTAATATACAAATGCCAATAGAATATTGAGTGACCAGAAGAGTTACCTTTTTTTAAAATTTTTTTTTTATTATTATACTTTAAGCTCTAGGGTACATGTGCATAACGTGCACGTATGTTACATATGTATACTTGTGTCATGTTGGTGTGCTGCACCCATCAACTCGTCATTTATATCAGGTATAACTGCCAGTGCAATCCCTCCGCCCTCCCCCCTCCCCATAATAGGCCCCGGTGTGTGATGTTCCCCTTCCCAAGTCCAAGTGATCTCATTGTTCAGTTGCCACCTATGAGTGAGAACATGCTGAGTGCTTGGTTTTTGTTCTTGCGATAGTTTGCTGAGAATGATGTTTCTAGCTGCATCCATGTCCCTACAAAGGACACAAACTCATCCTTTTTTATGGCTGCATAGTATTCCATGGTGTATATGTGCCACATTTTCTTAATCCAGTCTGTCACACATGGACATTTGGGTTGATTCCAAGTCTTTGCTATTGTGAATAGTGCTGCAATGAACATACATGTGCACGTGTCTTTATAGCAGCATGATTTATAATCCTTTGGGTATATACCCAGTAATGGGATGGCTGGGTCATATGGTACTTCTAGTTCTAGATCCTTGAGGAATCGCCATACTGTTTTCCATAATGGTTGAACTAGTTTACAATCCCACCAACAGTGTAAAAGTGTCCCTATTTCTCCACATCCTCTCCAGCACCTGTTGTTTCCTGACTTTTGAATGATTGCCATTCTAACTGGTGTGAGATGGTATCTCATTCTGGTTTTGATTTGCATTTCTCTGATGGCGAGTGATGATGAGCATTTTTTCATGTGTCTGTTGGCTGTATGAATGTCTTCTTTTGAGAAATGTCTGTTCATATCCTTTTCCCCACTTTTTGATGGGGTTGTTTGTGTTTTTCTTGTAAATTTGTTTGAATTCTTTGTAGGTTCTGGATATTAGCCCTTTGTCAGATGAGTAGATTGCAAAAATTTTCTCCCATTCTGTAGGTTGCCTATTCACTCTGATGGTAGTTTCTTTTGCTGTGTAGAAACTCTTTAGTTTAATTAGATCCCATTTGTCAGTTTTGGCTTTTGTTGCCATGGCTTTTGGTGTTTTAGACATGAAGTCCTTGCCCATGCCTATGTCCTGAATGGTATTACCTAGGTTTTCTTCTAGGATTTTTATGGTTTTAGGTCTAACATTTAAGTCTCTAATACATCTTGAATTAATTTTCATATAAGGAGTAAGGAAAGGATCCAGTTTCAGCTTTCTACTTATGGCTAGCCAATTTCCCAGCACCATTTATTAAATGGGGAATCCTTTCGCCATTTCTTGTTTTTGTCAGGTTTGTCAAAGATCAGATGGCTGTAGATGTGTGGTATTATTTCTGAGGACTCTGTTCTTTTCCATTGGTCTATATCTCTGTTTTGGTACCAGTACCATGCTGTTTTGGTTACTGTAGTCTTGTAGTATAGTTTGAAATCAGGTAGCGTGATGCCTCCAGCTTTGTTCTTTTGACTTAGGATTGTCTTGGCAATCCGGGCTCTTTTTTGGTTCCATATGAACTTTAAAGCATTTTTTTTCCAATTCTGTGAAGAAACTCATTGGTAGCTTGATGGGGATGGCATTGAATCTGTAAATTACCCTGGACAGTATGGCCATTTTCACAATATTAATTCTTCCTATCCATGAGCATGGTATGTTCTTCCATTTGTTTGTGTCCTCTTTTATTTCACTGAGCAGTGGTTTGTAGTTCTCCTCGAAGAGGTCCTTTACATCCCTTGTAAGTTGGATTCCTAGGTATTTTATTCTCTTTGAAGCAATTGTGAATGGGAGTTCATCATGATTTGGCTCTCTGTTTATCTATTACTAGTGTATAAGAATGGTTGTGATTTTTGCACATTGATTTTGTATCCTGAGACTTTGCTGAAGTTGCTTATCAGCTTAAGGAGATTTTGGGCTGAGATGATGGGGTTTTCTAAATATATAATCATGTCATCTGCAAACAGGGACAATTTGACTTCTTCTTTTCCTAGGTGAATACCCTTGATTTCTTTCTCTTGCCTGACTGCCCTAGCCAGAACTTCCAAGACTATGTTGAATAGGAGTGGTGAGAGAGGGCATCCCTGTCTTGTGCCAGTTTTCAAAGGGAATGCTTCCAGTTTCTGCCCATTCAATATGATATGAGCTGTGGATTTGTCATAAATACCTCCTATTATTTTGAGATACATTCCATCAATACCAAATTTATTGAGAGTTTTTAGCATGAAGGGCTGTTGAATTTTGTCAAAGGCCTTTTCTGCATCTATTGAGATAATCATGTGGTTTTTGTCTTTGGCTCTGTTTATATGCTGGATTACGTTTATTGATTTGCGAATGTTGAACCAGCCTTGCATCCCAGGGATGAAGCCCACTTAATCATAGTGGATAAGCTTTTTGATGTGCTGCTGGATTCGGTTTGTCAATATTTTATTGAAGATTTGTGCATCGATGTTCATCAGGGATATTGGTCTAAAATTTTCTTTTTTTGTTGTGTCTCTGCCAGGCTTTGGTATCAGGATGATGTTGGCCTCATAAAATGAGTTAGGGAGGCTTCCCTCTTTTTCTATTGATTGGAATAATTTCAGAAGGAATGGTACCAGCTCCTCCTTGTACCTCTGGTAGAATTCAGCTGTGAATCCATCTGGTCCTGGACTTTTTTTTGGTTGGTAGGCTATAAAGTATTGCCTCAATTTCAGGGCCTGCTATTGGTCTATTCTGGGATTCAACTTCTTCCTGGTTTAGTCTTGGGAGAGTGTAAGTGTCCAGGAAATTATCCGTTTCTTCTAGATTTTGTAGTTTATTTGCACAGAGGTGTTTATGGTATTCTCTGATGGTAGTTTGTATTTCTGTGTTGTCAGTGGTGATATCCCCTTTATCATTTTTTATTGCATCAATTTGATTCTTCTCTCTTTTCTTCTTTATTAGTCTTGCTAGTGGTCTATCAATTTTGCTGATCTTTTCAAAAAACCAACTCCTGGATTCATTGATTTTTTGGAGGGTTTTTTGTGTCTCTATCTCCTTCAGTTCTGCTCTGATCTTAGTTATTTCTTGCCTTCTGCCAGCTTTTGAATGTGTTTGCTCTTGCTTCTCTAGTTTTTTCCATTGTGATGTTAGAGTGTCAGTTCTAGATCTTTCCTGCTTTCTCTTGTGGGCATTTAGTGCTATAAATTTTCCTCTACACACTGCTTTAAATGTGTCCCAGAGATTCTGGTATGTTGTATCTTTGTTCTCATTGGTTTCAAAGAACATCTTTATTTCTGCCTTCATTTCATTATGTACCCAGTAGTCATTCCGGAGCAGGCTGTTCAGTTTCCATGTAGTTGAGCGGTTTTGATTGAGTTTCTTAGTCCTGAGTTCTAGTTTGAGTGCACTGTGGTCTGAGAGACAGTTTGTTATAATGTCTGTTCTTGTACATTTGCTGAGGAGTGCTTAACTTCCAATAATGTGGTCAATTTTGGAATAAGTGCGATGTGGTGCTGAGAAGAATGTATATTCTGTTGATTTGGGGTGGAGAGTTCTGTAGATGTCGATTAGGTTTACTTGCTGTAGAGATGAGTTCAATTCCTGGATATCCTTGTTAACTTTCTATCTCATTGATCTATCTAATGTTGACAGTGGGGTGTGGAAGTCTCCCATTATTATTGTATGGGAGTCTAAGTCTCGTTGTAAGTGTCTAAGGACTTGCTTTATGAATCTGGGTGCTCCTGTATTGGGTGCATATATATTTAGGATAGTTAGCTCTTCCTGTTGAATTGGTCCCTTTACCATTATGTAATGGCCTTCTTTGTCTCTTTTGATCTTTGATGGTTTAAAGTCTGTTTTATCAGAGACTAGGATTGCAACCCCTGCGTTTTTTGTTCTCCATTTGCTTGGTAGATCTTCCTCCATCCCTTTATTTTGAGCCTATGTGTGTCTCTGCATGTGAGATGGGTCTCCTGAATACAGCAAAGTGATGGGTCTTGACTGTTTATCCAGTTTGCCAGTCTGTGTCTTTTTATTGGACCATTTAGTCTATTTACATTTAAGGTTAATATTGTCATGTGTGAACTTGATCCTGTCATTATGATATTAACTGGTTATTTTACTCGTTAGTTGATGCAGTTTCTTCCTAGCTTCGATGGTCTTTACATTTTGGCATGTTTTTGCAATGGCTGGTACCGGTTGCTCCTTTCCATGTTTAGTGCTTCCTTCAGGGTGCCTTGTAGGGCAGGCCTGGTGGTGACAAAATCTCTAAGCATTTGCTTATTTGTAAAGGATTTTATTTCTCCTTCGCTTATGAAACTTAGTTTGGCTGGATATGAAATTCTGGGTTGAAAATTCTTTTCTTTAAGAATGTTGACTATTGGCCCCCACTCTCTTCTGGCTTGTAGAGTTTCTGCCAAGAGATCTGCTCTTAGTCTGATGGGCTTCCCTTTGTGGGTAACCCGACCTTTCTCTCTGGCTGCCCTTGACAGTTTTTCTTTCATTTCAACTTTGGTGAATCTGACAATTATGTGTCTTGGAGTTACTCTTCTCGAGGAGTATGTTTGTAGCGTTCTCTGTATTTCCTGAATTTCGTTGTGGGCCTGCCTTACTAGGATGGGGAAGTTCTCCTGGATGATATCCTGCAGAGTGTTTTCCAACTTGGTTCCATTTTCCCCCTCACTTTCAGGCACCCCAATCAGACGTAGATTTGGTCTTTTTACATAATCCCATACTTCTTGCAGGCTTTGTTCATTTCTTTTTCTTTTTTTCTTTTGGTTTCTCTTCTCGCTTCATTTCATTCATTTGATCCTCAATCGCTGATACTCTTTCTTCCAGTTGATCGAGTCGGTTACTGAAGCTTGTGCATTTGTCACGAAGTTCTTGTGTTATGGTTTTCATCTCTATCAGTTCTTTTAAGGACTTCTCTACATTGGTTATTCTAGTTATCCATTCCTCAAATCTTTTTTCAACTTTTTTAGTTTCTTTGTGCTGGTTATGTAGTTTCTCCTTTATCTCTGAGAAGTTTGATTGACTGAAGCCTTCTTCTCTCAACTCGTCAAAGTCATTCTCCATCCAGCTTTGTTCTGTTGCTGGCAATGAGCTGTGTTCCTTTGGAGGGGGAGATGCATTCTGATTTTTTGAATCTCCAGCTTTTCTGCACTGCTTTTTCCCCATCTTTGTGGTTTTATCTGCCTTTGGTCTTTGATGATGGTGATATACTGATGGGGTTTTGGTGTGGGTCTCCTTTCTGTTTGTTAGTTTTCCTTTTAACAATCAGGACCTTCAGCTCCAGCCATGTGAGGTGTGAGGTGTCAGTCTGCACCTAGTGGGGTATGTCTCCCAGTTAGGTTACTCAAGGATCAGGGACCCACTTGAGCATGCAGTCTGTCTGTTCTCAGATCTCAACCTCTGTGTTGGGAGATCCACTGCTGTCTTCAAAGCTGTCAGACAGGGTCGTTTGAGTCTGCAGTGGTTTCTGCTGCTTTTCTTTTTGTTTGTTTAGCTGTGCCCTGTCCCCAGGGGTGGAGTCTACAGAGACAGGTAGGCCTCCTTGAGCTGCTGTGGGCTCCACCCAGTTCGAGCTTCCCAAGGTTTTGTTTACCTACTTAAGCCTCAGCAATGGTGGGCGCCCCTCCCCCTGCCTCGCTGCTGTCTTGCGGTTAGATAGCAGACTGCTGTTCTAGCAATGAGGGAGGCTCCGCGGGCATGGGACCCTCAGGACCATTTGTGGGATATGATCTCCTGGTGTGCCGTTTGCTAAGACCCTGGTAAAGTGCAGTATTGGGGTGGGAGTTACCCAATTTTCCAGGTGTTGTGTGTCTCAGTTCTCCTGGCTAGGAAAAGGGATTCCCTTCCCCCTTGCGCTAAAGTGCAGTATTGGGGTGGGAGTTACCCGATTTTCCAGGTGTTGCGTGTCTCAATTCCCCTGGCTAGGAAAAGAGATTCCCTTTCCCCTTGCGCTTCCCAGGTGAGGTGATGCCTCACCCTGCTTCAGCTCTCAAAAACAATTTTAATATTCAGAACATGAACAGATTCACATCTAAGTTGGAAATAGACACATTTAATTAAGGAGAGATGGGTAGGCCGGCGCGGTGGCTCAAGCCTGTAATCCCAGCACTTTGGGAGGCTGAGACGGGCGGATCACGAGGTCAGGAGATCGAGACCATCCTGGCTAATAAGGTGAAACCCCGTCTCTACTAAAAATACAAAAACTAGCCGGGCGAGGTGGCGGGCGCCTGTAGTCCCAGCTACTCGGGCGGCTGAGGTAGGAGAATGGCGGAAACCCGGGAGGCGGAGCTTGCAGTGAGCCGAGATCCGGCCACTGCACTCCAGTCCGGGCGACAGAGCGAGACTCCGCCTCAAAAAAAAAAAAAAAAAAAAAACAATTTTAATATTCAGAACATGAACAGATTCACGTCTAAGTTGGAAATAGACACATTTAATTAAGGAGAGATCTGTAAAGGTCAACCTAAACAAGAAATTATTATTTTCTATTTATTTAAACTAGAAGAAAATTATTCTTAGAAGAAAATAAATCTGTTTTGGGGGAGTGAGATGTAGCTTCCAGATTGTTTTAAAAATGATTTTTTCATATTTTATTTTCAACATCCACCTTAATTGGAAAGTATAAAATGGGAACTTCATATTTTTTTGTCCATGATAGTTATAAAGTCAAGGAATTTCAATTGACTCTCAAAAAATATAAAATAATTTGACGTGTGTAAACATAGATCATAAAATACTTAAGATGGTGGTGATACATTAATAAAAATTAAAGTAAGTGCAAAAATGAAGACACAAAACTTTTTTGTGTGTGTTGTTTCAAGGTTCCAATCATTCTTTTCCTGTGAAGTGGTTAACTGTTCATGAAGTGTTGCATATGCAAAGAAAAGACATGAGAATTATTTTAAATTCAATAATATGATATGCCATAAAAACAATTCATACAAGCTTCTGTTCAGAACAAATAACAAGTTATACAATAAAAATATTTAATTTATGAAACATTGCCCCTTAAGACTTAGTCATAGTTTTCAGGATATATCAGATAGCACTATATTAATATTGATTTATGATGTGCACAGTGCTCAGCAGGACACAAGCAAGAGGAGTGCAGTACAGAGGCAGAAATAAAGGACAAGATACACTGTATATTCTTTAACATTCTGGCTGCTTTTTAAAGAGCACTCAGAAAATTGGAAAGAAATGCCATTCAGAGGCATCTGTGAACTTTACAAGGCCTTATTTCATGGCAAGTAGCCAAAGCATTTGATCCTAAAATTCATTGGTTCTGATTATTATTGCTTACAAAGTAGCCCTTCAAAATAATGGGTTCTCAGGATTCCACGTATCTTGTGGCTCGTGGGGCTATGCAGCCTATATTGGATCTTATTTCATTAGAGTTGTAAAAAGCTTTTGAAATGTCCAATCCTCATATTAAATTACATTAAAATCTGCTCTGAAAACTTTACATATACTCATCTTTTTATGTGTATTTTGATGATCCCAATTTTTTATTTATTACATCTAAATTTTCTCATTTTCAAATTCTATTTTCCTACTTCTTTTTTTAATCAATTCTTACTGTGAATCTTTAGTAAGTTAATTTTCAGTCTTTTTCTCCAAAATTAATATGTTGAGTACTATGAAATTTATCATAAATAGTTCATATTTTAGGTTGGATACATGTTCATTTTGATTGAGAATTACTAAATGATTTATAGTTTTGGTTTTAACTTTTTAGTTAAACATACAATGGCTAAGGTTGTGCTGATTTGTTTGATTATCTCTCTCTCTGTTTTTTTTATACTTTCTTATAATCCTATTTTCTTCAAGGTATATAAGATGTGAACTGCAAAGTATCTGAGATAGATCTCAATTAATTTAGAAAGTTTATTTTGCCAAGGTTAAGAACATGCCTGTAACACAGCCTCAAGAGGTCCTGGTAATGAGTGTCCCAGGTGGTTGGAGTACAGCTTGCTTTTATATATTTTAGGGAGATATAACACATCAATCAATATGTGTAAGATTTACAGTGATTCCAACTGGAAGGGCAGAACAGCTCAAAGCAGGGGCTTCTAGATCATAGATAGACTTAAAAATTTTCTGATTGGTAATTTGTTGAACGAGTTATTAACAATATATAAGAATGTCTGGGTTACAATGAGAGAATACATTGTAATTGTTTCTTATCAGACTTAAGATCTGTGTTGATGTTAATGCGGTCAGCTTTTCCTGAATTCTAAAAGGGATGAGAATATAATGAAGCATTTCTGGCTTTCCCTTCCCATTATGGCCTGAGCTAGTTTTTCAGGTTAACTTTGGAAAGTCCTTGGCCAAGAGGAGGGGTCCATTCACATGGTTGGTGGCCTTATAATTTTATTTTTGGCTTACAAAAATTTTTACTTTTCAAAATTAAGGTGGTCATTGTTAAGCATAAAACTGTGATATTTCAAGAGCATAAAAGACTGTTATGCATTCTGTGATAGTCATAGTAACTTGAAATACTCAGTACACAGATATTATTTAGAGCTGTTGGAGGAAATGACCTTTTCAAAGTAGTGAGTATAGATAGAAAAGAGATTCAGGAAGAGAGATATTCCAGTTTGTAAGAGTTATTTAAACAAAGAGGGTTGACGTATGCGAAAGATTATGAGAAGAGACCAGTAAAAAAGATTTGACAATAAAAAGCTGGTGAGAAAAAAGTCAACTGTGGGAGCACAATTTTCTAAAAATGAAATAAAGAAAAATGTTTCATGAAGAATGGAGTGGGCTAGGCAGTGACATGCACCTATAATCCCAGCACTTTAGGAAGCTGAAGTGGCTGGATTGCTTGAGCCCAGGAGTTTAAGAACCACCTGGGCAAAATGATAAAGCATTATCTCTTCAAGACAAAAAATGCAAAAATTATCCAGGTGTAATGGAGCACACCTGTAGTGCCAGCTGTTAGGTTTTGAAGGGAAGATGAGGGTTAAAGAAAGACACACACACCAAAAGAGGGCAACCCAAGAGCAAATCCAGGCTTTGTGTCCAACATAAAACCTGTAAAAGTGGGGTACAAGTCTAATGCCAGAGCCCGCCACTGCTTACAGGCTAGGGCAATTTATAGGTGTGGGTGGGAGGGGTCTGGGCAGTATGGCTTGCTGCCTGGGAAAATATTGGTAAGATATCTGCATGATGAGGCAATTCTTGTCCTTGTTCCAATGGAATGTCATTGTGGTGTTCCTTGGAACTTTGTCCAGCAAGATATAATAGGGATGTTTCTTTAGTGCACCCTTGTCCACCTTGTAGTCAGGTGGTTAGTCAGGATGTTTCTCATGGTCCAAACTCCCGTAAAATGTTTCATTGTAACTGACGTCTGCAAAATAGTGGTGAGCTTATAAAATGGCACAGTTTGTACTAACACCAGCTACTAGGAATGCTGAGGTGGGAGAATCGCTTGAGCCCGGGAAGTAGGGATTGCAGTGAACCCTCCTTGTGTCACTGCACTCTAGCCTGGTTGCGATAGTGAGACCCTGTCTCAAAAAAAAAAAAAAAATTGAGTGATGAACTGTCAAAGTATGTAGGTATGTCAAGTTACAGGATGTCTTAATTCCTTCAGGCTGCTATAACAAAATACCGTAAACTGGATGACTTATAAACAAGAAAAGTTTATTTCTCACAGTTCTGGAGGTTGAAAAGTCCAAGATCAGGGTGCTGGCAGATGTGGTGTCTGGTGAAAGTCTACTTTCTGGTTCTTTGATGGCCGTCTTCTCACTGTGTCCTCATATGGCAAAATGAGTGAGCTAGTTGTCTGGGATCTTTTTTATGAAGGCATTTATCAAGAGTCCTCATTACCTAATCATTTTCCAAAAGACCTACTTCCTAATACCATGTCATGAGGAGTTAGGATTTCAAAATACGTATTGTGGAAGGAACATAAACTATAGTATACCAAAAGTGAAAGTCACATGGTCGATTTTGCACTGTAAAAATAATTAGTGGACTTGAAAAGAATTGTTTCTATAGTGTGGTGGAGATAAAATTTTGATTTGTGTGGGTTCAATAGAGAGTGGGAAGAGAGAAATTGAGAAGGGGGTTATAGGAGATTTATAGAAGTCAACCTTTGCAACAAATGGAATACTATCTAGGAAAAAAATATAGGTAAGGCTGATAGATGCAGTAGAGGGAGAAAGTGGAAGTGTGGTTATATTTGTTATTGCTTTATATTATCTCAAATTATACTAATAAAAAGTGTAGAATAGTATAATAACCCCTACATACCCATCACTGAGTTTCAAAAATTATCAACTTGTTTTACCTCTACCCTCAACCCCCCCAATTATTGTGAAATAAAACATAAATTACATTATCTTATCTGTAAGTATTTTAATATAAACCCCTAAAAGATAAAGACTCTTTAAAAATCACCAGAACGCTTTATAGTAATTAGAACAATATTAATTAAAAGACTTTAATATCATTGAATTACCCTAATCATTGATCTTCTAACTTTTTTTAATCAGGAAAATTAATATGTATAAAACATTGCAATTTGTTAAAATGTTTCTTAAGTCTCTTTCAATCTATAGCAGTAGTTTGTAATCTTAGTTACGTGTCAGAATCAATTGAGAGTGGGTCGTTAAAAATCCTGATGTCTAAGCTATACACCTGACAAGTTAAATCAGTATCCCTTGTCATAGGATGTAGGCATCATTTTTTTTTTATTTTTAATCTCTGTGTGTGATGCTAATGCTCATATTAATTTGAGAACAATGATATATAGATCCCCATTCCTTTCATTTTTTTCCCTTGCAATTCATTCACTGTAACTACTAATTTGCTTTATCCCACAATACATACAGACACACACATACACACGCAATTTTTAGAATAACACTAATACGCCCATTAATAACATGTTGAAATTTAAAAAGAGTGTTATTTTTAACAGCATGCTTTGTTTTTAGGATGCGTTTTATTAGTGATATACAGTCCAATTACTGTTTTGTTTTTCTGTGGAGATGTGGTCCTCCTATGTTGCCCAGGCTGGTCTCAAACTCCTGGTCTCAAGCGATCCTTCCACCTCGACCTCCCAAAGTTTTGGAAATACAGGAATGCACCATCGCATCTGGTCAAATTACTAGGTTTTAAAGTAATTTATGTTTTTTTTCTTTGTGTAGCTATACCTCCAACTTGATATTCAGTTAGACTTATGTATATTAACTGTTTATTTGAGTTTTAGGAATGGCATTTCAACATTTAATTATATTGAAACATTTTCTATGTATTTTCATGGATTTCAAAGCAAAAATACAAAGCATGGTATTTTCAAAAGTTATATAATTACTTTTTCCATTAGCTTCAGGAATACAAGTGGTTTTTCATTACATGGATGAATTTTATAGTGGTGAAGTCTGGGCATTTAGTGTACTCGACACTGAACCCAATAGGTAATTTTTCATTTATTTCCCTTCCTAACCTCCTCTCTTCTGAGTCTCCAGTGTCCACTATACCACTCTATATGCCTTTACAAACACATAGCTTAGCTACCACTTATAAGTGAGAACATGCAGTATCTGGTTTTCTATTCCTGAGTTACTTCACTTAGAATGATAATCTCCAGTTCCATCCAAGTTTTTTTTTTTTTTTTTTTCCAATAGTGAATTGTGCAGCATTAAACATACGTGTGTAGATTTCTTTTAAATACAATGACTTCTTTTCTTTTGGGTAGATACTCAGTTGTTGGATTGCTGTATTGAATGATAGATATACTTTTTATTCTTTGATACGTCTCCATACTGTTTTCCATAGAGGTTGTGCTAAATTACATTCCCACCAACAATGTATAAGTGATCCTTTTTCATTACATCTTTGCCAACATCCATTGTTTTTTGAGTGTTTAATAATGGTCATTCTGACTGGGATAAGGTGGTATGTAACTGTGGTTTTAATTTTCATTTCCCTGATGATTAGTGAAGTTCGACATTTGATTAGTGATGTTGAGTCAATCACATTTACTGACTTGCATATCTTGGTTGTGGATTTGTCCTAGATGGCTCCCATTATTTTGAGATATGTTCCTTTTTTCTGTGTTTGTTGGCCATGTGTATATCTTCTTTTGAAAAATGTCCATTCAGGTAATTTGCTCATATTTTAATGGGATTATTTGTTTTTGTCTTCCTATTTTTTTGACTTCCTTGTAGATTATGAATATTAGTTTTCCTCTTGTGGGTATATAGTTTGCAAATATTTTCTCCCATTCTATATGTTGCCTGTTTATTCTATTTATTATTTCTTTTGCTGTGCAGAAGGTTTTTAGTTTAATTAAGTCCAATTTATTTAGTTTTGTTTTACTTAGATTTGCTTTTGAAATCTTAGCCATAAATTCCTTGCATAGGCCAATGTCCAGAAAAGCTTATCCTAGGTTTTCTTGTATAATTTTAATGGTTTAAGCCTTTAATCTAACTTTACTTAATCCTTGTGTGTAGTGAGATATAGGGATCCAGTTTCATTTTCCTATATGTGGCCATCCAATATTCTCAGCACCACTTATTGAACAAAGTGCCCGTTCTCCAGTGTACATTTTTGTTTTTCTTTTGGCTTTGTTTGGATTAGTTGTTGTAGCCATTGGGCTTTATTTACAGGTTCACTATTCTACTCCATTGGTCTTTGTATCTATTTTTATACAATTAGCATGCTGTTTTGGTTACTATAGCCTTACAGTATAATTTTAATTTTGTAATGTGATGCCTACAGATTTATTTTTAGATCAGGATTGTATTGGCTATTCAAGTGATTTATTGGTTCTATATGAATTTTAGGATTGTTTTTTGTTAAGTCTGTGAAAAAAAAATGACACTGGTATTTTGAGAAGAATTTCATTGAATCTGTATGTTGCTTGGGCAGTATAGTCATTTTCACAATACAGATTCTTTCAATCCATAAGAATGTAATATTTTTCCATTTGTTCCTGTCATCTATGATGTATTTCTTTAGTGTTTTGTACTTCTTCTTACAGAGGTCTTTCACCCCTTTGGTTAAATGTATTCCTACATATTTTATTTTATTTGCAGCTATTGTAAATAGGATTAAGTTTTTTACTTGATTAATAGCTTGGTTGTTTCTGGTATATAACAGGGCTCCTGTTTTATGTAACTTGATTTTATAATCTGAGACTTTACTGAATTCATTTATCAAATCTAGTAATCTTTTGGAAGAGTTTTTAAGGTACAAGATCATATTACTGGAAAACAGAGATGGCTTGACTTCCTCTTTTTCAATTTGGTTGGCCATTATTTTTTTCTCTTGCCTGATTTTTTCGGGCCGGAACTTCCAGTATTGTATTGAATAGAAATGGTGAATGAGGGCATTTTAGTTTTGTTCCAGTTCTTAGAATCAATGCTTTCAACTTTTCCCCATTTAATTTGATGTTGGCTGTGGATTTGTATAAGATATCTCTGATTGTTTTGATGTATGTTCCTTCAGTGGCTAGTTTGTTGAGGGTTTTTATCAAGGGGTGTTGGATTTCATCTAATGCTTTTTCTGCATCTACTAAGATGATTGCTTGATTTTTGTTTTTAATTCTATTTTTGTGGCCACTCACATTTATTAACTTACATATGTTGAACTATGCTTGCATACCTACCTGGAATAAACCCACTTGATTATGGTCAATTGTTTTTTGATGTGATGTTGGATTCAGTTTTCTGGTATTTTTTGAAGATTTTTGAATCTATGTTTATTAGGAATACTGGTCTGTAGTTTTCTTTTATTCTTATGTCTTTTTCTCACTTCGGTTTCAAGGTGATACTGGCTTTTGAGAAAGAGTTACAGAGAATTCTCTCCTTCTTGATCTTTTGAACTTTGATTTCAATGTGACACTGGCTTTTGAGAAAGAGTTACAGAGAATTCTCTCATTCTTTGTCTTTTGAAATAGTTTCAATGTAACTGCTACCAGTTCTTTAAACATCTGGTAGAAATTGGCTGTGAATTTTTCTGGTTCTGGATTTTTTTGTTGCTGTTGGGAGATATTTTATTACTGATTCAGTCTCACTGCTTATTTTTTGTCTGCTCAGGATTTCTATTTATTCCTGATTCAAGCTTTGGGGTGTTATATGTTTCCAGGAATTTACTCATTTTCTATAAATTTTCTAGTTTGTGTACATAGAGGTGTTCATAGTAGTCTCAGATCTTCTGTATTTTTGTAACATAAGACACTATTTTCATTTCTGATTGAGCCTATTTGAATCTTCTCTCTTTTTGTCTTGGTTAATCTAGCTGTTGGTCTATCAATCTTGCTTATCTTTCAAAGAGCCACCTTTTAATTGTATTAATATTTTGTAATTGCCTTGTTTCAATCATTTAGTTCTTCTCCAATCTTTAGTATTTATTTTCTTAAGTTAGCTTCTTGTTTTGTTTTTTTCTTGCTTCTCTAGATCCTTGAGGTGTAATGTTAGATTGTCAACTAGTGATTGTTCTGTCTTTTTGATATAGCTATTTAGCTCTAGAAACTTTTCTCTTAGCGTGAATTCTGCTGTATCCCAGATATTTTGATAATTTGTGCCAATTTTATGGTGTATTTCAGGGGCTTGACATGGTGTCCTGCCTGTAAACCCAGCACTCTAGGAAGTAAAAGTAGAAGGATTATTTGAGGTCAGGAGTTTAAGACTAGCCTGGGGAAAATAGCAAGATTCTGTCCCTTCAACAAATAAAAATAAGAAAATTAGCCAGACATGGTGGCACATGCTTGAAGTATCAGCTACTCAGAAGGTTGAGGCAAGAGAATTGCTTGATCATAGGAGTTCGAGGCTGAAGTGACCTATGATTGTGCCACTGCACTCCATCCTGGATGACAGAGAAATATCCCATCTCAAAGAAAGAAATGATTAAAATTTCATATCAATATTATTGCTGATCCAAAAGTTCTTCAGGAGCCAATTGTTTGATTTCCATGTATCTGTATAGTTTTGTGAGTTTCTTTTGGAAGTTATTTCTAGTTGTATTCCACTGTGGTCTGAGAAGGTAATTAATATAATTTTGATTTAAAAAATTATTCAGATTTGTTTTGTTGCCTATAATATGGTGAATCTTAGAAAAATGTTCCATGTGCTGATAAGAATGTGTATTCTGCAGCTTTGAGGTGTGATGTTTATGACAAATATCTGTTAGTTTTGTTTGTTCTAGAGTCCAATTTAAGGCCAGCATTTCATTGTTAAATTTCTACCTCTATAATCTGTCTACTGCTGCCAGTGGAGTGTTGAAGTCTCCCACTATTATTGTATTGCTGTCTTTCTATTTTCTTAGGTCTAGTAGTATTTCTTTTATGAATCTGGGAGCTCCAGATTTAGTTGCATATATATTTAGGATCATTACATTTTCTTATTTAATTGATTTTTTTATCTTTACATAATGATGTTTTTTGCCTTTTTATTTTTACTATTGCTGATATAAATTCTGTTCTTAGAAGAGAGTATTTTTGCTCACTTTTGTTTCTGTTTGAATGGAATATTTTTTCACCTATTTACCTTGAGTCTATAATAATCTAAAAGTTAGTCTGGTGGGTGCAGTGGCTCACACCTGTAATTCCAGCACTTTGAGAGGCTGAGATGGATAGATATCTTGAGTCCAGGAGTTTGAGACCAGCCTGGGAACACGATGAACTTTTTCTCTACAAGAAATACAAAAATTAGTCAGGTGTGGTGGTGCACACCTGTAGTCCCAGCTATTTGGGAGCTGATGTGGGAGGACTGCTTGAGCCTGTGAGGTGAAGGCTGCAGTGAGCAATGATCACGCCACTGCACTCCAGCCTGGGAAGCAGAGTGAGACTCTGCCTCAGAAAAAAAAAAAAGAGTCAAAAGAATCTACAAGTTAGGTGGGACTCTAAAGGCAGCAGATATTTGATTTGTGTTTTTTTGTGTGTTTGTTTATTTATTTATTTGTTTATTTATTGAGACAAGGTCTCACTGTGTCATCCAGGCTGAGGGAAGTGGCACAATTATAGCTCACTGCAGCCTCCAACTCCAGGGCTCAAGGGATTTTCCCTCAGAATTCTGAGTGGCTGGTACTGTAGGGGCACAACACTATGCCTATCCAACTTTTTAATATTTTTTTAAAGACAAGGTCTTGCTGTGCTGCCCAGGCTGGCCTCAAGCTTCTGGGCTCAAACCGTAGGCCCACCTTGGCCTCCCATGTGATGGAATTTTAGTCATGAGCAACTACAGCCAGTCACGTTTGTGTTATTTCATTGTCAATTTTGCCAAAGTGTATCTTTTAAGTGGGGCATTTGGATTCTTTATATTGAACATTAATATTGATATGTTACGTAGTGTTGCAGTTGTCATATTGTTACCTGGTGGCTTTGTTTTCTTTAATGGGTTACAGTTTTATAAGCCCTGTGTGCTTTATATTTTTAAGTATTTATTCATACTGATGCATACTGACCTTTCATTTCAATATTTAGAACTCCTTTGAGCATGTTGTGTAAGTCGGGTTTAGTGGTGATAAATTCCCTCAGCATTTTCTTGTCTGGGAAAGATTTTATTTCTCCTTTATTTATGAAACTTAGTTTTGCTGGATACAAGACACTTGGCTGACAGTTACTCTATTTGAGAAGACTAGATATAGGGACCCCAATCCCTCTGGCTTGAAAGGTTTCTGCTGAGAAGTCTGCTGTTAGTCTGAAACATTTTTCTCTATATTTTATTACTTTCTCTCACTGTTCTTAAAATTATTTCCTTCATATTGACTTTATGTAGCCTGATGACCATAGCTTGGTGATATTCCTTTTGCAGTGAATCTTTCAGGAGTTCCCTGACCTTCTGATATTTAGATGTATAAATCTCTAGCAAGACATAGGAAATTTATTTCAATTATTTCCTAAAAATATATTTTCCAAACTTTTACATTTTATTCTGCCTCAGAAATGCCTATGAATCTTAGGCTTGGACATTTTACATAATCCCATATTCCTTGAATACTTTGTTCATTTAAAAAAATTTTTTTTGTTATTTTCATCTGATTGGGTTAATTCAAAAGTCTTGCCTTCAAGCTCTGAAATTCTTTCTTCTACTTTTTCTCACATTTTGTTAAAACAATCCACTGCATTTTGTGATTTTCTAAGTGTGTCTTTAATTTCCAGAAGTTCTATTTTTTTCTAAATATATTTCTCTTTAGGATATTTTAAAATCATATTCTGATTTTTTTTAGGTTGCTTTGTGTTTGTTTTCAACATTCTCTTAGATCACATTGAGCAAAATAACAATCAACATTTTGAATTATCTAGCTGATATTTAAAAGATTTTATTTTGGTTTGAATGCATCGCTGAATAGTTCATGTGATTTTTTTCTGAAGTGTTGCAAAACTGTTTTCTTATATTGCTAGAATTATTTTTCTGGTTCCTTCTCATTTGGGAAACTATTTCTTCTTACTAGTTTTAAATTTATTTTTATTCAACTGAATTTTTTTTCTTTTTTTCTCTTGAATATGTGACTTTAATGTGTATAGTCTACGGTCACCTAGCTTAGTCTCTGCATATTTTCAGCAGCAAAGACTCTATATGAATTTGTTTTATAAAGAATCTTTACGCAATAGCTTTTTCAGATGCTGGTGGAAGTAGTAATATATCAGATGTTTGAATAGGTTCACCATCTCCTGTGGAGCCAGAATGACAGAAGTCTCATAAATCTTAACTTGTTCACCAGTGATTTGCCCTTTTTTCTCAGTATTTTGTTTTCCTGGGTAGTGCAGTTCAGTCTTCAGTTCAGTAGGAGGTTCTCACAGGTAAAAATCAGCTGTAGCTACCAAGCCCCATCTCCAACATTGGGGATTACAATTCAACATGAAATTTGGGTGGGGACACAAATCCAAACCATATCATTTTGCTTCTGGTCCCTCTCAAATCTCATGTCCTTCTCACATTGCAAAATACAATCAAGGCTTCCCAACAATCTCTCAAGGTGTTAACTTATTTTAGCATTAACTTAAATGTCCGAAGTCTGTAGTCTCATCTGAGACAAGACAAGTCCCTTCTGCCTATGAGCCTGTGAAAAACAAAAACTAGTTACATCTCTAAGATACAATGAGAGTATAGGCATTGAGTAAATGCTCTCATTTCAAAAGAGAGAACTCAGTCAAAAGAAAGGGGCTATAGACCCTATCCAAATCTGAAACCCAGCAGGGCAGTCATTACATCTTAAAGCTCCAAAACAATCTCCTTTGACTTCATGTCTCACATCGAGAGCATGTTGGTGCCAGGGGTGGGCTTCCAAAGCCTTGGACAGTCCACCCCTGCTACTTTTCAGGGTTCAGCCCCCACAGTGGCTCTCATGGACTGTCATTAAGTGCCTACAGCTTTTCCAGGTGCAGGGTGCAAGCTGCCAATGGATCTACCATTTTGAGATCTGGAGGATGGTGACCCTCTTCTCAAAGCTCCACTAGGCAGTGCCCCAGTGAGGACTTAGTGTGGGGCCTCCAACCCCACATTTTTCCTCCACAGTACCCTAGTAGAGGTTCTCTCTATGTGCTTTGCTCCTGCAGCAGGCTTCTGCCTGGGCATACCAACTTTTCCATACATCCTCTGAAATCTAGGCAGAAGTTCCTAAGCATCAGCTCTTGCATTCTGTGCATCTTCAGGCTTAACACCACTTGGAAGGCACCAAGGCTTATGGCTTTCACCCTCTGGAACAGTGGTCCAAGCTCTGCCTGGGGCACTTTAATACAAGACTGGAGCTGAAGAAGTAGGGATGCAGGGAGCAGTGTTCTGAGGCTGCATAGGGGAGCAGGTCCCTGGGCCTGGTCTACAAGATCATTCTACCCTCCTAGGTCTTTGGGCCTGCTATGAGAGGAGCTCCTGAGAAGGTCTCTGAAATGCCTTGGAGGCCTTTCCCCATTGTCTTGGGTATCAGTACTTGCCTTCCTTTTAGTTATAAAAATGGATGCAACCTGCTTGAATTTTTCCTCAGAAAGTTGATACTTCTTTTCTATCAAATAACCAGGCTGAAAATTATCCAAACTTTTACACTCTGCTTCCCTTTTAAACATAAGTGCAGGTCATTTATTTGCTCACTTATATGAGCATAGGTTGTTAGAAGCAGCCAGTCCACATCTTCAACACTGTTGCTTAAAAATTTCTTCTGCCAGATACCCTAAATAACGACTCTTGAGATCAAATTTCCACAGATTCCTAGCACAGGGGCACAATGTCTTCGAGTTTTATGCTAAAGCATAACAGAAGTGGCATTTGCTCCAGTTGCCAATATGTTTCTTTCTTTTTTTTTTTTGGAAATTATACTTTCAGTTCTAGGGTACATGTGCACAACGTGCAGGTTTGTTACATATGTATACATGTGCCATGTAGGTATACCATGTTTCTTATTTATATCTGAGACCTCCTCAGCTTGAACTTCATTGTCCATATCACTATTAGCATTTTTAGGTTACGGCAATTCAAAAAACATCTAACAAATTCTAAACTTACCCTCATCTTCCTGTCTTCTTCTGAACCCTCCAAACTGTTCCAATCTCTGCCCATTACCGAGTTCCAAAGCTTCTTTCACATTCTTAGGTATCCTTATGCAATGGCCTGCTCCTCAGTGCCTATTTTGTACATTAGTCTTTTTTTTTTTTTTTTTTTTTTGCACTACCATACAGAAATAGCTGCACCTGGATAATTTACAAGAAAAAAAGTTTAATTGGCTTACAGTTCCACAGGCTGCACAGGAAGTGTAATTCTGGCATTGGCTTACCTTCTGGGGAAGCTTAAGAAAACTTACAATTACGGGGGATGGCAAAGGGGGAGCCTACAGTTCAGAAGAAGGAAGTGGTGAGGGAGGTGCTTATATACTTTTAAATAATCAGATCTTGTGCAAAAGCTATTGCAAAACAAGAATGGCACCAAAGGACAAAATCCACCCCCATGATCCAATCACCTCCCACCAGGCCACACCTCCAGCATTGTGGATTACCATTAAACATGAGATTTTGGTAGGAATACAAATCTAAATCATTTCAAATGTGCTAATTTCTTTGCAGGGAGAAATGTTGGAGCCACCTCAACTTTTCTATCAATTCAGCAGGAAAGTGATCCACCTGTCTATTATGCTCCTTTAAGTGCTTTAGATATTCATATCAGATAAGCACCTCCGTCCGTCTGCAGGAACTCTGCTGTTTCACGTAGAGAGGGACTGGGACTTAACACCTTCTGAAACCCTTTATCCTTCCCTTATAGTTAACTTTTTAATTAATATTGAGTTTAACCTAACTTTTTGTAACTATAGGCAAATATATACACATTTCATATGTATATGCACATACACATACATGCATGTGTCTCCTCAGTCTTTGGAAAATGACATTATCTGTAAAAACTAGAAGTGCTATTCTAATGGCTTCTTTCTTGATGAATTAAAAATATTAAAAATAGTTAATTAATTAATTTATTTCCAATAAAGATGGGTGTCTCACTATGTTGCTCAGGCTGGACTCAAACTCCTGTGCTTAATATATCCCACCTCCTCAGCCATTCAAGTAACTGGGACTACCAATGCACACCACTATGTCCTAATGAAAATGACATTTTATTTCTCATATTGAATCAATGAATATAGTGAGCAAGTATTGTGATTTTGGTACTTTGTATTGGAGTATAATAATGAACAAGAAAATTATAGCACTTGCATTCCCGGAGAGATTACTCCAAAAGAAAGACAGGCTGATGTGGGAAAGTTTGGAACTTCCCAGATACTTGTTGAATGGCTTTGACCAAAATGCTGATAGTGATAGGGACAATGAAGTCCAGACTGAGGTAGTCTCAGATAGAGATGAGAAACTTGTTGAGAAATGGTATAAACATGATTCTTGCTATGTTTTTGCAAAGAGACTGGTGGCATTTTGCCCCTGCCTGAAATATTAGTGGAACTTTAAAGTTGAGAGAGATGATTTAGGGTATGTGACAGAAGAAATTTCTAAGCAGCATAGCATTCAATGCTACTTGGGTTTTCTTAAAAGCATTCAGTTGAAATCTATGGTTAAAAGAGAAGCAGAGCATAAAAGTTTGGAAAATTTTCAGACTGATGATGCAATTAGAAAAGAAAATCCCATTTTCTGAGAAGAAATGTAAGCTGGCTGCAGAAATTTGCATTAAGTAATGAGGAGCCAAATGTTAATTGCCAAGACAATGAGGAAAATGTTTCCAGGACATGTTAGAAGTCTTCTCAGCAGCCACTCACATCACAGTCCGGGAGTCCCAGGAAGAGAAAATTGTTTCATAGGCTGGGCCCAGGGACTTGTTGCTTTGTGTAGTCTCAAGACTTGGTGCCCTGCATTCCAGCCCTGGATGAAAGGGGCCAAGATAAAGTTGAGGCCATTGCTTCAGAGGGTGCAAGCCCCAAGGCTTGGCAGCTTACGTGTGGTGTTTGGCCTGTAGGTGCACAGAAGTCAAGAATTGAGGTTAGGAACCTCTGCCTTTCAGAGGATGTATGGAAATGTCTAGATGTCCAGGCAGAAGTTTGCTCCTGGGGTGATTCTTCATGGAGAACCACTGCTAGTGCAGTGTAGAAGGGAAATGTGGCATCAGAGTCCCCACTGGGGCACTGCCTAGTGCAGCTGTTAGAATAGGGCCACCATCCTCCAGACCCCAGCATGGTAGATCCACCAACAGCTTGCATTGTGTGAATGGAAACACCACAGACATTGAATATCAGCCCATGAAAGCAGTTGAAAGGGGCGAGTGGGCTGTACCTTGCAAACGAATAATCCACACATGTCAAGGGAGAGACCAAATAGAGGTAAATGGATCGTAGGGTCGGTTTACCCCATGTGTTTATGCTAGTGAGTGTGTTATTGCAAGATCTGATCATTTGTAAGTGTTTGGTAGTCCCTTCTGTACTCAGTCTTCTTTTCACTGTCCTATGAAGAAGGTGCAATGATTCCTCTTCACCTTCCACCATGATTGTAACTTTTTTGAGGCCTCCCCAGCCATGCTGAACTGTGAGTCAATCAAGTGTTTTCCTTTATAAATTACCCAGTGTCATGCAGTTCTTTATAGAAGTATGATACCAGACTAATCTATCTATTTTATTTTTTTCAAATACCAATTCATTTATAAGAAGATAATGATAAATATGATTTGTCGTGTCATACAACATTGATATCGTATTATCAAAGATAAATACGATTCATTTATCTTTTGAAAGGGTTTTCTGTCTCACTCTCCTTCAGTTGAGCTCTGATTTTATTTTTTCTTGTCTTCTGCCAGTTTTGAGGTTGAATTGTTCTTGGTTCTCTAGTTCTTTTAGTTATGATTTTAGGTTTTAAAATTGTGATCTTTCTAATTTTGCAATATGGGAATTTAGTGCTACAAATTTTTTTAAAACCATCTTAGCTGTGTCCCAAGATTCTAGTCTGTTTTATCTTTCTTCTCACTAGTTTCAAAGAAATTCTTGATTTCTCTCTTAAATTTATTATTAAAGTCATTCAGAAGAAGGTTATTCAGTTTATTATATAGTTTTATTATATAGTGCTCCAGTGTTGGATGCATACATATTTAGAATAGTTAGATCTTCCTGTTGAATTCAACGTGTTACCATTATATAATGCTCCTCATTGTCTTTTTTGATTTTTGTTAAAGTCTGTTTGTTTTTCTGAAATTAGAATTGAAATCCCTGATTTTCTTCTGTTTTCCTTTGCTTTATAGATTTTTCTCCATGTCTTTAGTTTCAGCCTACGGGAGTCATTGCGTACGATGTGTGTCTCCTGAAGACAGTATAACAATGAATCTTGGTTCTTCATTCAGCTTGCCACTCTATGTCTTTTAATTGTGGCATTTCACCCATTTACATTCAAAGTTAGTATAGATATATGTGGATTTGATCCTGTCATATTGAAGTTAGCTAGTTTTTATTGCATGTATTTTGGGTAAAAGCCATTCTAATTAAGGTGAGATAATATCTTATTGTAGTTTGGATTTGCATTTTTCTGATGATCAGTAATGTTGAGAAACTTTTCATATGTCTGTTTACCATTTGATTATCTTATTTTAAGAAATATCTATTGAAATATTTTGCCTATTTTTTAATTGGATAACTAGATTTTTTCTATAGAGTTGTTTGAATTCTTTATATATTCCAGTTATAAATCCCTTGTCACATGCATAGTTTGCAAATATTTTCTCCCATTTTCTGGGTTGTCTCTTCACTTTGTTGATTGTTTCCTTTGCTGTGCAGAAGCTTTTTAACTAGATGTAATCTTATTTGTTTATTTTTGATTTGGTTGTCTTTGATTATGGGGTGTTACTCAAAATATCATTGCCTAGCCTAATGACTTGGAAAGTTTCCTCGAGGTCTGCTTGTAGTGGGTATATTAGTTGGAATCATGTATTTAAATATTTAATCCATTTTGAGGTAATTATTGTGTATGGTTAGAGATGAGTGCCAGGTTTCATCTTCTGCATATGAATATCCAGTTTTCACAGTACAATTTATTGAAGAGATTGTCTTTTCCCCAGTGTATATTCTTGGAAAAATGAGTTAATTGTGAGTGTGTGGGTTTGTTTTGGAGTTCTCTATTCTGTTTCATTGGTCTACGTGTCTAAGCCAGTACCACGGTGTTTTGGTGTTTTGGTTACTATAGCTCAGTAGTAACATTTGAAGTCAGGTAATGTTATTCCTTCAACTTTGTTTCTTTTGCTTAGAATAGCTTTAGCTAGACCGGGTGCAGTGGCTCACTCCTGTAATCCCAGCACTTTGGGAGGCCGAGGTGTGTGGATCACTTGAGGTCATGAGTTCAATACCTGCCTGGTCAATACAGCAAAACCCTGTCTCTACTAAACATACAAAAAATTAGCTGGGCATGGTGGCACATGGCTGTAATCCCAGCTACTCCGGAGGCTGAGGGAGTAGAATCACAGAGGCAGAGGTTGCAGTGAGCCGAGATCACGCTAATGTACTCCAGCAAGGGCAATGAGAGTGAAACTCTGTCTCTAAACAAATAAATAAATAAGAATAGCATTGGCTATTCTGGGTCTTTTGTGGTTCCCCATAAATTTACAGTTAAAAAAATTATCGGAAGAATGCCATTGGTATTTTGATAGTGATCGCAGTAAATTCATAGATTGCTTTGAGTAGTGTGGATACTTTACATTAATTCCTTCCATCCATGAACATAATTTTTTTTTTTTACTTTTTGGTGTCTTCATTAATTTCTTTCATTAGTGTTTTACACTTTTTATTACAGAGATCTTTCACTTCATTATTTAAGTTAATTCCTAGGTATTTAATATTATTTGTGACTATTTTAAGCAGAAGCGATTCTTTAATGATTTTGCAGTTTGTTCACTGTTGGTATATAAAAATGCTAATGATTTTTTTGTGTTGATTTTGTATCGTGCAACTTTAAGAAATTTGTATATCAGTTCTAACAATTTTTTTTGATGGAATCTTTAGTTTTTTTTTTCAAATACAAGATTATATCATTTACAAATAAGTGTAATTTGACTTATTTTCCTTTCTCTTGTCTTATAGCTCTAGCTTAGACTTCCAGTACTATATTGAAATACAATGATGAAAGCTAACATCCTTGTCTTGTTCTAGATCTTAGATGAAAGGCTCTCAGTTTTCCCCATTCAATATGATACTAGCTGTGAGTTTGTCATATATGGCTTTTATTACATTGATGTGTCTTCTTTCCATTCCCAGTTTTGGGGTTTTTATATGAAAGGATATTGAATTTTATCCAGTGCTTTTTCAGTATCAACTGAAATGATGATTTTTTTGTCCTTTCTGTTTATATAATGTATCACATTGATTGACTTGCATATGTTGAAGCATCTTTGCATCCCAGAGATAAATCAACTTGGTCATGATTAATAATATTTTTAGCATATTGTTGATTTTAGTTTGCGAATATTTTATATTTTTGAGGATTTGTGCATGTACATTCTTTAGGAATATTGGCCTGTAAGTATTATTATTATTTTTTGGATGTGTCTTCGGTTTTGGTATCAGGGTAATACTGCACTTGCAGAATGAGCCTGGAAGTATTTTCTTCTGTAATTTTCAAAATGTTTTAAGTAGGATGGGTATTAGTTCTTCTTCAAATGTTTTGTAGAATTCAGCATTTAGCCATTGGGTCCTGGAGTTTTCTTCAATGGGAGACTGTTTTAGAACAGCTTCCATCTCATTACTTGCTATTGGTCTTTTGGTATTTTGGATTTATTCATATTTCAATCATCACTGGTAGTATGTGTCTAGGAATTTGTCCATTTCTTCTAGATTTTTCAATTTATTTGCACATATTTGCTAATGGCAGCCACTAATAATCATTTTAATTTATGTACCATCAGTTGCAATGTCTTCTGTTTCATCTCTATTTTGATTTACTTGAATCTTCTCTCTCTCTCTTTTTTTTTTTTTTTTTGGCCTGGCTAAAGTTTAGTCAATTTTGCTTAACTTTTCAAAACACCAACTTTTTATTTCATGAATTTTTTGTATTGTTTTCTTCACTTCAAATTCAATTATCACTGCTCTTGTCTTTATTTTTCTTCTACTAATTTTGGGTTTGATTTGCTCTTGCATTTTTAATCTTTAAGGTGCAACATTTATTTAATTTAATTAATTATTTATTTAATTTTTATGTAGGCATTTACAGCTATAAAATTCCTTCTCAGTACCAGTTTGTCATATCTCATAGGTTTTGGTATGCTGTGTTTTCATTATCATGTGTTCGAAATCAATTTTTAGTTTCCTTTTTAATTTCCTCATTGACTCACTGATTATTCAGGAGCATATTGTTTAATTTTATTGTATTTCTATAATTTCCAAAATTCTTCTTATTATTGATTTCTAGTTTTATTCTATTGTGGTCAGATAATATGCTTCACATTATTATTATAATAATTATTATTATTACTGTTTTAAGACTTGTTTGGCTAGACACGGTGGCTCACACCTGTGATCCTAACATGTTGGGAAACCAAGGCAGGTGCATCTATTGAGCTCAGGGGTTTGAGAAAAGCCTAGGTAACATGGCAAAACTCTGCCTCTACAAAAGGAAAAGAAAAATACAAAAAATCAACCAGGCATGGTGGCACATGTCTTTCGTCCCAACTACTTGATGGTGCTGAGGCAGGATGATCATTTGAACCTGGGAATTCGAGGCTGCAGTAAGCTGAGATCGTGCCACTGCACTCTGGCCTGGGTGATAAGTGAAATCCTGTTTCAAAAAAAAAAAAAAAAAACTTGTTTTTTAACCTAACATATGGTTTATTCTTGAGAATGATTTATGTGTTGATGAACAGAATGTGTATTTTTCAGCTGTTTGATACAATGTTCTATAAATATCTACCAGGTCTACCGATAACATTTGGTGGTTCTTTGTTAATTTTCTGTCTGGAAGATCTGTCCAATGCTAAAAGTAGGATGTTGATGTCTTTAGCTATTACTCTATTGGAGTCTACCTCTCTCTTTACATCTAACAATATTTGCTTTATATATCTAGTTGCTCCAGCATTGGGTGTGTATATATTTAAAACTGTTATGTTTCTTGCTGAATTAACCTTTTTATTATTATATAGTGACTTTCTTTGTCTCTTCTTACGGTTTTTTGTCTTAAAACCTATTTTTTCTTTTGTAAGCATAGCTACTCTTGCTATCTTGTCATTTCCATTAGCATAGGATATCATTTGCCATCCTTTATTTTTAGACATTTTTTTTCTTTACCAAATACTGAGTCAGTTTTCTCTGAGTCCTCTGCCCTTACTAAGCCCAATCCTGAGCTTTTCACTTTGTTCTTATAGAACACAGTTTTAGCAGTAATTCTGCTAAATTAGTTTAGCAAAATTCACCCACTTTTGCTACCTGAGCACCCTTCAAATCTTACCACCCTGGCTTGCCTTCAGCAATAATTCTATCACGTTGGTTTAACCAGAAACCCTTGCCTTTAATATTTTCTCCTAGTAATTCTCCATCCACTAACTCCCAACTTGCTTTTTGGTTATAAATCCCCATTTGTCTTTGCAGAAATAGGAGTTGAGACCAATCTTACTCCCACACTGCAAGACCTACTGTGGTGATCTGTAGACATATCGTTATGTCCTCTCTTGAATAACGTCTGCCTTACCATTTTTAGCAAGTGTTATGGATATTTTTGACAGTAACAATAGGTAAGAGTTCCTAGTGTAGTTCTTTACATTAAGTCTCTGAAGCTATCATTCTTTGATTCTTTCAGAAGACCCAATCTCTAATCTATAGCTTAAAACATAAGCTTACAGAGAAAGCATGAGGAAACCCTTTTTGTGACAGAAAGACAGAATGGTTTGGGCAAGTTTATTATATATAATGACTAAAAGTATAAACTCGGGAAGAATAGAATCCTCAATTGGGGTGAAGGACATAATTAAATATGACTACTTTTAATTATTTGATAGGAATTTGGTAATATTTTGAGAAGATTATATGAACGTTTGTATATACAATATAATTCAATCTGATATGTTTATTAATTTTTTGATGTATTTATTGTTTTATTTATAAATTTCCTTTTAATTTGGGGATTTTTTGAAGTTCTGTATCTTGTTTTCTAATATTTGGTAAAATTGTGAGAATTCTAAAATTTTTATGTTAATTTTTGTAGGTACTTAGTAATTGCATTCATTTATGGGGTATATGAAATGTTTTGATACAGGCATATGCTGTGTAAAAATTACATTAGGGTAAGTGGGGTATCCATTACCTCAAGTATTTATCCTTTCTTGGTGTTACAGTCAACTTTTACCATTTTAGTTATTTAAAGGTGTACAATAAATTTTGTTGACTGTAATCACCCTGTTGTGCTATCAAATATTAGATCTTATTCATTTTCTCTAACTCTATTTTTGTACCCATTAACCATTCCCACTCCCCACCACTCACTACATTTCTCAGCCTCTGGTAACCATCATTCTACACTCTATCTCCATGAATTCAATTGTTTTAATTTTTTTTTTAGCTCCCACAAATTAGTGAGAACATGCAAAGTTTGTCTTTTAGTGTCTCACTTATTTCACTTAACATAGTGACTTTCAGTTTTATTCGTGTTGCTGCAAATGACAGGATCGCATCATTTTTATTGCTGCATAGTACTCTATCTTGTGTAAGTAAAACTTTTTTAAAAAATTTTACTTAAGTTCTGGGATACATGTGCTGAATGTGCAGGTTTGTTACATAGGAACACATATGCCATGGTGGTTTACTGCACCTATCAATCCATCATCTAGGTTTTAAGCCCCGCATACATTAGGTATTTGGCCTAAGGCTCTCCCTCCCTTTGCCCCCCACCCCCTGAAAGGGCCCAGTGTGTGATGTTCTCCTCCCTGTGTTTATGTGTTCTCATTGTTGAGCTCCCACTTATGAGTGAGAGGATGCATTGTTTGATTTTCTGTTCCTGTGTTAGTTTGCTGAGGATGATGGTTTCCATCTTCACCCACATACCTGCAAAGGACATGGACTTATTCTTTTTTATGGCTGCATAGTATTCCGTGGTGTATATGTGGCACATTTTCTTCATCCAGTCTATCGTTGATGGGCATTTGGGTTGGTTCCAAGTCTTTGCTGTTGTGAATAGTGCCGCAAAAACATACATGTCCATGTGTCTTTATAGTAGAATGATTTATAATCCTTTGGGTATATACCCAGTAATGGGATTGCTGGGTCAAATGGTATTTCTTGTTCTGTATCCTTGAAAAATCGCCACACTGTCTTCCATAATAGTTGAACAAATTTACACTCCCACCAACAGTGTAAAAGCCTTCCTATTTCTCTGCATCCTCACCAGTACCTGTTGTTTCCAGAATTTTTAACAATCACCATTCTGACCAGCATGAGATGGTATCTCATTGTGGTTTCAATTTGCATTTCTCTAATGACCAGTGATGATGAGTATTTTTCATATGTTTTTTGGTCAATAAATATTTTCTTTTGACAAGTATCTGTTGATATCCTTCACCCACTTTTTTATAGAGTTTTTTTCCTTGTAAATTTGTTTAAGTTCCCTGTAGATACTGGTTATTAGATCTTTGTCAGATGGATATATTGCAAAAATGTTCTCCCATTCTGTAGGTTGCCTGTTCACTCTGATGGTAGTTTCTTTTGCTGAGCAGAAGCTCTTTAGTTTAATTAAATCCCATTTGTCAATTTTGGCTTCTGTTGCAATTGCTTTTGGTGTTTTAGTCATGTGGTCTTTGCCAATGCCTATGTCCTGAATGGTTTTGCCTAGGTTTTCTTCTAGTGTTTTTAATAGTTTTAGGTTTTACATTTAATTTTTTAATCCATCTTGAGTTAGTTTTTGTATAAGGTGTAAGGAAGGGGTCCAATTTCAGTTTTCTGCATATGACTAGCCAGTTTTCCCAGTACCATTTATTAAATAGGGAATCCTTTCTCCATTGCTTGTTTTTGTCAGGTTTGTTGAAGATCAGATGGTATTAATTCTGACGTCTCTGTTCTGTTCCATTGGTCTAGACATCTGTTTTGGTACCATTATCATGAAGTTTTGGTTACTGTAGCATTTTAGTGTAGTTTGAAGTCAGGTAGTGTGATGCCTTCAGCTTTTTTTCTTTTTTTGCTTAGGATTGTCTTGGCTATATGGGCTCTTTTTTGGTTCCATATGAAATTTAAAGTAGTTTTTTCTAGTTCTGGGAAGAAAGTCAATTGTAGTTTGATGGGAATTATTGAATCTATAAATTACTTTGGGTACTATTGGCATTTTCACAATAATGGTTCTTCCTATCCATGAACATAGAATGTTTTTCCATTCGCTTGTGTCCTCTCTTATTTTCTTGAGCAGTGGTTTGTAGTTCTTCTTAAAGAGGTCCTTCACATCCCTTATAAGTTGTATTCCTGGGTGTTTTATTTTCTTTGTAACAATTATGAATGTGAGTTCATTCATGATTTGGCTCTCTGCTTGTCTGTTATTGGTGTATAGGACTTCTTGTGGTTTTTGCACATTGGTTTCGTATCTGAGATTTTGCTGAAGTTGTTACCAGCTTAAGGAGTTTGGGGCTGAAGCTATGGGGTTTTTTAAATATACAATGATGTTGTCTGCAAACAGAGACAATGTGACTTCCTCTCTTCTTATTTGAATACTGTTTATTTCTTTCTCTTGCCTGATTGCTCTAGCCAGAACTTCCAATACTAGGTGAATAGGAGTGGCGAGAGAGAGCATCCTTGTCTTGTGCCAGTTTTCAAAGGCAATGCTTCCTTCTTGGTGCACTCATTATGACATTGGCTATGGGTTTGCCATAAATCGCTCTTATTATTTTGAGATATGTTCCATCAATACCTAGTTTATTGAGAGTTTTTAGCATAAAGTGGTGTTGAATTTTCTCTAAGGTCTTTTCTGCGTCTATTGAGATAATCATGTGATTTTTGTCATTGGTTCTGTTTATGTGATGGATTACGTTTATTGATTTGCATATGTTGAACCAGCCTTGCATCCCAGGGATGAAGCCAGCTTGATCATGGTGGATAAAGTTGATAAGCTTTTTGATGTGCTGCTGGATTTCATTTGCCAGTATTTTATTGAGGATTTGCACATCAATGTTCCTCAACCATCTTGGTCTGAAATTTTCTTTTTTAGTTGTGTCTCTGACAGGTTTTGGAATCATGATGATACTGCCCTCATAAAATGAATTAGGGAGGAGTCCCTCTTTTTCTATTGTTTGGAATAGTTTAAGGAATGTTGCCAGCTCCTCTTTGTACCTCTGGTAGAATTCGGCTGTGAATCCATCTGATCCTGGACTTTTTTTGGTTGGTAAGTTATTAATTACTGCCTCAATTTCAGAACTTGTAATTGGTCTATTCAGGGATTCAAATTCTTCCTGGATTAGTCTTGGGAGGGTATAGGTGTCCAGGAATTTATCCATTTCTTCTGGTTTTTCTAGTTTATTTGTGCAGAGGTGTTTATAGTATTCTCTGATGGTAGTTTGTATTCTGTGGGATCAGTGGTGATATCCCCTTCATCACTGTTTATTGTGACTATTTGATTCTTCTCTCTTTTCTTCTTTATTAGCTTGGTTGGCAGCCTATCTATTTTGTTAGTCTCTTCAAAAACCACCTCCTGGATTCGTTGATTTTTTTGAAGGGGTTTTCATGTCTCTATCTCTTTCAGTTCTGCTCTGATCTTAGTTATTTCTTGTCTTCTGCGACCTTTTGAATTTGTTTGCTCTTGCTTCTCTGGTTCTTTTAATTGTTATGTTAGGGTGTCGATTTTAGATCTTTAACACTTTCTGATGTGGGCATTTATTGCTACAAATTTCCCGCTAAACACTGCTTTAGCTGTGTCCCAGAGATTCTGGTACATTGTCTCTGTTCTCATTGGTTTCAAATAACATTATTATTTCTGCCTTAATTTTATTATTTATCTAGTAATCATTTAGGAGCCGGTTGTTCAGTTACCATGTAGTTTGCGGTTTTGAGTGAATTTCTTAATCCTGAGTTCTGATTTGTTTGCACTGTGGTCTGAGAGGTTGTTTGTTATTATTTCTGTTCCTTTGCATTTGCTGAGGAGTGTTTTATTTCCAAGTATGTGGTCAATTTTAGAATAAGTGCTATGTGGTGCTGAGAAGAATGTATATTCTGTGGATTTGGAGTGGAGAGTTCTGTAGATATCTATTAGGTCCCCTTGGTCCAAGCTGAGTTTATCTATTCATCTGTTGATGGACCCTTGGGTTGCTTCCAAATCTTGGCTTTTTTGAATAATGCTGCACTAAACGCGATTGCAAATATCTTTTCAATATACTAGTTTCCTTTCTTTTGCGTATATATCTAGTAGTGGGGTGGATCATTTTGTGGTTTTATTTGCAGTTTTTTAAGGACTCTCCAGACTCTTCTCCATACTGATTGTACTAATTTACATTCCCACCAAAAGTGTATGAGGATTCAGTTTTGCCCACATCCTTGCCAACATTCTTATTAATTTCTAGTTTTATTCCATGATGGTCATAGATGGTACTTTGTTATTCTCTGTTTATCAGTCTTACATTTCTTTCATAAAATTTATTTCATGTATTTTATTATTATTATTTTTGAGACAGGCTCTCATTCTGTCATTCAGGCTGAGTGCGGTGGTGCAATCACAGTTCACTGCAGCCTTGACTTCCTGGGCTTAAGCGATTTTCCCACCTCAGCTTCCTATGTAACTGGGACCACATGTTTGTGCCACTATGCCCAGCTAATCTTAATTTTTCCTTTTGTAAAAATATGGTCTCACTCTGTCACCCAGGCTGGTTTTGAACTCCTGAGCTCAAGTGATTCTCCCACCTTGGCTTCCCAAAATGCTGGGATTGCACACTTGTACCACCAAGTCTGGCTGTTTTATTAGTTTTGATACTATTGTAAATAAAATCTTGTGCTTAGTTTTTTTTTGGAGTATTCTTTACTAGTATATAAAAATATAGCTTGTTGGCCTGGTATGATGGCTCATGCACGTAATCTTAGCACTTTGGGAACCTGAGGTGGCAGGATTGCTTGAGCTCAGAAGTTCAAGACCAGCCTGGGAAACATAGTGAAACCCTGTCTTTACAAAAAATGAAAAAATTATCTAGGCATGATAGCATGCACGTGTTGTCCTAGCTACTCAAGTGACTGAGGTGGCAGGATTGCTTGAACCTGGGAGGTTGTAGCTGCAGTGAGCTATTATTACTCCACTACACTCCAGCCTTGGTAACAGAGTGTCTCTCTCTCTCTCCTCTCTCTCTCTCTTCTTTCTCTCTCTCTCTCTGTCTCCTCTCTCTCTTCTTCCCTGTGTGTGTGTGTGTGTGTGTGTGTATACATATATATATGTAGAGAGAAAGAGTTTGCTTTGTATCTTTTATATCTTTAGACTGTTTTCTGCAAACTTCCTGAATTCATTTACTATTCTAATAATACTTGTGTGGATTCTTGAGGATTTTCTATATTCTAGATGATACTCTATGTAAATAACCAGAGTTATACTTCTTTCATTTCAGTCTAGAAGCTTTTGTCTTTAATTTTTCTCTCCAACTACCCCAGCTAGAACCTCCAAAATGTTGTCAAATAGAGGTGGCAAAAGTAGACATCTGTTTCCTATTCCTCGTATTAGTAAAAAGAGTTTAGTATCTCAACATTAAATAGTATATTAGCCGTATGTTTTTCATAGGTTGCCCTCTATTAGAACATGAAACTTACCTTCTATTCCTAGTTTTGTAAAAGTTTTATCATAAAACTTGGTTAGGTTTTGTCAAATGTTTCTCTGCATCTATGAATATGATCATGTAAATTTGGGCCTTTATTCTATTAGTATGGTAAATTATAGTGTTTAAATTTCAGATGCTGAAGCAGAAACACATACCTGAGCTAAATATCACTTGGTCATTGAGTATATATACTCTCTCTCTCTATATATATATACACACACACACACACATATACACACACACACGTATATATATCACACGTACATATACACTTACATGTATTTATATATATTCGTGTGTGTGTATATTATATATACACACATGTGCGTATATATACATATTTGTTTTTTCAGATATATTTACATACCATAAAATGAATGCTTTTAAAGTATGTGCTTCAGCGTTTCTGTAGTAGTTTCTCTATGTTGTGCAACCATTGCCATTATATATTTGTAGAAAATTTTCATCACCTCCAAAGGAAACCTCATACCTATAAGCGGTTACTACAAATTCTCTCCTCTGTCTATGGCCTTGCAATCATTAATTTACATTCTGTTTTTATGGATTTGTCTATTCTTGACATTTTATGTAAATGAGAACATACAACATGTGCCCATTTATGTCTAAGTTATTTCACTTCGCATAATGTTTTTATGTTGTAGCAAGTATCAGTACTTCATTTTTCATGACTGAAAAATATCCCATTATATTGATATACCACATTTTTTACTATCAGGAATAATACTGAAATACATATTACTGTACAAGCCTTTGTTTGAAGATGTTTTCAATTTTCTTGGGTATATACCAAGTAGAATTGCTGGGTTCTATCATAAATTAATTTTTAACTTTTTAAGCTATTGCCAATCTATTTTTCACAGTGTCTGCATCATTTTACATTTTCACCAGCAATGTATGAAGGTTCAAACTTCTCCACATCTTCACCTTGTTCTTTGTCTTCAATACTTGTTCTTTTCTTTTTTCTTTTTAAAATAGTATTATACCCAGATTAGTGGTTGTAAAGCAATATGTCATTGATTTTGCTTTCTATGTCCTTGAAAACAAGTGATCTCAATATCTGTTCCTATGCTGACTCACTATTTGTATATTTTTTTACCTAGCTTTCAATTGGGTCATTTTCCTTGTTTATTGACCTGTAAAAATTCTTTATATATTCTGAGCACTAGACTCTTAAGAGGTATACAATTAGCAAATATTTTCTACTATTCTATAGACCTTCTTTTTACTTTTTTGATAATGTTATTTGAGAAAAAAAGCTTTTAATTTTTATGACGTCCAATTTATATACTTGTTTATGTTACTTGTGACTTTGGTGTAACGTCTAAGGAAGTTATGCCCAATAAAAGATCACACAGATTTCAACCTATGCCTTCCTTAAAGAGCTTTATAATTTCAGTTTTTAAATTTACACCTTCGATCCATTTTGTGAAGTGTCCAACTCTGTGCTTTTGCATGGTATATCCAGCAGTCCCAGCACCATGAGACAAGACCATTTTCAATTGATGGACTTGGTATCCTTATCAAAAATGAACTGACTCTTTCCTGCAGGTGATAGCTAAACAAAAATGAATGGAACATAAACGTATGGGGTTATTCCTGGGGTCTCGATTATATTTATTTGCTAAATGTATATATGCTTTCAACAGTACCACACAGTCTAATATGCTTCAAAATCAAGAGATGTGAATCCTACTACTTTGTTTTTGTTTTTCCTGCTTTTAGTTATCCTGTGATCCTTGAAAAATCTATGTGGATTTTGGGATCAGCTGTCCCTTTGTGAGAGAAAAAAAGCAGTTAGCATAGGGATTGCATTTAGTCTGTATATTAATTTGTGTAATATTGCCATTGTAATAATATTAAATTTTCCAATCCATGAAAATGATACATATTTAATTTATTTACATCTTTAATTTGGTCCAAGAATGTTTATAGTTTTCAATGGACAAGTCTTACACTTCCTTGGTAAATGCATTGCTAGGTATCTTATTCCTTGACTTCTGCTGTAAATGGAATTATTTACTTAATTTTACTGTCAGATATTTAATTACTAATTTATAGACATACAAATGACTTTTATATGTTAATCTTGCATTCTAAAACTTTGCTAAATTAACTTATTCATTAGTCCTAATTTTTAATTTGTTTTTTGGGGGTAGAATCTGTAAGATTTTCTGTATACAAGATTAGATCATGTACAAAGAGAGGTACAGTTGCCTCTTTCTCTCCAATCTAGATGCTTGTTATTTCTTTATCTTTAATAATTAACCTAACTAAGATCTCCAGAACAATATTGAATACAGGCATGGAGACAGGGCATTCTTGTCTTATTCCCAACATTAAAATTATAGCTTTTAGGTTTTCACAATTTACTATATTAGCTGTGACTTCTTTGGATGTTATTTATCAGATTGAGATATGTCTTTTTTTTTTTTTTTTAACGGAATTTTGCTCTTGTTGCCCAGGGTGGAGTGCAATGGTTCAATCTCGGATCACTGTAACCTCCACCTCCCGGGTTCAAGTGATTCTCCTGTCTCAGCCACCCGAGTAGCTGGGATTACAGGCATGCATCACTATGCCAGGATAAGTTTGTTTGTTTGTTTGTTTTGTATTTTTAGTAGAGACGAGGTTCCTCCATGTTGGTCAGGCTGATCTCAAACTCCTGACCTCAGGAGATCCGCCCGCCTCGGCCTCCCAAAGTGCTGGGATTACCGGCGTGAGCCACTGCCCCCGGTCAGATATGTCTCTGTTATTTCTAGTTTATTGACAGTTTTTATCAGGAAAGGGTGTTGGATTTCATCAAAAATTTTTTTTCTGCATCTATTGAGATAATAATTTGTTTACACATTTTGTTGATAGAATATATTGCATTGATTCCATTTTTATATATTGAACCAGGTTTGTATTCCTGAAATAAATCTCAGTTGGTCATGATGTACGATCCTTTTCATAAACTGTCTAATTTTGATAGGCATATTTTCTTGAAGATTTTTGCATCTCCATTGATAAGTTAAATTAATTTGTAATTTTATTTTGATGTCTTTGTCTATCATGCTATCAGGGTAATGCTGACTTCATAGAATTAGTTTCTATGTGTTTCCTTCTCTTGTAGTATTTGGACGAGTTTGAGAAGCAATAATATTCTTTGCTTTTGGTAGAATTCCCCTGTGAAACTATCTGGCCTTGGAGTTTTCTCTGTGGGTAGTTTTAAAATACTAGTGCAATGTCTTTACTTGTTACAGGTCAATTCATATTTTCTTCTCATTGAGTTAGTTTTGATTATGTGTTTTTAATAATTTGTTCATTTCATCTAAGTTATCTAATTTGTTCGTATGCAGCTAGTTACAGTATGCCCTAATAATCCTTTTTATTTTTGTAAGGTCAGCACTAATATCCCCTCTTTCATTACTGATGTAATTTAATTCCTGTTCTTCTTCTAGCCCTTCTTCTTCATCCTCCTTCTCTTTCTCCTCCTCCTCCTTTTTCTTCTTCTGCTTCTTCTTCCTCCTCCTCCTTCTTCTTCCTCTTCCTCTTCTTTCTTCCTTCTTCCTCCTCCCTTCTCCCTCCTCCCTCCTTCCCTCCTCCTCCTCCTCCTTCCTCCTCTTCTTCTTCTTCTTCTTCCTCTTCCTCCTCCTCCTCCTCTTCTTTCCTCTTCTTCTTCTTCATAGAACCAACCAAACTTTTGGTTTTGTTAATCTTCTATGTTTTTCTCTTCTCTATTACATTTATTTTAATTCTCATTTTTATTATTACATTTTTGTGCTTGCTTTGGATTTAGTGGTTCTTCTGGCTTCTTAAGATGGAAGGTTAGGTTATTGATTTGAGAAGATCTTTCTTCTTTTTAATATATATGTTTACAACTATAACTGTTATTATCTTTTTCTTTTGGAGACAGGGTCTCATTTTGTCACCTAGGCTGGAGTGCAGTGATGTGATCATAGCTTATGGTACCCTCAAACCTCTGGGATCCTCCCACCATTCCTCCTCAGCCTACTGAGTATCTGGGAATACAGGTGCATGCCGTTATGCCTGGCTAATTTTTTAATTTTTTAAAATTAGATCACACTGTATTTCCCACACTAGTCTCAAACTCCCGGCCTCTAGTGATCCTCCTGCCTTAGCCTCCCATGTAGCTGGGGTTACAGGCATTAGCCACTACACTCACGACTATGACTTTTAATTAAGCACTTCTTTTGCTGAATTGCATACGTTTTGCTATGTTGTGTTTTCACTGTCACGCTCCTCAAGGATGTTTCATGATTTCACTTTTACCCATTGGTAAAACCAACCTGAAAGACACATGCATAATTTCTCTTCACAAAGCATTGACAAGAATTACTCACATGGTCCTGCAAGGAGGTGTAACTACAAGGAGGCTGAGAAATGTAGGAGAGTATGTGTCATATTTGACTTTGCTACATTGTGACTTTGGCACACAATCATTTTTCCAAATCCTACCCTACTCAAGGAAAACTGTGTAAGTGCAATTTTTAATATCTAAAGATTCACAAACCCAGATGATCTTCTACTTTCTTGCTCATCTAATTTAATGTTAGAAATATTCCATTGTATACTCTCTTTCTACTTGCTTATGATATTTTAGAGTTCTCATCTATACAATTACCTTCTATATATGTGCATGTATAGTATGTGTATGTGTGTGTACATCTATCATACATATGCATACTGCTTTTCAAATATGAACAAAATAAATATCAATCAAAAAAGGAAAAGCTTCAAGAAGTAACTAAAACAAAAAAAAATAAAGAAATGCAAGTGGCCCAAAGTAAAAACAAATGTTCAAATTCAATAGTAAGAAACAAAATGTAAAATGAAATTGTATGCTATGTTTCCTTCAAAAATTGACTTTAAGCTGGCCTTGATCTGATCATTCTTGGCCCATGCCAGCAGATCTCCATTCTAAATATTGAGGAGAAGAATTTGGAATATTAGCCCTAGAGAGCTTGAATCTTCCTATGTAAAATGATATAATTCTTCCTTCAGATCGCTGAATGACAAGAAGTGAAGCCATCTTTATGAAGTCAAACAAAATATGATTATATCTTTTCCCAGTTTGAAATGATTTTTAAATTAACTTATATAACTATAGGTATATGATGTGCATAAAGCAAGATTGCTCCATCATTGACTTTTGTCCCAACTTTTCCTTATATTTCAGGGAAAAATTTGTTTTGAAAGGCTGAGCATGGTGACACATGTCTGTAATCCCAGCACTTGGCAAGGCCGAAGCAAGAGAATTGCTTGAAGCCGAGAGTTCAAGACCAACCTGGGCAACATAGCAAGACCTCATCTCTACAAAAAGGTAAAAACAAAAAAATTAGCTGGGCGTGGTGGCATGCACCTGTAATCTTAACTACTTGGGAGGTTGAGACAGAATGATCACTTGAACCCAGGAGTCTGAGGCTGCAGTGAGCCATGACTATACCACTGCACTCCAGTCTGAGTGACCCAGTGAGACCCTTTTCTCCCCAAAACATATTCTGATAAATAAAATATATCTAGTTGCTTTTCTTCCTTCTCTTCACCTCTGTTTTCATTGTTGGTGACTTTTTCAAGCTTTGTTAATTAAAAGCATCCATATAAATTAAGATTGAAGTCAGATTTTTATTGAAATAATAAATTTAATTTACTTATTTGTTTTTTACAAAATAGGGCTTTGAAATTCAAAAGAAAACACCTGAAAATCAGGTTTATAATACAACAATAAACTTTTAAGGAAAAATTCAGAAATTGGACACCATTCATGATCGCTGAGAGATTAGCAGGGAGTCAAATGAATTGGAAGATGGGAAGGAGCAAAGATGATTTGATTTGAGAGAATTTATAGGATTGCATGAATATAAACTGAAACTGAAAACTGAGAGCAATCATACAAGGATTATTTTTGAGAGAAATTTTTAGTAAGTTTATTTCCTGTAGAGTTGTGAAAGAGCCTAATCAATGCCTGGATGCCATGCTAATGCCTGGAGAAGATAGAACGGACTCTGGCAAACAAAACCTTTAACCCACTTCTGAACATACAGACATACTGTGTGAAGAACATTCTGTTAGTTCCTGGTTTTCTGTTATATATTTCTTTAATTTAGATACTCTTTTATTAACAGCAACTTTAAGATCCAGTGTGGCTGCCACCTATGGTCTTAGTGAGGTCCGTTTACAAGTTTTGCAGTTTATTTTATTCATGTTGATTACAATGTGAAATACAGTACCCTAAAGCTGTGCAGTACACAGTCTGTACAACCAAATGTGAGGGCCCTGGAAACTCTCCAGACCTTGGGTCATCTCAGAATTTCATCCAAACTCACTCATATTTAAATTCCCTTTTAAATGACTCAAAGTAATAGTAAACTCCTCAAAACAGAGTAAAATAGAGGGACAGTTGATATCAAGATAACCATAAAAAAAGTCCAGCACTGGTATTTCATTGGCCATTTAAGTGATTATATATGTACATCCTATCTGCATCTACATCTAGAAATGTATCTCTAATTAGTATATCATCAATATCAGTATACTATTCACAATTAATCACATCTGGTTATTCAAAATAAATTTGAAATGCATTTGTACTAATCTGTTGATGATATGCATTCAAAGTAATGCTATAAAAGTCCTCTCATATATAAATGATATCTCCTTTCTCTTCTTCAGAATGTCTGAAAACTATTAAATGCAAAGTTTCTAATTCATAAATAGTTTCTGGAATATTAGTATTAGGCAGGTTTGTTTGTTTTAAAAGTGATCATCAATTAGAGTAATTAAGAGCTGTAATGCATTTTAAGATATCTATGTATTTAAGTTTATATGTAGGTCTACTTGGAAACTAAGTGGCTATTCGTAGGATAATGTACCATCAGTAAGATGACATTTATTTAAATATAAAATAACAAAGAAGGCAAGACTCTTTTTGTGCCAGTAGATGTTGATGTTCAGAATTTATTTTTATGAGAATGATTATGACATTAGTGTCCTCACAGATTTAAAAAAGGAGAGTAGTGAACAGAACTGAAAGTAGGGGGTATCATAACTTAACATTCAATAATAAAGCTCTATAACTGATAACTGAAGTACACAAGAGTTTACTATTTGGGTTAAATATATATAGATGTGTGTGTGTATATATATAGGAATTTTTACATATATATATATAAATGAATTTTTTGAGACAGGTTCTCACTCTGTCACCTAGGCTGGAGTGCCATGGCATAATCACTAGCCACTGCAGCCTTGGCCTCCCAGGCTCAAACAATCCTCCCACCTCAGTCTCCAAAGTAACTGGGAACTACAGGCACACACCACATGCCCAACTAATTTTTATTTTTATTTTCTGTAGAGATGGTCTGAATACGTTGCCCAGGCTAATCTTGAACTCCAGGGCTCAAACATCGCTTCCACCTGGCCTCCTAAAATGTTGGGATTATAGGCGTGAGCCACTGAGCCCAGTCATTTTTGTTTATATATAAAAATCAAGCACCAGCTCTCCACTGTGTCTTGTCAAATGATTACCTGATCTCTTCATCAGCTTTGAATGTTTCATCATTCTGGAATTTGACTGAAATTAAGGAAATACTTCAAATTGTCCCTAATTTTTGGATTCTAAGAAGAAAAGTGTTTGTAGAGAACATTTCATTGCAACAAAAAGGAATGAATTCACAGTGTAGTTATTGTGCCATGTATTTGAAGAAACCGTTTAGAAGAAAAAAAATGTACATTTTTATTTTATTTACCTTTAGAAACTGATGATATAAAAATAGTAAATAAATATCTATAAGCCTAAAGTCTATTTGATTTACTAATAGTAGTGACGACTTTCCCTTTTGTCTGCTTGTTCTTACAGAAAGGTTAAAATAAGTATTTTAAATTTACAAGTAGATACTGTTTTACTAAATAGATAGAGATTCGTTACATCATAATTCCCTTCTCAGTAATATTTAGTTAAACTAGCAATGATCCATTTTAAGATTAGAGAAAATAGAAAATAACACAAGGTGGCATGCTTTGATTGCCACAGTGTCTTGTTGGAAATCTGGCTTGCCAGAGTGTCATGTTGAGAAAAATGTTGAATGGAATTAAATAAACTTTTAGCCAACCAAGAGGATATATACAGAAATGTTTAGCATTCCATGAGTTGGTCTGTAACAGATGCTTCACAAAATAAGTGTTTGGACACATTTTGAAATTCATGAAACACTGTAAGCTTTTCACTAAATCTGAAGTTTTGGCATTTGATGATGCCAAGACTTTGTCAATAAAATTAGTTTGGTACAAACATTCAAACTGATTTTGTTTACCATAGAACAGTAAAGATTAACGGATTTTTAATTAGCATTCAAAATTTACATTCAACATTAATTATTCCTTTTGGGAACAATTGTCTTTAGGCCTTTTAGAGAGCATGAGGAAGAGAGTTCATATTACCCCTTAATAATCTGAATAAAAAATATCGTTGCACTTAATGTGAGAATCTATCCTACAGCAAATCTTTTAAAGTAAATAAGCTAACAAGCCTTAGAATAATGATTCTAAAGAGTCTGTTTGCTTATAACAATGCTCTCCAATATATCTATCTAATCACAGCAGCATTTTATACTGTAGCATGCAGTAATCATGCTCTCAGATAAGAACATTTCAACAACAAATGTGCAATAGATATTTGGAAATATTTAAAGATCCATCATATGGCAAGCATTTATATCAAGGAAAAAGCCAAAGCAGCTTAGAATTATTTGAGTTATATTTTGTTGCCTTTGGGAGCTGTCACTTTACACATTTTGGCAGATGATCTTGTCGACATGGTAATTTTTTCCCCCCAAAATCTTGGTTCTTTAAGTAAAGCAAGAAACATATTCTCCATATCTACCACATTGTCAAGAAAGTTGCCAACACATAGACAAATAATTTAATTAAGTTTTACTTCCATTCGATCACCCTTTGCAACTTGCCTACTCTGTTGAAAAGATAATAATGAAGACTGAGCAGGGAAACTGTACAGGAGAACTAGAAGAAGAATGAGATCAGGGGACCGAAGAGTCTGAGAGTTGCCTAATCAGTTCCTAAATAAACAAGCATTTATCATAGTATTTCAAATAGCTGAAGCACCATCAAATGTTCAGTTGAAATGAGGGAAAAATAGACATGCAGTTAGGCTACTGAAAATAAAAATGTGTTTCATATCAAGAATGAAGAAAAGGTAAAATTGGAAAAAATGTGTGCACTTAGTTCAGGTTACATAAACTCTATATCTACATGGGATATGGAAAAATAGTCATTTTTATTTGCTTATTTTAACCAATAGTTCTACCCATGCTTATTAATAATTAACGTATGTGGATTAGAATTAATGAAAACTGTATGAAATGAGAGCCAGATAGGTCAATCCTAATTAACCAGGCAGTCATTTAGAATGAACTATAGTAGTATTCTCAAACTTTAGTGTGTTGATTGCTTTTGCAATAAAAGGACCACATAAAGCTGATTGTGAGTTATCGGGAAAAGCCATAAAAGATGTTAACCCTTTTGTTAAGGTAGTTATCATGCAGAAACAACTGTAAGATATTTGGCTTCTGTGAACCTATTATGCTGAAGTGCCCATGAAGAAAGACCACAGAGATTAAAAAAAATAAAAAGGTAAGGAGGGGCATCAGCTGTTTCATCTCCAGCTATTGTCAGCCCTTGTGCGTGACATGTAAGTGAATTAACATTTGAGATGACCCCAGTCCCAGCTACCACTTTACTGCAAACTTAAGAGAGAATGTCCAACCAAGCTGCTTCTGAATATCTGATTCACAGGAACTCAGGAATAATAAATATTGTTTTAAGCCACTACGTTTTATCATGGTTTTTATGCAGTCATAGCAGCTGACACCTTCTCTAACAACTCTATTGGATTATGCAGAAACTAGACTTTAGTTATAATGATGAAGAAACTGAGGCCTCAAAATGATAAATCATTTGATCAAATACATATAACTAGTCTCCAGCAGAGATGAAATTGGAATCCAGGTTTCCTTCACTCTAAAGCAAATTTTCTTTCTAGTACAACACACTATCTTTTTCTTTTTTTTTTTTTTTGAGACGGAGTCTCGCTCTGTCACCCAAGCTGGAGTGCACTGGCCAGATCTCAGCTCACTGCAAGCTCCGCCTCCCGGGTTCACGCCATTCTCCTGCCTCAGCCTCCCGAGTAGCTGGGACTGCAGGCGTCCGCCACCTCGCCCGGCTAGTTTTTTGTATTTTTTAGTAGAGACGGGGTTTCACCGTGTTAGCCAGGATGGTCTCGATCTCCTGACCTCGTGATCCGCCCGCCTCGGCCTCCCAAAGTGCTGGGATTACAGGCTTGAGCCACTGCGCCTGGCCCACTATCTTCTTTATAGTAGAAAATGCTGCTCTTCGTATTTCCTTAACTTCTCACTCATACTCCATGCTCACTAGATATACATTAATATTCAGAAGAAATAATATTTCCTTAAAAACTGCACTGCATGGTGCATTATTTATTGCTACACAATAAATTATTATGAAACATTAAATAAAAAGAGCAAAAAGTTATCTATATCTCCCATCATTTCTGTGGATTAAGAATTCAGGAGTGGCTTGGCAGGGGGATTCTAGCATGAGGCCTTTCATAAATTTGCAAGCTCATGTTGGCCAGAGCTGCTGTCATCTAAATGCATGGCTGAAGCAAAAGTGTGTTAGTCCGTTCTCACTCTGCTAATAAAGACATACCTGAGACTGTGCAATTTATAAAGGAAAGAGGCTTAATTGACTCATAGTTCCACAAGGCTGGGGAGGCCTCAGGAAACTTACAATTATGGCAGAAAGGGAATCAAACACTTCCATATTCACATGGCAGCAGGGAGGACAGGTGCTGAACAAAATGGGAAAAGCCCCTTGTAAAACACTCAGATCTTGTGATAACTCACTATTGTGAGAACGGGTCCTCCCACAACACACAGGAATTATGAGATTACAATTCAAGGTGTGACTTGGGTGGGGAGACTAAACCAAACCATATCACTCTGCCCTGGCCCTTCCCGAGTATTGTCTTTCTCACATTTCTGTGCTATTGCATCTGTGTGTATGGTGGCAATCAATGTTGGATATTATATGCTTGTCGTAAACGTTAAGAGATAGGTCATCTCTGATCAGGGAAAGCTGCAAAGACAAATGTTGGTGGGACAAACTGCTTCCTGCTTCCTGTTGGTGGGACAGAGGGAAAAAAAAAACTGCTGGCTTCTTACCATCAAAAAAGAGACATAAAATCTTGTTAAACTCTAGGTATGGGAGACACAACGGGTCTTCTTGATGGATTTTTTGCTATGATTTCTGCATCTGGAAAGGAACTAAGCAAAGGAAGATAGCTGGAGAGCCTATCTGCTGACAAAGGTACACTTGGAATTTTAGGCAGGCTACTAGATACATATCTTTTTGAAAAGTAGCTTTGAAGCATGTAAATGAGCTCTTATGGAAAAGAGAAGCACCCTTTTGGAGGTGGATCAACTCAGCCTCAATGACTTGTGAAAAAGGGGTTTAAGAAAGAAAAGCCTTGCAAGAAAGCCCACATTAACCCAGCAGAGTCCTAGCTTTGCCTAAAAAAGGGGAACTATGCCCTCTGCTTCCTATTCTGAAAAAAATAAATAAATAAAAATTCAGGATTTTGACCCAATCATTTCCCTGGGCTTGACGTGTTCTTGTTTTTTTATAATTGTAACCCTAGGTCAGGTTGACTGGAAAGGGAGCTGGCATATTCAGACTTTAAGTTTTATGAAAATGTACTTCTGTAAAAAGGCTTTTGTTTCTCTTCCACCAGAATGTTCTGAACAAAAGATCTAAAAGTAGAAGATGACTGGGAAAACTATAAAGTTAGAGTTAATGAAATGGGACACCTGGGTTTTATAACAATGGACAGAAAGCAAAAACCGTGCCACTGGGGTAGGGTAAACTTAAACCTCTAAGAAGTGTAGAGGAAAAGGGACATTAAGGAGCTCTGTCTTTTAGAAAGTGTCCCTGGAGTACTGGTCCATGCTGTTGTGCCAACTGACTGCCCTGGTTGGAAGGAGTTCTTTTAAACTGCTTTCCATGACATCGTGAGGGCTTTGAATTCAGGCTACTGCTGAGCCAACCATCCCTGGCAAGTGAGATGGGGATGGCCTCAGCTTCTACTTTTCAACACAAGGTACCTACAGATGTCATCAAGATCTCATAGAACAGATAAATTGGCATTGTGGGTAAGCAGAATTGCCAGAAGCTGACTGCCTTCACAGACTGAACTAAAATGTTCTGACTCAACTGCCGCGGGTTGGGGGTTTCCAAAATTTACCAACCAATGGGAGTTGTGAGACTAGATTGGAGGCTGTCTCTATTTGTGCTGCCCGACTGATGTATGTCTTGCATAGGAGCCCCCAACAGTTGTAAATCCTTTATCTCCAGGAGTAACATATATGACCTCTGGAATTGTGCTTCTTGTGTCCTCTGTGTAAAAAGCATATATTAACTTACATCTCTCTAGCTCTGATTGGTACCTTGGGATAGATAGCAACACATTAAAGTGTTCAGAGATACATTCTATAGAATTTTTTTCTACAAGAGGACTTATCCCATTAGAAAGGTGGTATGAAAGGTGTCTTGGATTTTATTGCAAGTGATTCATGACCCCATCTTAGTCTGGAATGCATTTAATAGGCAGCTTCACCTCACTGACCAGAGTTGATAAATAAAATTTGCTATAGATTTCTTCCTTGCAGATCAAAGTGAAGTCTGAGAAAATTATTGATTCTTCTGTTGTACCTTGTGTGTATGCTTCTGGCTAGTTGAACAAAGTCAATACAGACACTTAAGTGGGAAGCCATAGGACTTTCTAAGATAAACCTTCATCATTAATGAGATTTGTTCAACCGATGAAACCCAAGACTCTTGGAGGGTGTGGCTAAGAACAATAATGCAGATTGGATCTCATCTTACCCTTGGAGTCCTATCAATAGTTGAGTAAGTGTTGTTTTCAACAAACTGAACATATTTGGTCCTAGTCCTTGTTGTTCAGGTTAAAACAAAATAACCAATGATGTGACATATTATGAACAAATTTGCCAGAAGACAACAAGGGAGAAATTTTGAGGTATGGAGAGATTATTCATAAGTTCATGCAGACTTGGGGCATTCTGAAATAAATTATGCTAAAAACTCAGGATCTTGGACTAAGAGCCAACCTTAAGAAGATAATTTACAATTGTATAGATACTGAGAGAACTCCAAAAATATTAGCCTAATTCTAGAGGTAGGTGTTTTGATTTCAAGGGAAAATAAGGCCCGGAACCTTGGAAAAACTCTAAGTCATAAAAGCCATTGACTCCAAGGCCCTTGGTAAGATGTATTTACATTTTAAAAAGTTAGAATGACAATCCAGGATTCTTTCCATTCTGTTTTCAAGAGCAAAGTTTATTATCTACTTCCTTTTGGGAGGAAAGGAGATGTAAGTCTTTCTTTCTCCAACTTGTAAGCAGAGAAAATATTTTTTTCATTATCTCTTGCCTGTGGACACTTTGCCCACTTGTATAGATTCCTCCATCTAGCTTTTATTATATTGCCCCACCGGTAAGGACAGGGTCATTAGGAAACCAACACAGTTATTATGTAGACATTAATAAATCATCTGTGTCTGATCCATAACACTTTGTCCACACATTGGTGATAAAATGAATACAGATGAATATAAAAAACCCAACATTGTAGCATAGGAGAAGCCAGGAGCCATCTTCAACACTGTGCTTAGAAATCTCCTTGGCTAGATCACCCACTTCATTAGGTACACACCCTATCTTTCATGATAATACAGGCTCTGGTGTGGGTTAAATGCTTGCCATTACAAAACAAGAGTTTTCTTTCTTGTATTTTCCAATAACTTTTTTTTTAATTTTATTTTAACCCTTTACCAAAACAGCCATTTCAAGAGTTATCAGGGTTCTGCTAAGAGTTTCTTTAAGCCTTTTTAGGCTGGCAAAGTCCGGAATGTGCTACAGTAGCATAAGAATTATTTTGAGCTCAAGACATTTGAGAATCAGCAAATGCAGAAAGAGGCTTTCCTTGAATTCCCCTTATCTGCCTAAAAGCAGATCCTCAGAAAGAAAATAACTCATTTGTCATGAATCTCCTCCCTGGGAGTTTCATCATCTAGGAAAGATTGACTTTTATCACAGCAGAAGAGATAATAATTGGCACCACACCCAGACATTGTCACAGACAATACATTATTTCCCAAGTATATTTCATGTATATATCTCCCATGTATTTTCCTAACGGCCCATTTATATTTCCTAACTAAAATTTATTTGCTCTCTCATTAAGTGACCTTTCTTCTTCTCCCTTTCCCCTATTAAGATGGTATTTAAGTTCTCAAATCTCACCACTATTGGGTATTTACTCTTTTTCTGTGATGCCCCTGGTGCATGTACAATTAAAAATTAATCGAGCTGAATAATTTTTTTTTTTGCATGTTTATCTGTCTGTTGTCAGGTCCCCATTTACTAAACCTAAGAAGATAGAGAACAATTTTTTTTTTTAACTTTTTATTTTTTACAAGGCTTTCAGTGGCATTCTTCTCAAGGTCCTTCTGGCTTATTCCGATAGCCCTATCCCAAAGCCACCTCAACATTTTAAGCTTTTATTATGACATCATCCTACTTCTAGGTAGGAACATTTGTACTTGCTATGAAATTCTGTATAACAAATTACTCAAAACTTATGTCTCACAGTATATGTAGGTAAGAAAATTGGGAATGTTTTGGCAGGGCAGTTACTGTTTGATGTTTCTAATAAGATTGCAGTTAGATGTCAACTAGGGCAGTTGTCAACAGGGAGCATGTCTGGAAATAGAGAATCTGCTCTATTATGGCTTGTTTACATTGCTGGCAAGTTAATGCTGGCTGTTGGTGGGAAGTCTTAGTACTACAGGGAAAAAGAAGTTTCTTTTGTCCCTATGGTAAGGTTCACAGCTGAGGCATCTGTAACAAAAGGCAGATTATCAAAAGAAAAGTATACACATTTTTTAAATGTAAGTTTTATGTGGCATCAAAGCTTTCAGAAATGACTGAAAGAAAGAGGTGGGCATGTGTATTTTTATGCTTAGGTATGATGAAGAGTAGATAGTCATGGGGAAATATGACTGAAAACAAAAAAGTGTGATCAGAAGACAAAAGGGTGTGATATAACGGTGGTAAACTGGGAGGAACTTAGCAAGACCAGCTTGTTCAGATTCTTCTTGACATATCTGTGTCTTTAGTAATAAGGCTGTTTCTTTCCTCCAGTATAGGGTGGAGACATCTCAAATGAGAATCTTATAACCTGCTTCAGAGGAGAAAGGTGAGGGGAGGGAGAGAGTGATCTTCCTGCTTCTACTGTTTTCTCAAATGCCACAATGCCATATTTTGTGGTAGCATGTCCTGAACCCCATCAATACATTTCCATGTATGCTTCTGCAGAAGGATGCTTGAGTTTTCCTAATGACATCATAGCTGTCTTTCCCTAGAGCAAGTAATCAAGAAGATGAAATGCCCTTTACGGCCTAGCCTCAGAAGTTGCACACTGTCACCTCTGAATATTTTATGGGTCACAACAAGGCCATAAATACCAGAATTTGAGAATCAGTGGGGGCATTTTGGGAGCTGGCTATCACACAAGAAAATGGTCTAAATATAAGAGATGCAGGTTCTAGCACTTGAACATAGTTCTAGGGATTCCTGCTATCATTGGCCTGTGATGATGTCAGAAGGGTTTTCAGGGAGGGGTGTTGGAACCCTAGGTGCTGGGTGGCGTTGGAGGTCAGACTGAGACCTAGGCTATTTACTGACTGAAACTGTCAGCTGAATATTAATTACACACACGTGCGTGCACACACACACACCTACACAGTATTTTGGCACCTAGAGTCATTAATAAAAAAAAGAATAACACATCCTTTTAGGGTTGTTGTGTGAGAAAAACATCAAATAGATTCAAAAGGATTCCAAAAATCAATGTTCATTACATTTTCATTCTCTTCTTCATCAAGTTGTCTGACATATTCAATGTTAAAGTACATTTAATTGTTCTCCAACTCTCAGTGGCTCCATATACTAATTTTCTTTTCTCACTTTATTCTTCATTATTTTTTAATAGGATTCCTATCTTAAACATATTTTTGTTTCTATCCCCATATGTGAGAAATACTGATGTTGGTCATATAACCTATTACTGAATGATAAATTCTTACTGAGTTGGCTAGCTCCTCCATCTCTTTATTATTTAGTTAATATTTTAGCAACTGTCTACCAAATTTAGAGCCTGTATTTTAAAAAGTACGTTGAGCTCCTGCCCCAAGGATCACTAACTTTAACCAAATAATATTTAGAAATTTCAAAATATGTAAGGAATCAGAAAATATTATTCTAATGTCATGCGAGGGGAGTATACTGTTACTTCTAGGACAGGGATAACAACATTATCTGAGGGGTACTTTAAAACATACACACATTCTCCCAATATTCTGTATTTACTACCTAAGGGTTTTGGTCACTCACCAACAGTACCTGCCCATACTTTCTGGCCTCATTCCCCATTTCAGAAGCTCATCTTTCTTCTTGTATTTTTTCTTTTTTAAAAAATAACTTTTCCTTTTTTTTTTTTCCTTGTAGAAACATTGATCTAGAAAGTAGTTACAATTTGATTGGTTCTTGTAAATTAAATGTTATTTTTTTTCTTGAGATGTTGAGACAAATCTTCTTGTTTTGACTTGTGTAAGTTTTTATTTTGTTATATGCTGTTGGAATAGAGATCTGAGTGCTTATGAGAATTGACTTAGGTGAAAATCTTTATATGCAGTTTCTAAATTTGGCAGACTAGAAAATAGTCAATTGCTCACAAAATATGAATGAATACATTTTCAAAAAACAAATAAACAATCTTCACATCTTTTTTTCTTTGTCTTTCCCATGCTTTATGCTTACAAAGTATCTTTCTCTTTCTCACTTTTTCTAAAAGTTTTCAGGATTCTGTCAAATCCATATCTTGACCATATTGTTTCAGTTGAAATTGGAAGTATCATCTTTATTTTTTTGAATAATTAAAGCTGAAGCCTACAGTTGTCACTTATTGGTTTTTGTGCTTTCTGACTAGATGTGTGTGTGTGTGTGTGTGTGCGTGCGTGTCTTATATATGTAATTTATACAAACCATGAATTGCTTTCACTAAGTTACAACCCATGTTACTAATTGTGAAGGTTATAAAATAATCCTTCTTCTTTGGCTGGGAAAGGTGGCTCACAATTGTAATTCCAGGACTTTGGGAGGCCAAAGTGGGAAGATCACTTGAGCTCAGGAGTCTGAGACCAGACTGGGCAACATAGCAAGATCCCATCTTTTAAAAAATAATTATTCTTTATTATTCTTTAAATAATTCTTTTTCAAGCAGACATGCTTCAGTGACTCAGAAGTACAAACACTAAACATGGCTTGATTGTAAATCTTTTATATGCTTAGACTATGTATCTAATAATTTCTTTCCAGAATCTGCTATCTAAGTTTGATCCAAGTTCATTTCAGACTCCATTGTTTCTGGTGCAATGCAGTGAAAGAGTGTGACGTCAACTCTTTCTACTATCTTTCAACTAAGCATCAGCACTACAATGTGCTTTTCTAGTGGTTTAGTCACACTTGTGGCAAAGATAAACTCTGTGGTCAGAGAAAATATAAGACGATTTTAACAAGAACAAAAAATATTTCCTCTGAAATGATCGCAATTGTCAAATGTCTCATAGAACATATTATACAGGGCTGGGTAAAACTGCACTGGCTCTTCCTTTTAACAGGATATTGGGAGTGGGAGGAGTGGAGGAATTCCAGTTCTCACTCTGCCTGCTAAACCTGTTATTCTGGTGAAAGACTGCATCTGACCAGACAAGGGGACTGTTTCTAACTCATGTAAAGACATCTTCTATCAGTGCTCCCGAGACTGAAGGCACTGAAGCACCTGGGTTTTTGTGTTTCTGTAGTTGTTATTTAATCAATGTAACCTATTGATGACAAATATTTTTGTAAGTTTTAAATTTTTTATTTTCATTTTTACTCTTTGTAAAATAAAATACAAAATATAAAATACATACCTTACAATTACAAGCTGAAAACTTTATATTAAGCAAAAATAAAATTACATTTTTATAATATAATTAGAACATTTATAAAATAGAGAATCAAGAAAGTACATTGTCCATTGAAAATGTGCATATGATCAATTAATATAAAGTCTCCCTATTAAACTTAAAACTTATTAGTTCACAATTATATCTAAAGTTTTAAAAAATGATTATAATAGCAGTTCTCAATATTAAATGCCTATGCACACAGTTTGAATTAATACCTTGCTTATCAATTTTAAAGATTTTAATGTGAAGCAGTTGTGTGCTTATTGTTTAATCTAATTTGGTTTGACAACACCACTCATGGGATAATGCATATCTAAACTGTTTATACACTTTATTTTAATAACATTCATAGTAAAGAATAAGTCTCATAGATGTATGTTGAAGGGAATAGAAGAGAAATTTTTAAGAATTTCAGCAAACTTCATATACTAACAGTTAAGTTTTATACATAACAAAGCCAAAAAGAGCATATTTTCAAAATGTTCTTAAAACTTTCGTTAGTAGCCAGATCCACCAATTTATATTATAAAGTTTTTGATAAGTTGAAATTATCTCTCAAGGAAATAAATGAATTTAAAATTTTTCAAATTTATGAATTTCTCTGTATGGATTTTCTTCTGAAGGAATATGAAATTCAGTACATTCTACCAAATTTGTAATGTGTTTGGTGGTATCTTTTTATAAATACACAATATGGAGATCATCATCTCCTTATTGATAATTATCCAATTGCGTAGCACAGCGTAATAATCTATAAAACTTCTGGCCAAGTGCTCATTATTTCCGATTTATAATCCTCTTTTTGTTGTTGTTTTTTTCCTGACCGATCATTAGTCAGTTTCTCTTCTCTCCACAAGCCATTGAACTTTGGTTTGCCTCTAAACCTGAGCAAGCGCTCAAGTGCGGATCCTGCTTCCTTTAGCAGTTTACGGAGAATCAGCTAACCACAGTGCGATGCATTTCCTGTTAAACCTCAAATATCCTGTAGTCAGCTCAGTCTCTCTCATTTGTCCAATGTCTCCTTATGTAGTGTACTGCTTATATCTTCCTATAAAAATATTTTCTGTTTGATTTTGAAACCTTTGCAGATATCTGAGATCTAGAGAATTCTTCCTATTGTGGGTTTTTTTTTATTTTTTATTTTTATTTTTTTTATTTTTGAGACAGAGTCTTGCTCTGTCGTCCAGGCTGTAATGCAGTGGCACAATCTCCACTCACTGCAACCTCTGCCTCCCAGGTTCAAATGATTCTCCTGCCTCAGCCTCCCAAGCAGCTGGGATTACAGGTGCCTGGCACCACGCCCAGGTAAATTTTTGTAATTTTATTAGAGACGGATTTTCATCATGTTGGTCAGGCTGGTCTCCAGCCCCTGGCTTCCCAAAGTGCTGAGTTTCCAGACATGAGCCACCGCGTCCGGCCTGTAGCAGCCTTTTTGAATAAAGTTTCTCCTTATCTAAGTCTGGAATGTTCTTATTGGACAATCTACTCTTTCAGGCTTCTTTCTCTTTTGCCCTTTGATCTGAACTGCCACTGAAAAACATATTCTCCCCTTCCCTTCTATGGAAATTGTTCAATGATTAAATATATCAGATAAATAAAATAAATAAGAAAGTCTGACTGTCCAAATTTGTTTCTTTGAATATTTCGAACCAAACCATCTTTTTTTTTTTTTTACCTTGCAGAAACACTGAGATTATGTTTAGTAACAACTATACCTCAGTATGCAAGATGATTGTGTATGATTAGCTAAGAAGTTTTCACACAATAAAGATAATAATCTTAAATTTATAACATTAATTTTATGTAATTCACATTTTTGTACTACTTCACTGAGCAAACTATGGTTCGGCTGACCAGTTTTTGTAGCAAGACTTTCTCAGTGATGCAAATTCGTTTAAATTCAGAAGCCAGCACTTTAATCTGGATACATTCCCGCCATTTTAGCAATTCCATCAGAATATACTCTTAGATAAAATTTAAACTCCAAGTCACATTTACTGATAATGTGCTTTTTTTTGTAGATGTATGTAGTTCAAAGTAGATGTGTTCATCAGCAAAGAAATGGGGAAAAACAATCTTCTTTCAAATTGTTATTATGTTCAAACTTTACATTCTTGAAAAAAATTCCCATGTTATCAATTTGTGCCTTTGCCACCTTGTACTTCAGATACTTAGCCAGCTGTATGTATTTTCTGAGTTAGCCTTCTATGTCATTTTTCATTTCCTGAGTATGTTGAGCTGTAGTGTTACTGAGAAATGATGCCTTTTTTTGATCACATATCCATCAGACATTTAAGCAACCATCTTTGATGTAGTATTTTAACAATATTTCAGCAGATGCAAATATTTCTTCTCTTAGTAGTGTTAAGTTCTATATTAAAATAAATATTAATATTTATATGTAAAATATTGACTATCTTCATCTATCAATTTTTTAACCAATACTCTTTCTTTAAAATAATTATTTTGATGGCCGGGTGCGGTGGCTCACGCCTGTAATCCCAGCACTTTGGGAGTCCAAGGAGAGCAGATCACGAGGTCAGGAGATCGAGACCATCCTTGTAAACATGGTGAAACCCCGTCTCTAATAAAAATACAAAAAAAGTAGCCGGGCGTGGTGACGGGCGCCTGTAGTCCCAGCTCCTCGGGAGGCTGAGGCAGGAGAATGGCAGGAACCTGGGAGGCGGAGCTTGCGGTGAGCCGAGATCGCACCACTGCACTCCAGCCTGGCAACAGAGTGAGACTCTGTCTCAAAAAGAAAAATAATAATTATTATTATTTTGGTTTTGAAATTATCTCTTTTGGTTTTTATATAATGCCACCTAAATTTTGATGTTTTTATTGATTAGTAAGCCAGTATATGTCCACAAACTTTATATTATAGTTTTAGTACTTCACAATAAATTATGGCTCAAACACTGAACTCTATATATGAAGGAGCAAGCTTTGAAGCAAAACTACTACAGACTATACAAGTTATTATTTTTTTCTAAGATCACATCCATCATCAACATTTAGTTTATAACAGCAACCACATCCAGAAAAAAAAAGTACTTTTTCTTAACAAAACAGATCAGTAAAGTTTGTTTTATCATCAGTGTATTGAAGTCAAATGTAAAGAATATAAATTTTAGGTCAGGCATGGTGGCTCACACCTGTAATCCCAGCACTTTGGGAGGCCAAGGTGGGTGGATCACAAGGTCAAAAGATTGAGACCATCCTGGCCAACATGGTGAAACCCTGACTCTACTAAAAAATACAAAAAGTAGGTGAGGGTGGTACACACCTGTAGTCCCAGCTAATCAGGAGGCTGAGTCAGGAGAATCACTTGAACCTGGGAGGCAGAGGTTGCAGTGAGCGGAGATCGTGCCACTGCACTCCAGCCTGGCAACAGAGTGAGACCCGTCTCAAAAAAAAAAAAAAAAAAGAATGAAAAGAATATAAATTTTAATTTTCTAATCTAGCTAGTAATGTTTAAACTGTAAAAATATTCAGTCTTTATTAAATGTTAATGGATTACTAAAATGGAGTTTATAAATATAAATAAATATTTTTTCAGATTTTTATATACTTTTGGGTTCATTTGGGAAATTAACTTCAAATATAATTATACTTTGTGTTTCCACTGCTCCTGCCTAGTAAGCAACTCAGGCTATATTCACTTTAGATGTAAATAAGACAATATGCCAAATGATCTATGTCCTGTTGAAGGAGGCAGTTTACTAATCACAGGCTTGATTGTTTCAACAATATTAACGACAGTAGTTCCCTCTAATTTGCAAAGATACATTCCAAGATCCCCAGTGGATGCCTGAAACTGTGGATAGTACTGAACCCTTTATACAGTATATTTTTTTGTCTGATAACCAAGACAGCTACTAAGTGACTAAGAGGCAGATACTGTCTACAGTGTGGATATACTGGATAAGAGAATGATCCATGTCCCAGGAAATACTTCATTATGTTACTCAGAATGGTGTACAACTTAAAACTTATGAATTGTTTATTTCTGGAATTTTTCACTTAATATTTTTGGACCACAGTTGACAGTGAGTAACTGAAACTGAGGAAAGTGAGACTGTGTACTGTACTACAGTACTACAAAAATATCTAACATCATTGGGATTACAAGTATGAGCCACCATGCCTGGCAAAACCACCCTTTGAGTTACAATTACATGTGGGTTGGTAGAGGCTTCCGCACTTTTTCAGATGTAATAAAAGCACAGTAATTTCAACTGGTTGATTGAAATTTTTTTCTGAGCTGTTTTCTACAGTTTTTTTGATCTTTGTGTAACGGTAACATTGTTTTAAGGCAAGAATGATACTGGTGATCGTTCTTTATTAGCTGAATATGTTGCTATTTCTTTTGTTGCAAAAAAAAAGTTCACAATTCAAAAGTGTCTGATTTGACTTATAATACAGTAGATGAAACACTTTTTCAAGGTTATACTGAGCTTGTTGCTGTTCAGATACAAACATAGGAAGAAACAACTGGGTGTGTTTCGTGAAATCTTTTCCATATTGAGAATTGAACAAAGGTAGGCTTTCATAATTTTTCATGGCATCTCTTAATCAAAATTTAAAAGATCTATTCTTACTGCCCCTTCCCTGAGTCTTAAAAGATTGCTGAGACTCCTGTTGGGACTCAGAAACCACCATCCCAAAATACAACATTTTGAAATACTGAACTGAAGAAGAAATCCTTAGGGTCTCTCTGACCTTTCCCCTCAATAGAATACCTTTTCTTCCCCTTCTCATAATCTGTTTTACCAGACTCCAAGTCCCCATTGTTTCTGTAACCTTAAGGTGGTGTATAGATTTCTGTTACTCATTAAAAAGTTGAGTCTTCATTTTGAAGGCTCCCGCGTATACATGTCAAGTAAATTTGTATGCCTTTTCTCCTACTAATTAAGCTGTCTCGTGTCAGGGATTTTTCAGCAAACCTTTAGCTGTGGCCCTCACAGTATGGTACTATGAGCAAGATAAACAAAGCTGCTCTGCTCTTATTAAAGCTACAGTGAAGAGAACTCAGGAACATGACAAGCCAGCAAAAGGGTAAGGACTTCTTTTTTCAAATTTTTTTTTTTTTTTTTTTTTTTTTTTTTTTTGAGACGGAGTCTCACTCTCGCCCAGCCTTTAGCGCAGTGCCGGGATCTCAGCTCACTGCAAGCTCCGCCTCCCGGGTTTACGCCATTCTCCCGCCTCAGCCTCCTGAGTAGCTGGGACTACAGGCGCCCGCCACCTCACCCGGCTAGTTTTTTGTATTTTTTAGTAGAGACGGGTTTTCACCGTGTTAGCCAGGACAGTCTCGATCTCCTGATCTCGTGATCCGCCCGTCGGCCTCCCAAAGTGCTGGGATTACAGGCGTGAGCCACCGCGCCCGGCCTGCTCTTATTAAAGCTACAGTGAAGAGAACTCAGGAACCTGACAAGCTAGCAAAAGGGTAAGGACTTCTTACCAATCAGGCTCCCGGTCTCTCTGTCTGTGCAATCTAGTTGAGCAGAAGGTAAAAATCACTGTTTTGTCTCAAGGTCTTGATTAACGGGAAAAAAGCATTTGTGTGATTAGTCTTGGGATGTAGTGACTCTGCTGTGCATTTGGTACTTTGTAGTATGAATGCTCACATTGTTGGATCCTTTACTTCTCAGAAATAATTCTTTTTGTGGTCATTTTCCTTTATCTTTGTCTTTCTGTGCCATTTTACCATAAAGAGGAGTACCATAGGGTAGAACACAGGCCTGGAACCCCTAGAAGCCTGCTGGATGAGCCAGTCCCGCAGACTAATCAGCTTTGCAATTATGACTAGACCAGGGTCTGTTAAGACAAACGTTTCTGTGGGTCCCTGGTTTTCCTCTCATCTTGGCTTATGTCCTTGAAAACTTGATTTGTGACTAAGTGGGGATACTGTCTTAGTGGATGCCATCCAAAGGGTATGAGTTTTCAGGGTCAGCTCAAGCAGCCATCCTGAAAAGATTGGGCTTGCAGGACATGTAAGATTTTAAGCAACACACTTTTCATTCTAAACATAAGTTCTTAGGGAAGTTTTGTCCCAAAAGGCACCATCCCTATGAAAATTTTGTCATCTTTACTCTCTTAAGTCTATTCCTGAGAGTAAATTTTGGGGGATCATGTGGACTGTTTTATGTATGCCATTCCAGGAAATAAGGTAAAAACCCTGGAAATTCACTTGGGTTTTACACGACAGACTTTTGGATTGAGTTGCTATTGAAATTAAGTGTGCGATTATAAATTCTAATTTATAGTGGCCATGAGGTCCCTTAAATTAGACTCAAATGCTAAATTAGAAAGGATGTTATGGATGTCTTATCCTAAATATTGATTATAAAAAGCCACAGTCTGTAAGATATTTAAAAAGGCTTCTTCTGAACCAAATATGAGTGACAATGGCCCGAGGCACAATCTTAAGAGGTCCTGAGACCATGTGCCTAAGGTGGTTGGGTTGTTGCTTGGTTTTACATGTTTTAGGGAGATGTAACCACCCAACAGGTTCATCTTGCCCACTGCCCAGATAGTTACAGGAATTACAAGTTAGGGGAATTACAATAGAGAAAGAGTTGAATGGGCACAAGGACTGCCTCCTTGAGAGAACTGGAATTATCACTCAAATGAGTCTTTCTGAAGTCATGGATGTTAGGGTTTTTATGGACAATTTGGTCAGCAGGGAGCTAGAGAATTGGTGTTGCTGATTAGTTGGGGATAAATTCATAGAGGTGTCCACAACAGTCCTCATGCCCCGAGTTGGCCTCTGGGTTGGGCCACAGGATCATATGAGTAATGAGTCAGTAGTCTAGGTAGAATCAGTCTGAAAGATACATTAAAAACAAAAGAAAAAAATTTTATTTTCTACAAGAGTGATGTTATCTATAGGAGCAAATTTGTGACTTCTGGCCACATGACACCTGAGTAGTAAGGGATTGTAGAAAGTACACTTACATTTTAGCAGAGTTCAGGCTCCTCTCATAATCCTGTTCTTGTGGCCTTTCATTAGTCTTATAAATGTGGTTTTCAATTCCTGAGCAAGCTTTGGGGATAGTGTTAGAGAGATACTTGCTTTTAAGTTAAACTAAAAACTAAATTCTTCCCAATGTTAGCTTGACCTATGCCTAGAAGTGATGAATGACATCTTGGAGATAAGAAGCAAGATGGAGCCAACTAAGTCAGATTTCTCTTAAGTGTCATAATTTTGCAAAGGCAGTTTCAGGTCCCTGTGGAGTTATCTGGTCATCAGAAATGCAAAAGTCTGAAAACACATCTCAAAAGGCCAATCTTAGGTTCTACAACTGTGATGTTATTTGCAGGAATAATTGAGGAAGTTCCAAATCTTGTGACTTCTGGGACAGTGGCCGCTAATCATATAACTACACCTATACTTAACAGAATTCAGGTCACTCTTATCATTCTAACCTTGGGGACTTTATTGCTTTTATAAAGATGATTCAGTTTTGTGAGGGCTATTATCATTTAAACTATAAACAAAATTTCTCCCAAAATTAACTTGGCCCACACTCAGGAATAACCAAGGGCAGGTTGGAGGTTAAAAGCAAGATGGAATTGGTTAGATCAAATCACTTAAAATGTCAAAATATCCTCACTGTTATAATTTTTTCAAAGGTTGTTTCAGATATATAAAATATTAGTCAATACACATGGGGTACATATTTGTTCAATCCTGAAAGACTGGACAACTCCAAGTGAGGGTTTACAGGTCATAGGTAGGTTCAAAAATATTCTGATTGGCAATTGGTTGAAAGAGTTAGGTTATTATCTAAAGACCTGGAATAAATAACAAAGAACATCTGGGTTAATAAGATAAAGAGTTTTGGTGACCAAGGTTCTAATTATGTACATGATGTCTCATAGATGGCTGCTTTTAGAAACAATAGATGACAAATATTTTCTATTTTGACCTTTAAATGGTGCTAGACTTTGAGTTAATCTCTTCAGGGTTGAGAAGGCCTGAATGGGGAAAGATCTAGCTATGTTAATATATGTCATTTATAGATGCACATTTTTGCCCACAAAAGATGTTTTTTTCAGGGCCAATTTAAAATGTGACAAAGAAACATATTTTTGAGTAAAATAGTTTTAATTCTTTCTTTATCTGCCATGTGATGTTATACTAGAGTCAATTGGGAATTTGGAATCTTATTGTTACAAAGATCCTTTTTGTCAGTCTTAAGGTGTATTTTTTAATATTAATGCTGGTCACTTGTGCCTGAGCTCCAAAGGAAGAAGAGTATAGGAAGTCATGTGTGATTCTCCCTTCCCATCATGGCGTGAACTAGTTTTTTTCAGATTTCTTAGGGTTCCCTTGGCCATGAGGGGATTCTATTTGGTCACTTGAGGTGTTGAAAATTTTATTTTTGGTTTATATAAACAATTGATGAAAAAAATCATTTTCTTTTTTAAAAAGGACACGTAATAGTGTCATGCCTAGCCTTTAGAATTCTCTTGTCTAATTAAGGAACAAAAGTATGACCTAAAAAAAGTTAAAATTCTTTGTAAGCTTAAAACTTCCTTCATCAGTTTCTTTCTAGGAACAGCAATGGAGAACGTCCTATGCTATCTGCCAGTTGCTAAGGTGCTGCCCTTTTACAATGGTGGCCTTGGTTTGATTTCTGGCCAGGGAATGAGTCCTTTCTGGTTTGATATTTGTGTGCTTTTTGCCATTTATTGATGATTTTCATTTCCGTGGACAGATTTTGATTTCCTATCTTCTGTCTGTGGGGGCATATGGGGCTTCTTGATCTGTGTATGTAGATGATAAGCTGAGAAGCTGATATCCCCAAGAATATGGCACAACAGAATTATGAATTGCATTTGGTTTATGACTAGCAAAACTTTCCTTTCTCTGAGCTATCTTTGGGGTGATTCTGAATTTTATGAGGACTGCTTTGCCTCTCTTTGGAGACTTCACATGTCCTTGTTTAAGTCATAACTCTGGTTAAAGCATGTTAGTTTCACTTGTAGAATACCTTTGCTAAAGAAGTTTAAAAGCCACAAATGCCAACTGTTTGCCCCAGCTAAAATCAGGTAATAAGAGAATAATTTATTTGTTTATTTATTTTTACGGAGATCTACAGTTAGAAGTCAATTTCATTAAAAGTCGATATCCAAGTACACACACACATATACACACACACACGAAAAACTACAGACCAATTAAATTTAAAGACTTAAAGGAGTTTCATTGAGCAATAAACTATTTGTGAATCGGGCAGCCTTCTGAGCCATGGTAGTCTCAGAGACTGTAGTGCAGCTACATGGTGGAAGATTTATGGACAGAAAAGTGAAAGTGATATACAAAAACACAGAAGTGAGGCACAGAAACAATTGGATTGGTTACAACTCAGCATTTGCCTTATTCGAACATGGTTCAAACAGTTGGCTACATATGGTTGGCCAAAACTCAGTGATTGGCACAGGTGTGGGCTACAGTCTGTTTACACCTCTACTTGTTATAGTTCACAGTGTACAGAAAAACCTATATGCAAAACTTAAAATATGTAAGGACGCAGCTTCAGGCTAAACTTGATTTAACAATTCCCCCTTTAGGAAATGTTCTCAATTTTGAGAGATTGACTAAAACTTTAGACAATGATATTACTATCACCATCTTAAATGTACTTATTTGGTCTTGCAACCCACTAGGAAACAGTAAAACAGTGGGTTTTGCAAGGTGGGAACAAGGACTGAGTAGAGGGTACCTCTTTATGCCAGAACATTCTGTTTACAGGAGAAAAACAAAACCTGGTCTGTTCTAGGGCCTACGTGTTTCCTTAAAGTCTTAGTTTGATTATGTCCCATTGAGCATGAGCAACTCTATTTTAGTTTGGTTTGGTCTGTTGGGGCCTAGTGCATGAGCTCAGTCCAAAACAATAGTCTCCTATAATTTTGTTTAAAAAAAATCCCCATTTTTGATTGGGTTCTCACTTATATGAGAGTGTGACCAAAACTTAGGGCCTTAGTGCCACTCTCAGTTATCATCATTTTGAGTTTCTGGTGCCAGTATGTCATTCATAGGCTATAGTGTCCTTATTGTCACACATTTCTTTCAGCTCTTGCCATTCCAGTTAAAGAGAGACCATTTGACATTGTAGAGATGCCTGCATCCAAACATTTAAAATCTTTGAGAGAATGCAGCACACCAAGAAGACTACTATTATGACTATTAGGAGGATAATACCAAGAATTTGGAGTATTCTTTTTACCCAGTGTCATAAGTCAAACCACCTAAAATCAAATAGACCAAAGAATGAGCTAGATAAAGAGTCTACTCGCTTAACTAAGCAGTCTCTTTGTTAATCCCCTACAGATAAATCTCTGTAATAGACAATATTTTCTCCATAGGACATAAGTGCCAGCAGCTACACAAATACTTCTGTTTAGTCAGTAAGTAATCTGGAGTAATTATATTATTTAGCACAACTTTCACAAGAGTATTTAAAGTCTTTCAAGTAACTATAGCCTTTACAGTAGCACCTGCTATAGAGCCTTGTATATAAACAATGATTAGCAATGTATTATGAGAGATACATTGCTAATCATTGTTTCCTTTACTCTAAACCATGGAAAAATTACCTAACAAATGAAGCCCTTCTAGAAGACTGAAAACCTTCTGGCAATGTTCTTTTAACTCATGATGTGGGTTAAGAGGAGTGAAACAATGTTTGTTTCTGACTAATTATGAGGCAATTTATGTACCATTAAAGCTTCTCACTCCATTGGGCCTTCATCTTTCATGTATCGAGGTATAACATTATCCACATATAAGGCTGACTGCAAAATCCTTCACAAATAAAAGTATACCCCATAAGTGCATACAACAGCCCCCTTTTTCACTTCTATTGTTCATAGAGGCATAATCAAGGAATAATATTTGAAGATAACAGTCTCGTCATAGTAGAGAAGTCTTGATTCATGATCATGGAAAAAGCTGTCCACATCAAGGATGCTGTCTTCTCCTGAAGAGAAACATTCCTTGTTAGCTTTACCTTAAGGATTCCAATGAGCATACAGTTCCAAGAGTGTGGAGGGATCCTTCTCAGTTGTGAGATTATGAACCCAAGGTTCGAGGTCCTGAAGTTTTGTTGCACTGTGAGTGGCAAGGGCACTCTTTCTCTGATGTTCTCAGAAAATCCAATCTTTGTGTTCTAGATTGTGAAGAAGTTGATTTTCCTCAGTGAACCATAAAAAGCTTTCTTTACCTGGTAAAAATACACCGTGGCATAATAATTTACTATGATAACATCAGCCTTCTTGCATGGGAAAGCTTTTATACAACCAGAAAACATGCATTTAAAATGACAATTTAATAAAATCACTCCATAAACATTTAAATGGTCCATCAGGTAGCTGAATGTACCTGAAGCTTTGATTGTCTTCCCAGGAATATGGGTTTGACAAACCAAACATTGTTAATAAACTATTTTATCATTTTATCTTTCCCAGTATGAGTCATTGAATGCAGAACTTTTAATAAAATTTTAAAGGCTCAGGAAAGACAAGGCAGCCATTGTAGTTCTCCATGAGTCCATGCTTAACACTGGAACTTATGTCCTCTTGAATATCAGTTGTTTCTCCAATTTGAGTGTATAGCACTGATAACTAATGGATTATCATAGGTCATTTGACTTAGACCATGGAGTTCATTCAAATTGTATATATACACAATTTCAGTATTGTCTGATTTAGCAAGAAGTCCAAATGATACAATTTTAAAGTTATCAGAAACCTGCATTCAAGAGTGCGTTTTGGTGTCCTTTTTATCCTTTCACAAACCTCCTAAAAGACACCATATTTTAGAATTTTGCATGCTTGTGATCTTTTTAGAAACTGCATCAGCATTAAGCAATTACTTGTGGAAATGACTTTAAATAGTCAAAGTGAGACAAAATTGACAAGGAAATTTGGTTATTTCTATAGTTTACAATAAATTAACATAACCATAATTATGACTGATAGCATGTACTCAGACATATGAGAATTTTAGAAATCTCATACAGTTTTGGAACAGATATGAATGTCATTCACTGAAATATATAACCTGAAGGAGGCTAGACATTATTTTTAACTTTATTCATTGATAGAGGAAAGACTTAGCTTTCCAAACAATCTGTCTCTTGTCTTTCACTTTATTTTCACTAGTTTATTCAAAAGTCAAACAAAAATCTTTCATTATCCTTTAATATTACATGAAAATCTTGTTCAAGAGAGAAAACCAAATTTCATCCTTGCATTATTGTACTGTTAATGTCAACACCAATCTTTAATAACACCTTATAGGCAAATCCATCAATCTTAATCAGTTTGACCATGAGGTGAAATTTTAATAAGCTTTTTATAACCCTGTACAAATTTTTGTAAAGAGCAGATCAGTGCTCTAAGTAAACCCTGTTGTGCTTTTATTCCAATGTACAGTTTACAGAAAAAACTGAATTATAGCTCTTTTAATTCAGCCAATATGTTAATACACAGAATCCCTTTTACAATTAATATTTCAGAAGCCTTCCATAACTTGCTCAAACCTTTAGCTTTATCCTATTGAATTTAAAACAATCCTTTAATCCTCTAAAGTAGGCACAAATTTACATCCTCATGTCTTCTTATAATCTTTTACTAAAAGCACATTTTGCTTTCCTTACACATCTTTCATGTAAAACTGTTTTTCAGTAGTCTCAATTACATATTGCAAGATTACCTCTTAGCAATTTTAATTTTTGGTGAAAAACCTTGTAAGTGATTTTAATTATTTAGTAGTTTTGGAGCCTAAAGTAACATACAAAAATGCAGATAAAGTCTGACTTTTCAGCATAGTTAGGGGCATGGCTAACTCTACGACATGTCCCCAGTCTTTACCTAGCTGTAAAGCAGGCAAGTTGAACAATTTTCAAAAGTGAAAGAAGCAGTTTACGACCTTAAAGCATTTAGCAAACATAATATCTGACTTGCCTAACTTAGACCAATTTATTTTACCTATAATCTTTTTAAAACTTCTTTTATTTTCCAAAGATTATTAAAGTCACATGAACTAAAAGGCATTACAGTTTTCATTTTTCTTTCAAAATACTTGGCTTAAGTGCTTATTTTTCTTCATGTCAATTAATTAGAGCTTTTTTATATGAACATCACATATACAACACATATATAACTATACAGACAGACAGATGAAGATCCAGAAGTTGTAAGATTTTTTATTTGCCAGTTTTTAAGTTTCTTAATTGGATTACTGGTGTCATGGTGGAGTTCTTCAGGGAACAGGGCCAGGAAAGTCATGCAGTTCCTAGGGCCTAATAAGGAGGCTTCTTTGGAAGACAAAGATCTCCAAAATTAATGGCCCCATTTTTATATCACATCCTGGATTCTTAAAAGAAAGGAAATGTTATGGGAGAAGAAAGTGCAATGCTTTTACCATGCATTTCATTTCATGGCAACCCAAGGTCACTTAGCCCGTTTTGCAATCAATCCATCCCCCAACGGGAGTCTTATCTCTCAGTGGGGAGTGGCATCTCTCAGTGGGGAGTGGAGATATCTTCATACCTTCTAGGTGGCCAAGAGCATGCTTCTCTAATCCAAATGTGTAAAGAGCTGAGCATCCCCCATGGCAGCCAATAGCCATTTCTAAAAGTGTATTTTCTACCTAGCTATAATGCAAAGTATTTTCTGATATCCCCAAAACTCAAAACCATGAAATAATACAATGCAAAACAAAACAGAGCCTTAGATTTTGAAAGGGATCTATCCACTTCCAATTCCTGGGGTTTCATGAGGAAAACAGAGATTTTTCTCAAAATGGGATCTATGGAGCCTTCTCTGTTTTCCCCAAGGAGTCCCAGGCTATTAGAAGTTATCTCAGGTCCTCTGTTGTGTACATTGAGTAGCAAGACGACAAAGTGGAGAAAAAAACTCAGTTGGCTGAGAAGAAAATAAACTCTTTTTCTTCAGAAAAATAAAATCCAAGAAGGGGGAAGAAAAAAAAAAAGCAACATAAAGGCCTTTTAAATACACATATAGCTTGGATATGCACTGTTAATTAAGCTGACTTCTAACCATAGTGCTCTGTAAGAAACTGCCCCTATAAATTATTTATTCTACTACTTTACCCCGGCCAAATGGTCGATATTTCTGGCTTTTTAACTTCACCAGAAGTAACCTCACAAGTGAAACAGCCAAACCTCAACTAAGGTTCTGACCCAATCACGAGTATATGAAGTATTTTCAAAAACGTGGTAAGCTATTTTTACACAATTTAGAATCTTCAAAGGTAGCTCAGAAAAAAAAAAAAAAGAAGGAAAGCTAAAAGTTGTTATTGGAGGAAAAGAGAATCAACACATGGTGAAGGTCAAACAGATATCACCCAGTAAATGCTCATTCCCTATGCTATAATTGAACCTGGATTAGCTGCTGAATTACAACATTGGGCAGTTTCCATTGCGCTTCCCAGGAGTCTAAAGCAGTCAATTTTGAGCTTGCAAAGGCTTTTATCTACTCAAGGTAATTTTTAGAGCTAACTATGACATGAACCCCAAAATCCTTGTTCCCTAGGTGGCAGAAACCAAGAGAAAGTGCTGCCACGTAGTTATAAGGTCAAGCTCCCAAGGTCATAAAACAAGATGGAGACCACATCCAGTTTTTTTGTTTGTTTCAGGGACCTGCAGCAAAGTTTGTTACTGAGCAGTTTTCCGGGTCATCTTGAATAGCAAGCTTATGTGGTCCTAAGCCCTTATGCTATCCTAAGGTACTTTTCTTTATGACAGAACCATACAGAAAGACACACAAAGCACACTAGATATGCTACAGCTTAAGAATAGCCTCAGAATCCTTTTTCACATTAACCAAAACTTTACAGAGGAGATAAACCGTGATTTGTTTTTATCATTCACTCAACCAGTTTGCACAGAGAGAGAGAGAGAGAGACCAGAAGTCTGACTGGTAAGAAATTCTTACCCTTTTGCCAGTATGCCAAGCTTCTCGCCTCCCCCTCCCTCAGCAGCCACACTGTAGCTCTGGCGACCAAGATGCAACACAAAATAAAATCTTTTTTTTTTCTTTCTTTCTTTTTCATGGAACCACAGGCAAAAGCCTCTCAATTTTGTAAGATGCTCTCCAAAGGGTGGCATGGGGTAACCAAATTAACCTTTTCAATTTTGGCCAGAGTAAAATACATGCGACAAATAATAAACATTAGCCACTTCGCTTAGCACCCAATATCAAATTGGAAATGCCCAAACTTGCCCCAGTTTGGTCCTGTCATATTTAATCCAACCTCCCACTGGGAGATTTAACATGTGGTCTCCGGGCAAGATGGCCGCCCTGAGTAACAGAAAAGATAAGAAAGGGAAAGGAGAGAAAAAAAGAAAAGCATTGCCTGTGGTCGGGTGGGGAAGTCAAGGAGCTCAGGGAGGCCACAGAAAGACCCACCCAATGCAGCAATACTGAATCAAAAGTTCAGGCAGCTACCTGTTGGTCACAAAGGGATCTTTTTCCAGCAGTCACATCTGCTCTCAAGTTTTCCTTTTTTAAGAGAAAAAGTTCCCCATGTTCCATGGTCCTATTCATGCCTAATCCTGTCACTCATAACTGTCAGAAAAAAGTACAAGGCAGATTAATCCAAAGAGAATAGCAGTTAACATCCGGTAGTGCCAAATCTATTTTTAACAAAGAGAGACTTTATTGAAGGGAAGGTCTCTAACCTAATTCCATCCTTTACCCATGTAAAATGTACTCCATTACTGAACCTAACTCAACCAATTGGTGCTGCCGTCTATTTCTTTTGGATGAGGATAGTAACTAAGCTAAAAGGTTAGTATATTTTATTTATTTAATCAATTAGTCACTTAAGCTTATTATTTGCCTTTCATCATGTCTTTAAATAAAAATACTGAAATCTTTTTGGAAGCTTCTGAATATCAAGAGTCATCTCTAGATAGGACTAATTTGGGAGTCCTCATTTCCAAACGCACTTCATTGCAGTTTTGTTCATTTGGAACGTTCCACGGTAAGTTAACTTTAGTAAGATTTTGCCATTTCTGTGAGACTTTGGAGCTTCTGGGACCTCACACTTATGCATGTATGAGCCAGAAAAAAACTGATCTCTTCAGAAATTAAGGATCCCATTTTTACCTAAGATATTGGCTTTGCTCTCAGGTTCCCTTGATTAACATAGCCAATGACTTTTTTCCTACCTAAGCATGTAATAAAAATGAAACGGGAGTAGAACATAAGAATCCCTGTGAATTTTCAAAAGCCAAATATTACACATCCGGAAATATTACCACTTACTACCAGTTTCTGACCCAGTCAGATGTAAGAGGCCTGTAACTGGAACCAAGCCAGTTAATTACTGGATTGAATCCAACCCTGGACCCAGGCCAGTTTCTGTCGCAACTTCTAAACCCAATTTGGATCAGAAATTTGCTCAGAGAAACTTGAACAGCTCAAAACACAAATCTGTAGAGCTCTGAAATCTGAGTGAGAACTTACCATGATCCCCAGCTGCTCTAAGAGATCAATGGACACAAATGGATTCTGCAGCTACCTCGCTTTGGTCACCTAGCACTCCTAGGGTTTGTTAGAAGTTCTGCTTGAGACCCTGCTTCTGACACCACCTGATAAAAGAAAAACTTCAGCTGAATTAAAATTTTAAAACATTAATTTTGTAATGAACAGTTCATGAGTCCAGAAGCCTTCTGAGCCAGGGGAGACTCAGAGACTCCAGTGCAGCCATGTGGTGGAAGAAGATTTACAAACAGAAAAATAATAGTGATGTACAGAAAAGAAACAGCTGGATTGGTTATAGCTTGGTGTTTGCCTTATTTGAACATGGTTCAAACAGCTGGCTACATATGGTTGGCCAAAACTCGGTGATTGGCACAGGTGTGGTCTATGGTGTACTTACACCTCCACTTGCTATAGTTCACAGTGTACAGAAAATAATTGAGGCTGGACTCAAAATATGTAAGAAGGCAACTTTAAGCTAAACTATACTTAACAATATAAAAGGACTTTATACATTTTATCTTTTTAGATCCTGTTTTGGGGAATTTTTTTGAATTGACTGAAACTTTTTAAAAATTATGTGCTTGGTACCTTTGTTCACTTTCTTGAAAACTGTTCTCTTATTAATATTTATTTTTACTTCACCTATTTATTTTTCCTTTTTACCATCTTTAATCTCTTCTGCATTGCATTATCTTGTCTCTTTAGCTTTTGGCGGGGGGTACCAGAAATTACTTTGTATTATTAAAAAACTTGAACTTGGTATGTATAATGGCTTTATAAGCAGTGATCCAGTTATAAGATAGAGACTAAATTGAAAATGACCTATGTGAATTAAATTGGTCTTTTTATAAAGTCTTATGGTAAATTTCTAAGATTTTATGTTAGCTTGGAATCCACTTTGAAATCATCCTATAACCCATCCAAACATTTTACAAAGGCTTCAGTTCTGTCTCTTTACATGCTTTGAGGTGTACATTTTCTACCTTGTTTCATCTAAGAGTTGTGCTTTAGAAACATAAAAATTAGGGTTGCCTAGCTGATAATTGCCTGCGGCAGTAAAACAAGTAATGAAAAGAACAAATAAAAATAACTATTTAAAATTGACAATATTATAAATCTGTAACATGTGCTTCTGTCTGTGTGTTTTCATGTCTCTGTGTCTATAGATGTCATGTATATGTGACGTTTCACTATGAGAATACATGAATGAGCTCTAATTAATTGACTCAAAGAAAAAAGTAAGTACTTACGTCAAATATTTTACCAAAACAATAGAAACTTGAACTCAAACGCCTTTTAGTTCATGTGACTTTAGTAATCTTTGGTAAATAAAGATTGTTTTAAAATTATTGGTAAAATAAAAATAAATGTCTTCAAATTTAATATAGACATTTGGCCTAAATTGGTCAGGCAGGTCAGATACTGTTTTGCTATTTTAAGGTCATAAACTATTTTTGTGACATTTTTGATAATTCTTTAACTTGTCCATCTAAGGGCCATTACATTCTAGGATGTATACAAATTGTCATATAAATGCCTGAGGACATGTGGAGTTGTCCCTGGCCTATTTGTGACTCCTGTCCATGCTGTGAAGGGTCAGGTATTACCTACAGCTCTGTCTTTTGTCCTGTGCTCTGCACGTGATAATCAATTACAATTTCTTACCTCTTAGATTTTTCACTAAAAATAAGAATTACTAACAGTTAACATTGCAACAAATACATGCAATTAAAAAATACCAAATATAAGAGAAGCAATTATGGATCCAAAGCAAATAAAAAAAGTAAGATGTGTTTTGGGTTAAAAGTTTATGAAAATGCATGGGAATTTGTTTTTTTTAAAGGAAAGAAAAGAGGCTTTAAAGGATTATTTTTTAAATGGAGAAATAGAATGATGGTTAAAACTGAATGGATATAGAAAGTTAGTAAAGAAATAAGTGGAAAAATTGTAAAAGTTTATAAAAGTTTATGATAACCTTACCTTGTGTTCAAACTGATATTGGATGAATTTGTTTATAAGATTTTATTAAAACTAGGATTAGCATGAATACACTAATGAAAAGATAGAATATGGTTTTTCCCTTTGAACAAAATATTTGTGTAGTATTAATAAGAGATAATAAAAAAATTAGTGTACCTTTTCAGTAAACTGCAAAAACAAAATAAAGTGGGACAGGAAGAGACAGATTCAGTTGGCTTCACACCATCTTGATCAGCTCTTTTTTTTGGGAAATTTTCGTCTCTCTATCAATAAATCAAGTTTTTTTTTTCTTTTTAAATCTTTGAATTACCATTTTGGCTCAGTGAGTGACTTATTTTATAGTAACATGTAACCCAATTTTTTGATATCAAGTGTTTTAAACCTCTGATATTATAATTTTTAAATCAAAATTTCAACTTTTATACTGTCTTTTGACCTCAAATTATTTGTTTTTGGATATTAGTGTTACTGAAGTCCAAGAGAGACATATCTGCTTATTTAATATGTTAAATCATCCAGGAAGCATTGTCAAACATGAAATGGAGTTTAACTTTCTGTGAATTATATTTATATAAATGTATAATTAATGTCTGTTCCAAAGTTGTACAAAATCTCTAAAATTCTTATGCCTTAGTGTATGTTATAAGTAATAATTATGATTATTATGTTAAATTGCTTTGTGCCATAGAAATAGCCAAATTTCCTTTTCAATTGTGTCTTTCACTATAACTGTTCTAAGACTTTTATCATCAACCAGCAATTATTGTGTTATTTTTATTCCACCCCCCCAAAAAAGTGGTTTATGATTAGCTACAGCCCAAAACTTGCTTCTTTAGGGGAATTCATGAAAAGGACTCTGATAGGTGCTCTTGAAGGCAGGTTTCTGATAACTTTGGATATTGTGTCACTAGATTAGAGAAAAAACTTAAAATAATCTCATTGCAATGCTGATGTGTGCATGAGGATTCTTGGCCCAATGTTGAGTAACATGGGAGTTAATTGCATGAGTTGAACTAATAGGAAATGGAAATAATATTTTTTAATTCTCCAGTCCAGACTTCTGGTTAGATAATTTTTTTAACATTTTTGTTTGAAACATTGTTGATTCTTTTTGTTTGTGTTTCTGATTTAAGAAAAAAAATTTGGGGGGGGGACATTTGGAGATTTTAACAATTGAGTAAACTATGCTACTGTGAGCCAAATTTGAATCCTTTTTTTTTTTTTACCTGATTTCTCCAGAATTTTAAAACTTTTTCTGAGTATTTTTAATTTATGTCAATATAGTTATTTACATAAGTTTAATAAGAATCTGTTTTTTGTGTGTGTGTGTCTGTGCAGGAAACCATTGGAAACTCTGGTTATTTTACCAAGACTTTGACTAGAATGGTTTCAGTTCTGACTGCTTTGAGAAATTGAGATTGACTTTATAGAGCTGATAAAAGTCTTTTGGAAGGGTTGGTCTTGTACCTTGTCTACACATTTCCTTGACAGGTTTTCTGAAATAGATAGAAAAATATTCCAAGTTCATGAATAAGAAAAATTAATATTGCTAAAATGTCCATATTACCCACATTGATCTATAGATTCAATGTAACCTTGATATAATGTTTAATGTAATTTTTTAATAAATAGAAAAAACAGTTTTAAAATTTATATGAACACAGGAAAAACTCTAAATAGCCAAGGCAATTTTGGTCAAAAAGGACACAGATGGAACTATCACTGTACCTGATTTAAAACTATATTACAAAGTTATTTTACTTAAAACAGAATAGTAATGGGCATCAAAATAGATATATTAAACAATGTGACAAAATAGAGAGCTCAGAAAAAACTCACACATTTATGGTAAACTGATTTTCAGTAAAGGTGCCAAAAACACAAAATGGAAAAAGGAGAAGTCTGGGTATCCACAAGTAGAACAATGAGATTGTATCCTTATCACGCACTAGATGCAAAAATCAACTCAAAATGAATTAAAGATTTAAAGTTAGATGTGAATATATAAAATTACTAGAGGAAAACATAAAAGAAAAATGATATAATATAAGTTTGGGCAATAATATTTTTAGGTTTGGTTCCAAAAGCTCAGGCAATTAAAACAAAAATAGACAGATGTGACTAAACCAAATGTTTAAATAATAATTAACATCAATGTTTCTCAAGGTTTTCCAGATATTAAAAGAAGAAAAATATTTTCTAACTTATTGTGAGAGGTCAGTGTTATTAGCCTGATACTATAGCCAGATGAAGATTTCACAAGAGAAAACCAAAACCAAACCCAAACTACAGACCATATGCCTTATTCCTATAAACACAAAAATCTAAAAAAAAAGCTGTAAAACAAAATACGGCAACATATAGAAAAGATTATATACACTTATAAAAAGTGATATTTTTCCCAGGAATGCAAAACTGTGCAAACATACGAAAAAAGTAATAAATATATTTCACCCTATCACAAAATAAACTCACATGATCATATCAATAGATGCACAAAAAGCACTTGGCACAATATAACACTTCTTCAGAATAAAAGCAATCAACAAACTATAATAGAAGAAAACTTCTTTGAATTAATGACGTTTATCTACAAAAAACATACAGCAAACATCACATTTACTAGTGCAAGTGAATTACCTTATTTTTCCTATAATCAGGAAAAATAGAGTGATGTACACGGTCTTCACTTCTATTCAGCATTACACTGGAAGGTTTAGACAGGGCAATCAGAAAAGAATATAAAATAAAGGCAGTCACTATCTTGCCTATAGAAAATCCTAAGGAATTTACACAAGCATAGACACACAAAATAAATTATTAGAACTAATAAATGAGGTCAGAAAATTTAGTATAAAATATAAATATATAGAATCAATTATATTTTTATATCCTAGCAATGAACAATTCAAAAAAATTAAGAAAATACATTTATTTACAGTAGCATCAAAAAGAGTACAATACTTCAGCATAAATTTAACCAAAGAAGTGTAAAATTTGAACTCTGAAAGCTGCATAACACTGCACAAATAATTTAAAGGTCAAAATATTTGAAAATATATATCATAAATCAGAAGATTTAATATTCTTAAAATAACAGTAGTTACTAAAATGAGCAATGTGTTCAATGCAATCCTCATCAAAATTTCTGCTGACTTCACAAAAATTGATAAACTCATCCTAAACTTCTTATATAAATGCAAACAATTCAGACTATTCAAAACAATTTTGATAAAGAAGAACAAAGTTGGAGGACTCACTTTTCTTGATTTCATGTCTGCTACAAAGCTACAGCAAGCAAAGCAGTGTGGTACTGGCAAAAGATTGATTATATATTGATTATATATAGATTAATAAAATAAAAGTAATAAAAAATAAATCGTGACATTTATTGTGACTTGATTGTTGGCAAGGGTGCCACAATAATTCTATGTAGAGAAATTTTTTTTTTAATCAAATGACACTGGGTAGATTCTATATCTACAAAAAAACAAAAATAATAAAGTTGCAATCCTATCTCGTAAGGAAAAAAAAAGTTGGCTCAAAATATACCATATTCTTAAATACAAGAGCTGAAATAACAAAAATATTACATTGACATAGAAGCATATCTTTTTTACCTTAGATGAGGCAATATTTTCTGAAATATGACACCCATAGAACAAGCAACAACAACAAAAACAAAAACAAATAACATATCGACTTTATTAATTTTTTAAGTTTGTCCTGTGAAGACACCATCAAGGCAGTGAAAAACACCCACAGAAGGAAAAATTTACTTATGATTAAGTACATGTATCTAGAATGTATTCTTGCAACCAAAAAATAAAGAGATGAATAAACACAATTAAAAATAGGCAAAATACTTGAATAAACATTTATCTGATAAAGGTATTAAATAGTCATTAAGCACGTAAGAAAGTGTTCAACATTATTAGCCATCAGGGCAATTAAAATTAAAGCCACAATGAAATATTAGTTCACTCCCCAATAAGATGGTTATAATAAAAAAGATGGACAATAACAAGAATTGTCCTTAATATGACAAAAGTGGAGCCCTCATGTATTGCTAGTGGTAATGTAAAATGGTACAGCTGCTTTGGAAAACAGTTTACCGTTTCTTACAAAGTTAGCTTAGGGTTACCACACAACCCAGAAATTTCACTATTAGGTACATGCCCAAAATAATTAAAAACATATGTCACAAAAAACGTATAAATTGATGTTTATAGCAGCATTATTCATAATAGCTAAAAGGCGAGAACATTCCAAATACCAATCAAATGGTGAATGAATAAATAAATATGGTATATTCATACAATGGAATATTATTCAGCCACAAAAAGAAACGATACATGCTATAAAGTAAGTGAACCTTGAAAACATTGGACTAAGTTATAGAAATCAGACACATAAGGACACTTGTATGTTTCCCTTTTGCTATGGTTAATACTAAGTGTCAACTTGATTGGATTGAAGTATACAAAGTATTGATCCTGGGTGTGTCTGTGAGGGTGTTGTCAAAGGAGAGTAACATTTGAGTCGGTAAACCGGAAAAGGCAGACCCACCCTTAATCTGGGTGGGCACAATCTAATCAGCTGCTAGCACCACTAGAATATAAGCAGGCAGAAAAATGTGAAAAGAGAGACTGGCCTAGCTTCCCAGTCTACATCTTTCTCCCGTGCTGGATACTTCCTGCCCTCAAACATGGGACTCCAAGTTCTTCAGTTTTGGAACTCGGACTGGCTCTCCTCGCTCTTCAGCCTGCACATGACCTATTATGGGACTTTGTGATTGTGTGAGTTAACAATAAACTCCCCTTTATATACATATATATAATATATTAATATGTATATATCATGTATGTTTATATTTATCTTGTAACTGTTGTAAAGTCCATAAGCAATAATTATAAAACTATACACACACACACACACACACACAAATGCATTCCATTCTTTCTGTCCCTCTGGAGAACCCTGACTAATACAGATTTTGGTACCAAGAGTGGTTCTAGAAAAACACAATATTAAAGATGGAGTTGTTTTCTTGGTTTTGGAGTTTCTGGAGTTGGCCGCTTAATATGATTAGACCCAAGAATGCTAAGGGCTGTATTTCTGATAATATGGAGAACACTGATAGTCTTCGACATGAACTGTTTAGAGAGTTATGCAAAATAAAACATATGACACCTGTAATCCCAGCACTTTGGGAGGTGGAGGCGGGCAGATCACTTGAGGTCAACAGTTCAAGACCAGCCTGGCCAACATGGCAAAACCCTGTCTCTACTAAAAATACGAAAACATTAAGCGGGGGTGGTGGTGCACACGCCTGTAATCCCAGCTACTCGGGAAGCTGAGGCAGGAGAATCGCTTGAACCTGGGAGGCAGAGGTTGCAGTGAGTCAAGATGGCACCATTGCACTCCAGCCTGGGTGACAGAGTGAGACTCTGTCTCCAAAATAAAAGTCTTTAATCCAAATAAAAACAATGCAAAACAATATGGCTCTTATCACAATACTAACTGAATTTCATAATATGCAAAATCTTTTTATACTATAGTTCTTTTTTCTCTTTCTCCTTTTGTACTGTCTTTGCCTTGTAAATTACATCTTCATAGCTTATTAGCTCATCAAAACAGTTTTATAATTGTTGCTTAATGCACTTTACATCAGTTATAAGAAAAAAATATATACAATAAAAATACATTTATGCTACCTTAAATTTATTCAGTTGGTGCAACTTTTAATGAAAACAATTGCAATTACTTTTGCACCAACCTAATACCTGTGTACTTACCAACACCAGTCTATTTATTCATGGAGATTTTAGTTTTTGTCTATTGTCGTTTCATTTCAATCTGAAAGCTTCCATTTAATATTTCTTTTAGACAGGTTTGCAAAACATAAATTCTCTTGTTTATTTTAAATCTAGAAATATCTTCATTTCTCTCTCAATGCTGAAGTATAGTTTGCTTTATAAAAAAAAAATCTGGTTGATAGTCTTTTTCTTATAGCACATTGAATATATCATTCCTCTCTGTCTTTTGACCTCCATACTTTTTGATGAGAAGTCAAATGTTAATCTTATGAGGTTCTTTTGTCTATGATAAGTGAGTTTTATCTTGCTGCTTTTAAGATTCTATATTTGTCTTTGGCTTATGATAATTTGACTGTAATGTATCCAGATGTGAATGGTTTTGTGTTCATCTAATTGCAGTGTTTTTGAGCTTTTCAGATGTGAACATTTAATATTTCATTTTTGGCAAAAATTTTTGGCCATCATTTCTTCAAGTATTTTTCTTGGTGTTTTCTCTCTCCTGTCCATCAGATTTCCATGTTGCATATTTTGGTATACTTATTCGTGGCCCACATGTCTCTAGGGTTCTGTTTCTTTTGTGTTTGTTTGTTGTCTTTCTGTTTCGTAGACTGGATAATCTCAATTGCCTAGTTTTCAAGTTTGATGATTCTGTCTTTTTCAGTTGAAATCCATTGTTGAGCCACTTCAGTGATTTATTTTTCATTTCAATATTTGTACTATTCAACACCAGTATATTTGTTTTGCACTTTTATATAATTATTATCTCTTATTGATATTCTTTATTTAACATAATACCATTGATCTACTCTCTTTTGCCATCATTTTCTTTTGACTTTTTTTGTATACTTATATTAGGTAACTAAATCTAATAAGTCCAATAACTGGACTTTTTCAGTGTCAGTTTCTATTAACTTTTATATTCCCTGAATATACATCTTATTTTCCTGTTTATTTGTATATCTCATATTTTTTGTTGAAAACTGGATATTTCAAATAATATAAATTGACAAATATTAAAATTATTTTCCCCTACCACCTTTGGAGTTGTTTTTGTTTTCTTGTTTAATTTTTATATCGTTGTGGTTAGTTTTGTGGCTTTCTTGTACCAATTCTGTTAAGTTTGTATTCCTTGTCATGTGTTTCCACCAAAGTTTTTCTCTGTTTAGCTTTCTGATCAGCTAATGGTTGAACAGAGGTTTTCTTAAATGACTTGAACTGATATATCATGTAAACTTTGCTGAGAGTTTCTCTCTATGTGGAAGGACATGCTTTTAGTACTTTTTTTATAGCTCTGACTTAGTCTGTATTTCTGGTTTGCCCAAAACCTCAAGGTCAACTATAGGTTAAATATTTTAACTTTCTCAGTATTTTTCTGGACATGTGCACAACTCTTCAATGTGCATAGAATTATACATCCCGAGGAATATGTTGGAACTTTCGAAAGTTCTCTATGGGCATCTTATATCCCAACTCTTTCTTTTAAGATTTTTAGTCAGCCTTGAGTTAGCCCCAGTTATTTATTTATTTATTCTCTCTCTTTATATATTTTATTATACTTTAAGTTCTGGGACACATGAGCAGAACATGCAGGTTTGTTACGTAGGTATACACGTGCCATGGTGATTTGCTACACCCATCAACCCACCATCTACATTAGGTATTTCTCATAATGCTATCCCTCCCCTAGCCCCCACCATCCAACAGTGTGTGTTATGTTCCCCCTCTGTGTCCATGTGTTCTCATTGTTCAGCTCCCACTTATGAGTGAAAACATGCGGTGTTTATTTCTCTGTTCCTGTGTTACTTTGCTGAGAATGATGGTTTCCAGCTTCATCCATGTCCCTGCAAAGGACATGAACTCATCCATTTTTATGACTGCATAGTACTCCATGGTGTAAATGTGCCACATTTTCTTTATCCGCTCCATCATTGATGGGCATTTGGGTTGGTTCCAAGTCTTTGCCAGAGCTGCAATAAACATATGTTTGCGTGTGTCTTTATAGTAGAATGGATTATAATCCCTTGAGTATATACCAGTAATGGGATTGCTGGGTCAAATGATATTTCCAGATCCTTGAGGAATTGCCACACTGTCTTCCACAATGGTTGAACTAATTTATACTCCCACCAACAGTGTAAAAGCATTCCTATTTCTCCACATCCTCTCTAGCATCTGTTGTTTCCTGACTTTTTAATGATTGCTAAAACTCTCAATAAACTAGGTATCGATGGAACATATCTCAAAATAATAAGACCTATTCATGACAAACCCACAGCCAATATCATACTGAATGAGCAAAAGCTGGAAGCATTCCTTTTGAAAAACGGCACAAGACAATGATGCCCTCTCTCACTGCTCCTATTCAACATAGTATTGAAAGTTCTGGCCAGGGCAATCAGGCAAGAGAAAGAAATAAAGGGTATTCAAATTGTCTCTGTTTGCAGATGACATGATTATATATTTAGAAAACTCCATCGTCTCATCCCCAAATCTCCTTAAGCTGATAAGCAACTTCAGCAAAGTCTCAGGATACAAAATCAATGTGCAAAAAATCACAGGCATTCCTATACACCACTAATAGACAAACAGAGAGCCAAATCATGAGTGAACTCCCATTCACAATAGCCCCAGTTCTTAACATCACTTCATTCACCGGTGACATTGAACAGTTTGGTTTAAAAACAAAAAATTCTGTGGTGACAGGGTGGTTCTCACAAAGTGTTCTCTGAGCAAGGTAAACTAAAGAAAATGCTTCAGAATGTAACTTTTCGTTGAGCTGCCAGATAAGTCAAATAGTGACAGTTCTCTAGGGATGGGACTTTTTAGGAGCGCCAAACCCTTTCTGCCTCCACTTGTGGCTGCTATGCTCTTGTTTTTCACAATTAGAAAAGTTGTTCGTTTTAGAAACTGCTGGAGAGCTGAGGAGAGAGAAGTGTAAATAGAGTAAGTTAAAATGCCACAAAGGTCACTATTCTTACCAAGGTTCAGCTAACTCCTTGAATAAATGGTCCCCATTTCCAGATTTCTGTAAAAGTTGATTTTGACAATTTTGGTGTTCTATTTAGTTTTATTAAGAAACACTTTCAAAGTATTTACACTGCCATTCCGGAAATGCTTCACTTCAATATAATTTTATTTAAGTATTTTAGTTATAGTTTTTTTATATCCCATATTTTATCATTTCAATTCAGATGTCATTGTGTGGTTAATTCTGTCGTAGTTTTTCTGTTGCATCTCAATCATTGTAGTTTCTCATGTATTTGCTGATTTTTTTATTAGCTCATACATTTAAATTTTAAAAACAATTAGAATCATTCCTCACTAGTGATATTTATAAGGTCACAAATAAATGTATACCCTCAGTAACTTCTTCTTAGCCCATTCCTTTAGAGTTACAGCTTTTATGAGTCACTGCTAGTGACTAAATTCATACATTTTGGAAAAATATATAGAGAACCCTTGTGAAAATGAGAAAATGATTAATCTTCACTTCCCTAATGAAGCCTGGTCTTTTTAAATTTTTATTTATTTATTTATTTATTTTGAGACAGGGTCTTACTTTTTCACCCAGGCTGAACTGCAGTGGAATGATCTCAGCTCACTCACTGCAGTCTCTCCCTCCTGGGCTCAAGTGAACCTCCACCTCAGCCTCCTGAGTAGCTGACATTACAAGTATAAGCTTGCATGCCCAGTGATGAAGCCTATTCTTTAATTCATTTTTTTTCAATATCCTCTAGCATTAATGAAAGGAGCTGAGAACTACATACATGTTCCTTGACATTGTTTATACCTGACAGCACTGATTTCTTTTTTTGTTTGTTGGTTTGTTTAAGGTTTGTCATGTAGCACTCATTTCTTATAATCTCTTATTTAGACTAATAGTTATTATGCATTGCTAATAATTATGTTCTGAGCAATTTATGTTATTACAAATTTTATTACTACTGCATCTCTTCCCTCCTGCCATAGTATTTCAGTGGGTTTGATGTGAAATCTTATTTGCAATTTCCACTTATGACTGGTCTTATTTAGCATTGCCTCTGACCTCAGGCTAACCTACAGAATCTAGAATAAGCCCCTGGTGTGGTGGATAGTGTCAGTACTTGTGTGTTTTGGAAGATAGTCTGTTAGTTTATGTCTGTCTCAGAGTGGAACCAGAGGCTCCAGAGACAGATCCTGTATTTATTTCTCCACCTACTGAATGCATAGTTAGAATAAAATTACTTACCAAAAAATAAATAATTCTACATTGGGTACCTGGTCAATTGGGTACTACTTTATAGTAGAAAAGTCGAAGTGCAAGACCTTGCATCCAACCCTTCTTACTAATATAGTTGACCATAACAATGCCACATTCCTGAGTGAATTGCAGAGATTAGTATTTTCATGAGAAACTTGGAAGATGCAGGTACAGTGATTCCCATTTTAACTCAATTATTTCACATGTGTGCAAGACCTCTGAATCTTGTAATAGTATAACAAACCTGATCAAGTATTGTGTACAATTGCTACTGGACCCTTATAGAAACTAAATTCCTGACCATGAATTTAATATGACCCTAAGGACTGAACTATCTATGAGAAACTGGATGCCATTTGTTACACCAAACCATAAAGTTACTCATAATGAAGCTCCTGAAGGCACAAGAAAGCTACATGAACTGTTTGCTCAAACTCTCAGTATAATAGCTATCTTTGCAGCATTGTCATATATTCCTTAACACACACCTGTGGCTTCATGGGAAGTTTCTTAAAGCCAGTTAAGAAAGAATAAAAATATACAAGCTTGATTTAAAGATAGTTCTGCAGGCAAAACCAGCATCAGCTGAGTTGATTGCTGCAGTATTATGGGCCTTGTGAGGGTGACTCAGAAAGCCAAAAAGGATGAGAAATTTTCATAGTAAGCAGAACTTTGAGCATTACATTTGATTGTTCAATTTTTGGAGCTGGGGAGATACATTCAGCAATATTACTACTTCATTGTCATTGTCTTATGATTTGTCTACATTTCCAGAGGCTTGTAAAAACAGATTGCAGAATTGGTGACAAGGAGGTTTGAGAAAGAGATGAGATGATAGGAAGATGATAATTATTTGAGAATGGATCCTGTTATGAGTTGAACTGTGTGATCCCCAGATTCATATGTTGAAGTCTTAATTCCTAGTACCTAGAATATGACCTTATTTGGAAATGGGCTAATCAAGAAAAAGAGAGGTCATGGGGAGTTTCTAATCCAATGAGACTGATGTCCTTATTAAAAGGGGAAATTTGTATACAGTTGTTCATACAGAAAACATGATGTTAAGAGACATAAGGAGACGCCATCACAAGCCAATGAGAAAGGCCAGAAGCAGACATTTTCCTCTCAGCTCTTGTAAGGAAGCAACCCTAATGACAAGTTGATTTTGGAATTCTGGCCTTCATATCTGTAAGACAAAAATGTATATTGTTTATGCCCCCTAGTCTGTAGGACTTTGTAATAGTAGCCCTAGCAAACTAATATAGAGTCTAGTAATGGGAAGTGTGATGCTTCTGTAACAGATACCTAACAATGTGGAAGTGGCTTTAAACTGGATTACAGGCGGAGTGGTATCAAAATACCAATTGAAAATATATTACATACATAAACTATACTCTTTTTAATTTGAGGAGATTTCTTCTAATTTAAGATATATAACCTCACTTAAAAACAATAACCTATTCTGCTTACAATTCTTTAGTTTGATATCACATTAAAGAAGATTCCTAATTTTTTTCTCCACATTTGTTCTATAATAACTGAACATTCATAAATGTATGCATATAGGCGGCTTCCTTTTAAGAATTCACTGCTCATAAAAGTTTACTTCCAACTAGGATGGTAATCTTTTGCATTCTTGTTGTTAATGTGTGTGTTTGAGTGTGTATTTGTCCTAAACTAATTTTCCTCAATCACCAGGATATTTTTTGGCTTCCGTAATTGTCGTCTCAGTTTGTAAGGAAACTTTTTATTTTTCTATTGTGTATTTGAAAACGTTTTATATTGACTAATGCATGTTATGTAGCATTAAGAAACCATGGCATAACCTTTGAAGAGTTGTGAAACAATAATCCTGTATTTAAAAAATTCCCTTTGGCACATGTTAGTGTTATGAAAAGGTACACAAAAACTAATATGGTTTCCTGGCATGCTTCATTGTAGGGTTATACAATAGGGAGAGTAAAAGCTCAGAAGAGATCATAACGAAATTATCAATTTATGCAGTTGCTAAGAGAGGGCAAGTTGTGGTTTGAATTAATGTTGTACACACTATTGATTAAAGAGATAAGATTTTCTTATTGAGAGAACAGAATTAAATACAAATATTGAAGTTATTTGGACAAAAAATCTCATTGAACTGTTCAATAGCTGTGTCAATCTATGTCTTTTTTGCCAATGTATGTATTTTTAAAATTGCCTATGTGACAAGAAAATAATCAAATTTTCTGAACTTGTTTCTTACTACTTTAAAAATAATTTAACTATGTAACCCTTTAATGGTCATATTTCAATCTTTGGTCTGTCACTTAATATTGTATTGTATTTTCTAATCTGTAGCTAATAAGAATAGGATATTGTAAACTCCAATTAAAATATATTAACCTGGCGCAGTGTGGTGGCTCCCATCTGTAATTCCAACACTTTGAGAGGCTGAGATGGGAGGATCACTTGAATCTAGGAGTTCTAGACCATCCAGACCAACATATGGCAAAACTGCCTCTCTACAAAAAATAAAACAAATAAAAAACTTTAAAAATTAGGCAGGCATGGTGGTTTGCACCTATAGTCGTAGCTACTCAGGTGCGCACCACCAAACCTAATTTTAATTTTTTTTTTAATTTTTAAATTTTTTTGAAATGGAGTCTCACTCTGTCACCCAGGCTGGAGTGCAATGGAAACATCTTGGCTCACTGCAGCCTCCACCTTCCAGGTTCAAGCGATTTTCCTGCCTCAGCCTCCAGAGTAGCTGGGATTATAGGTGTGTGACACCACACTTGGGTAATTTTTTTGAAGTCTTAGTAGAGACAGTGTTTCATCATGTTGGACAGGCTAGTCTTGAACTGCTGACCTCAATTGATATGCCTGCCTCCGCCTCTCAAAGTGCTGGGACTACAGGCAAGAGTCACTGCCCCCGGTCACCAATTTTCTTTGTGTATGTGGAGAGGCCGTTTTGCCACTCAGGAGGTTGAAATGGGAGGATCTTTTGAGCCTAGGAACTTGAGGCTATGGTGAGCCATGATTGCACCAGTGTATTCCAGCCTGGGCGACAGAGAGACACTGTCCTTAATAAAAAATAAAATAAAACAAACAAGTAAAAATATTGTTCAGCATTCTACAATTCAGGTTGTTCCTTTTAGGACTATATGTGCTATAAGGAGACAGGTTTAAATTTTTAAATATACAAATATTTCAGCTAGTGCTTTTTGAACTTTTTCACTAAAGGGCAATGTATTTTTGAATAATAATTTTAAATAGTTTTACAGAAAAAGAGCTTGATTAGTTCATCCATTAATCACAAAATATCCACTGGCAGTGTAGTTTACGTGAAATGCTTTGCTTTGCTTTATATTTCCATAATATATAAAAGAACAATAAGGTATTGTGGAAAACTTAAAAGCAAATGATTCATAATAAAAAATTAAAATTTTCAGATGGATTAGAAGTTCTTGAAAGTGAAGTTCCAAAATGGAATCCTGTCATTTTGACAAAAAATAGAAAATATGATAGGGAAGATAAGAGCCTATAAAATATTTTCAGTAATTACAATATTTGACAACTGAGTTTTAGAAAAAGCAAGTGGGAAACACAATGGAAGTAGTTATGAAAACAGTAACAGATGTGGACCCTCTAAACTGAAGGATGTCCTGGTTTCTCCAAGTGAAGAAGACCATGGGAGAGAAATAAGCAGGCTGGGTAAAAGAAAAGAAGTATTAATGCATACAAATTATAAAACTGTAATATTGTAAAATTGTGTAACACTAAGGTATAAAAAGACAATTCTAAAACATCCAAGATTTACTGAGGAAGAGTATGTGTGTGTGAACATACATTTAAAAGACTTACCTCACAGTGGAGCAATCTATTTTACGATGTGGTAATAAACTATGTCCAAGTCTCAGTAGCTTAACAAAACTACTGTTCATATTTCTCTCACGCAAAGTCCACTGTAGTTTCTTAGACACTCTCCAGGGGAGTTGCCCTCAATGAAGTCGCAGAAAATTTGGGGCAACTCTGATCTCATAGCACTATCGTTTAAATTTGCGGTCTCCTATAATCTTTATAGCAGGCAAAAGAGAGCACAAATAGGCTCCTTCACGCTTCAGTTTGTAACTGACAGTTTATTTCTACTAACATTCTCTGAAGCAGAACCTATATAGTTTCTGCCTACTCCAAAGAAGTTGAGAATATGGGTGACCAAAAAGGATATTTGCAAAGTATAACCATTCCCTGCTTTCTGGGAGACTTATTTCATCACCCACTCTATCTACATATTTTTAAACTTTTATAAATTAAAAACATTTTTAAAAAATATCTTAGAGCCCTCTTTCAATTCTCTGATTGTTTCTCTTTAAAGCAACTTGTTCTTGTCTCCTATGGCGATTGGATTGCATGAATTGGAAACTTGAAAATTTATGAATGACAGAATATCTACTTTTTATTTTTCCATGAGAAGCCATTCTCACAATACCTGTCTTAGATTTTCTAACAGAATGATGCAATTTATCTTGGAATAAATATAAACACATGAAAAGTCTATATATGGTAAACTGTAGAACTTTTCTAAATATATAAAAGAACACATGAAAGCCAATTCGCACAATACCTGCCTTAGATTTTCTAACATAATAATTCAATTTTTCTTGGAATAAATATAATACACATGAAAAGTCTATATATGGTAAACTGTAGAACTTTTCTAAGTATATAAAACAACACCTAAATAAATGGAAAGACCATATATCTAGATTGAAAGATTAAATGTAGTCAATGTATCAATTCTCCTAAAATGAAAAGAAATAATTCAGTATAATTCAAATTTAAATTCTGCCATGCTTTTTAAAAGACATAAAAAGTCAATTCTAAAATATATTTTGAAAGAAAAGTCACAATATTAGCCCAGAAAATTAAAACAGAAAAAAAATTGTGTTATTTGTATTTGAAATGATGTTGCGTGGTACTTTCAATTTGCATTATCTAATAGATGAGAATAATTCTATTTTCATAAGTTTATTGAATATTGGATTATCCTCTTCCTTTAATTTTCTGCTCATCTGACCATGTTGATTATATATATTAATTTACTTAAATATAATGTAAATATATATTTATCAATTATATTGTATATTTATTTATGTTATTTTATTATATCTTGCTCTCATATTTTTATTTACTTTCTTTAGATATAGTGTAATACTTCTTTTGGTAAGTTTTTTTAATTGATGAATTAAACTTTATTAAGAATTTATGCTCATCAAAAGATACTACTAAGAGAATAAATAATAAAGCCGTAGGGTGGGAGAAGGAATTGTAATACATATATCTACTAAAGAGCTCACATTTTTAATATACAACAGGAATATTGATTAGGAAAATACAGACAACTCAGTAAATGGCAAAATCTTGAACAGGTATTTCACAAAGATGTCCAGGTGAACAGTAAGCATAAGAATAGGCCCTCAGTATCAAATCTTAAGGACATTGCAAATTAAGATCTATCTAAAATACAACCTCAACACTCCTACAATGTGTAAAATTAAAACAGAATAATAGATAACTGATTTTTGAAGAGGATAGCGGGTCACTAATTTCTCATATTTCCTTCTTTTTTATTGTATGTATTTAAAGCTATAAGATTTTCCTCTAAACTGGTCTTAGATGCATCTTACAACTCTTACTGTCATTAAGTTGCAAACATATCCTAATTTATATTATTGCTTTCTTCAATATATGGCTTATTTAAGAGTCTATCTTAATTCCAATCATTGGGAATTTCTAATTTTCTTTGTCATTAATTTTTAACAAAATTATTACATATTGTGGCCAGAGAACATACTCTGTATGATTTCAGGTTTTCAAAGTTTTTTAGATTTTCTACATGGCCCTGTATGTGGTCAATTTTAGTAAATTTTCTGTGTGCACTTAAAAAGAATCTATATTATCTTATTACTGAGTGCACTGTTTCACATATGCCAATTAAATCAATCTTGTTCTTTATGTTATTTAAATATTTATTTAATATGCTGTTTAAATCGTATGAATTGTGTTAACCAATTAATTAATTATTTTCAATAATTTTGGGGGAACAGGTGGTGTTTGGTTAATTGGATACGTTTTTTGTGGTGATTTTGGTGCGCCCATCACCCGAACAGTGTACACTGTACCCAATGTGTAATTGTGTTATTTAAATCTTTCTTTCCTTCTTTTTTTTCTCTTGTTTATTCTGTTAGTCACTAAAAAATGTTTCTCAAAATTTCCACCTATGATTATAGATTTATCCATTTTCTCCTTTCACTTCACCCAACACTTATGATTTTGAAGCTATAATATTAGTTGCATACAAATTTGTATGTGTTATAATTCCTGGTGGACTCACACTTTCATCGTAATTCAACGTTCCTCTTTATCTCTGGTGAAATACTTCTTGCCTTTTCTACTATGTCTAATATTATTACAACTATGCCAACTTTCCTTTGGTTGTTGTTTGTGAAATATATCTTTTTTTGCCTTGTTATGTTACTTTCATCCTTTCTATGTTTTTAATTGCATGTGTTATGAATATCATATTTTTTACATTTTAAATATGACTTAATTTTAATTCTGTCTGTTTCTACCTGTAACTAGAATGGTTTATTTAGTGGTAGTAAGTTGATAAATACAGGCCCAAATATATCTGTGATTTTGCTACTTGCTTTTCAGTTTGTCTTTATCTATGTACCTTTTGTTCTTCATGGACTGTTTTAAACAATCATTTATAAGTCTACTTAGCTATCTAAGAGTTGTTATTTATATGTAAATTTACCATTATTTGAGGGTGCCTAAATGTTATAATTTACATATTTTTCTGTTTGATTAGTATGTAAGTTACTTCTTTTATACATGATGGACAATTAAAAGACCTTAAAATACTTAGTTTCATTTGCCTTCTTTGACTTTGGTGTTATTCTTGCCATGTATTTTATTTTTTTATTGCCAATTTTATTTAAAATTTTAAAATTTTATTTTATTTCAATAGTTTTTGGGGAGCAGGTCGTTTTGGTTATGTGGATAAGTTATTTGGTGGTCATTTCTGAAATTTTAATGCACCCATCACCTGAAGAGTGTACACTGTACCCAGTGTGTAGTCTTTTATCCCTCATCCCACTCCCACCCTTTCCCCTGAGTGCCCAAAGTTCATTGTATCCTTCTTATGCTTTTGGATCCTCATAGCTTAATTCTCTTATAAGTGAAAACATATGTTATTTGGTTTTCCATTCCTGAGTTACTTTACTTAGAATAATGGTCTCCAACTTCATCCAGGTTGCTGCCAATGCCATTATTACATTCCTTTTCATGTCTGAGTAGTATTCCATGGTGTATATATGACACATTTTCTTTATCCACTGGATTGATGAACATTTAGGTTGTTGCTATATTTTTGTAATTGCAATTTGCGCTATGATAAACATGCATGTGCAATTATCTTTTTCATATAAGGACTTATTTTCCTCTGGGTAGATACTCAGTAGTGGGATTACTGGGTCCAGTGGTAGTTCTACCTTTATTTCTTTAAACAATCTCCATATTGTTTTTTAGAGTGGTTGTACTACTTTATATTCCCACCAGCAGTGTAAAAGTGTTCCCTTTTCTCCACATCCACACCAACATGTATTATTTTTTGATTTTTTAATCATGACCATTCTTGCAGAAGTAATGAGGTATCTCATTGTGGTTTTAATTTGCATTTCTCTGATGATTAGTGATGTTGGGCATTTTTATATTTTTTTGGTCATTTATATATATTCTTTTGAGAGTTATCTATTCATGTCCTTTGCTCACTTTATGATGGTATTTTATTTTTTGTTTCTTGGTGATTTGAGTTTCTTATAGATTCTGAATATTAGTCCTTTATTGGATGCATACTTTGGAAATATTTTCTCCTGGTCTGTGGGGTGACTGTTTACTCAGCTGATTATTTATTTCACCATGCACCACTTTTCCAGTTTAATTAGTTCCCATTTATTTATTCTTCTTTTTGTTGCATTTGCTTTGGGTTCTTGTCATGAAATCTTTGCCTACGTCTAGCCAACGTCTAGAAGAGTTTTTCCAATGTTACCTTCTAGAGTTTTTATGGTTTCAGGTCTTAAATTTAAGTCTTTGATTCATCCTGAGTTGATTTCTGTATAAAACGAGAGATGAGGATTCAGTTTTATTCTTCTGTGTGTGGCTTGCCAGTTATCCCATCACCATTTGTTGAATAGGGTGTCTTTTCCCAACTTTATGTTTTGTTTTCTTTGTCAAAGGTCAGTTGGCTGTAAGTATTTGGCTTTATTTCCGGGTTCTCTATTCTATTTCATTGGTCTATGTGCCTATTTTTATACTAGTATCATGTTGTTTTGGTAACTATGGCCTTGTCACATAGTTTGAAGTCAGGTAATTTGATGCCTCTAGATTTGTTCTTTTGCTTAGTCCTGCTTTGGCTATGCAGACTCTTTTATGGTTCCATATGAATTTTAGGATTTGTTTTTTTTACTCCTGTCAATAAGGATGATGGTATTTTGATGGGAATTGCATTGAATCTGTAGATTGCTTTTGATAGTATGGTCATTTTCACAATTTTTATAATGTTGATTCTACCTATCCAAGAGCGTGGAATGTGTTTCCATTTGTTTGTGTCATTACTAATTTCTTTCAGCGGTGTTTTGTAGTTTTTCTTGTAGAGATCTTTCACCTCCTTGGTTAGGTATATTCCCAAATATTTTATTTTATATTTTTGCAGTTGTTGTAAAATGATTGTGTTCTTGATTTGATTTTCAACTTAGCCATTGTTGGTGTACAGCAGTGCTACTGATTTGTGTACATTAATTTTGTATTGAGACTACTGAATTCATTTACCAGATCTAGAAACCTTTTGGATGAGTCTTTAGGGTTTTCTAAGTGTATAAACACATCATCAGGGAACAGTGACAGTGTGACTTCCCTTTTACTGATTTGGATGCCTTTTATTTCCTTTTCTTGGCTGATTGCTCTGGCTAGGACTTCCAGTATTATGTTGAATAGAAGTGGTAAAAGTAAGAATCCTTGCCTTGTTCCAGTTCTTAGGAAAGGCTTTCAACTTATCCCCAGTTACTGTAGTGTTGGCTGTGGGTTTGTCATAGATAGCTTTTATTACCTTGAGGTATGTCCCTTCTATGCCCATTTTTTTGAGCCTTTTTATCATAAGGGGATGCTGGGTTTTGTCAAATGCTTTTTCTACATCTTTTGAGAAGATCATAAGATTTTGGTTTTTAATTCTGTTTATACGATATATTAAATTTGTTGCCTTGTGTATGTCAAACCATTCCTGCATCCCTGGTATGAAACCAACTTTATCATACTGTTGATATCAACATTATCTAGTTAGCATTTTGTTGAGAATTTTTGCATCTATTTTCTTTAGGGATATTGGTCTGTAGTTTTCATTGTTGTTGTTGTTATGTCCTTTTCTGGTTTTGGTATTAGGGTGATACTGGCTTCATAGAATAATTTAGGGAGAGTTCTGTCTTTCTCTAATAGTTTCAGTAAGATTTGTACCAATTCTTCTTTGAATGATATAATTCATCTGTGAATCAATCTGGTCCTGTACTTTTATTTGTTGGCAATATTTTTTGTTACTGTTTCAATCTTGTTAATTGTTATTGGTCTGTTCAGAGTTTCTATTTCTTCCTGGTTTAATCTAGGAGGGTTATATATTTTCAGGAATTTATCCATCTCCTCTAGGTTTTCTAATTTTTGTGCACAAAGGTGTTTATAGTAGCCTTGAATGATCTTTTGCGTTTCTGTCTTATTGGTTGTAATATCTCCCATTTGGTTTCTGATGGATCTTATTTGGATCTTCTCTCTTCTTTTCTTAGTCTTGCTAATGGTCAATTAATTTTGATTACCTTTTGGAAGAACCAGTTTTTCTTTCATTTTTTGTTTTTTTTGGTGGTTTGTTTATTTGTTTCAACTTTATTTAATTCTGCCCTGATATTTGTTATTTCTTTTTTTCTGCTGGGTTTGGGTTTGATTTGTTCTTGTTTCACTAGTTCCTTGATATATGACATTAGATTATCTATTTATGCTCTTTCAGACTTTTTAATGTAGGCATTTAATGCTATGAACATTTCTCTTCGTACCAATTTTACTGTATCCCAGAGGTTTTGATAAATTGTGTCACTAATATCATTGAGTTAAATTTATTTTTAAATTTCTGTTTTGATTTTATCATTGACTCAAAGACTATTCAAGATCGGATTATTTAATTTCCCTGTGTTTGTATAGTTTTGATGGTTTCTTTTGGAGTTAATATCCAGTTTTATTTTACTGTGGTTTGAGAAGATACTTGATATGATTTCAATTTTCTTAAATTTATTGAGACTCATTTTAGGTCTACCTTGGTAAATATTTCCTGTGCTGATGAAAACAATGTATATTCTGCAGTTGTTTCATAGAATAGATCTATAAATATGTTTTAAGTCCATTTGTTCTAAGGTATGGTTTAAGTCCATTGTATATTTGTTGACTTTCTGTCTTGATGACCTGTATAGGGCTTTCAGTGAAATCTTGAATTCCTCCATTATTATTTTGTTGCTCTCTGTCTCATTTCTTAGGTCTAGTAGCAACTGTTTTATGAATTTGGGCGCTCCAGTGTTAGGTGATTATATATTTAGAATTACGATATTTTCCTGTTGGATTAATCTTTTTGTCATTATATAATATTGTTTTTTGTCTTTTCTTTTTTACACTTGCTGCTTTATAATCCTTTTTTTAAAGTATAAGAATAGCTACAAATGGTTGTTTTGGGTTTCCATTTGCATGTAACATTTTTTTTTCCACCTTTTCACTTTAAGTTTATGTAAGTCCTTCTGTGTTAAGTGAGTTTCTTGGTGACAGCAGATAACTCACTTGGTAGATTTTTATCAATTTTGTACCTTCTAAATGGAGCATTTAGGCCATTTACATTCAATGTTAGTATTGGGATGTGAGGTATCATTTTATTTATCATGTTAGTTGTTGCTTAAATACCGTGTATTTTTAATGGTGTTATTGTTTTATAGGCCCTTTGAGATTTATGCTTTAAGAAAGTTCTGTTTTGCTGCATTTCAAGATTTTGTTTTAAGATTTAGAACTCCTTTGAGCATTTCCTGTAGTGCAGGCTTGATAGTGGCAAATTATGTCAACATTTGTTTTTCTGCAAAAGATTTTATCTCTCCTTTATTTATGAAGCTTAGTTTTGCTGAATACAAAATCTTTGGCTGACAATTATTTTGTCTAAGCAGGCTAAAGATATGACCATGATCCCTTCCGGCTTGTAAGATGTCTCCAGGAAAATCAGCTGTTAATTTGATAGGTTTTCCTTCATACGTTACTGGATGCTTTTGTCTCTCAGCACTTATGATTCTTTCCTTCATCTTGGCTTTAGATAACCTGTTGACTATGTGCCTAGGAGATGATATTTTTGTGATAAATTTCCCAGGAATTCTTTGAGCTTCTTATGTTTGACTGCCTAGACCTCTTGAAGGCCAGGGGAGTTTTCCTCAATTATTTCCTCAAATAAGTTTTCCAAACTTTGAGATTTCTCTTCTTCCTCAAGAACACCAATTATTCTTAGGTTCAGACATTTAACATAATCCCAAACTTCTTGGAGACATTGTTCTCATTCTTTTTTCATTGTCTTTGTCCAATTAGGACAATTTCAAAGCCTGTCTTCAAGCTCCTTTTTGTACTTGTTCTACTCAATGATTTAAACTTTCTACTGCATTGTGTATTTCTCTAAGTGTATCTTTTATTTCCAAAAATTGTGATTATTTTACAACATCTATTTCCATGGAGAAGTTCTCATCCATATTCTGTTTTTTGTTTGTTTGTTTCTTTGTTTGTTTAAGTTAGTTTTCACCTTTCTCTAGTATCTCCTTGAGTAGCTTAATAACCAACCTTCTGAATTCTTTATCTGGCAATTCAGATTTCTTCTTGGTTTGGAACAATTGCAGGGGAGCTAGTGTGATATGTTGGAGGTGTTATAGAACACTGTTTTGTGATATTACCAGAATTACTTTTATGTTTCTTCTCATTTGGGTAGACTATTTCTTATAATTGTTCTTGAATTTATTTTTGATTAGACTATGGTTTTTGTTTGTGTTGTTGTTGTTGTTGTTTTTGCCTCTTAAAAATCAAGATTTAATGTCTATATTAGCTTAATTTGATTCTTGGTGCTTGTAGACATGAAGATTCTTTTGTCCTATGGGGTAATCCCTTGATATGGCACTCCCATCTTTCCCCTAGTTATGGGGGCTTCCTGAGAGGCAGACTACTGTGATTGTTATTGCTCTTCTGAGTCTAGCTACCCAGCGGTGCCACCAGGCTCCAGCTGGTGTTGGGTAATGGTTGCAAATAGTCCTGTGATGTGGTGTGTCTTCAGGTTTCTCAGTTGTGAATACCAGGACCTGATCTGGTTTTAATAGCAGAGGAGTGAAATAGATTCCATGATAAATTTTGATTGTAGATATATTTAGTATGCTGACTTTCTCAAATGCTGGTTATGTTAGCAGTCAGTGAAATTGTCACATGGACAGACTCAGGGACGCTTGTTAGCCAGTATGTTTCAGGCATGGTATTTGTGGTCATTTTCTCCTTCCTTGGAGCAGGGTTGTTCTGTCATGAGTTGCTGTAAAGGCCTGAGTTGGTTGGCCTCCAGCCAAACAGTGGCAGTTGTAAGAGAGCACCAGCTGTGGTGGAATATAAGCTTGCCCTAAGTTGGCCAGGGGAGGTATTCTGGTTACTCAGGCAATGGGCAGGGCCCTAAAGCAACCAAGACTGTGTGCCTTTTGTGTTTGGCTACCAAGGCTGGTAGAAAAATATCATCAGGTGGGGGCAAGATTAAGTGGACCTGGGCTCAAACTCTCCTTTGTCAGGGTTTGCTGTGCCCACCGTGGGAGATGGGGGTGGTTCTCAGGCCAATGAAATTATGTCCTAGAGGGGAGTATAGCTGCCTCTGCTTAGCAATATTGTTTGTAAGGGAAGTGGGAACTAGTCAGTAGCAAAGACTTCACCCACCTCCCATGCAGTTGGCAGGGCAGGTCTGGCTTCCACAGTGCCCTGGTTTCCACTAAAACTGCTGGGTTAAATCCAGACAGCTTGCTGAAGCAGAACTCAGACTTTTTTCCAGGCCATAACCTACTGAACTGATCAAGCAAGCTCAGCTTTCTAGCCTTGCCCCTACCTGCAGTTTTTTGCCCTCATATGTGTCACAGTTCTTGTTTTCCCCCATATTCTGCTCGAAAAAGTTAGTTCCCAGTCAAAATCATTGCAAAATTCAGTTGGAAACTTCTGAGACCTTGTGACCCCTCCGTAATTTTGCTGGGTGCCTTTCCTGAGGGCCTCTGTGAGATGTAGTCAAAGATGGCTTCCCTGTGCTCCAGCTGGAGAATGGGAGTGCCTATAAGGCTCTTGCCACTGTTGCTTTAACGTTTATATTTTCCATGGCTTCCTAAATCCATTCCAGCTCTAGATAAAGTTAAATCCTTCTCCTGTGATCTGTATTTTTAGATTCCCCAGTGGGATGGTGTGTTTGGAAGCAGGATTTTCCTCTCTCACACTTTGAGAACTCAGTTTTTTGCCTATCTCATGCCACTTCTTTCAAAGGATCTGTGAATTCTTTCCGTTTTCCTAGTACAGTCCTGCAATAGTTCTTTTTTTTTTTTTTTTTTTTGAGAAGGAGACTCGGTCTGTCACCCAGGCTGAAGTGCAGTGGCCAGATCTCAGCTCACTGCAAGCTCCGCCTCCGGGGTTCATGCCATTCTCCTGCCTCAGCCTCCTGAGTAGCTGGGACTACAGGCACCGGCCACCACACCCGGCTAATTTTTGTATTTTTAGTAGAGACAGGATTTCACCGTGTTAGCTAGGATGATCTCGATCTCCTGACCTCATGATCTGCCCTCCTCGGCCTCCCAAAGTGCTGAGATTACAGGCATGAGCCACCGTGCCCGGTCCCTGCAATGGTTCTGTCAGCAAAAATTCGCAGTGTAAGTCTTCACACACTGTTTTGTCAGTCCAAATGGGAGCTGCATGTTAGCCCTGTCTTCTGTCTGCCATCTTCCCCCACCTCTGCATGTATTTTAATTCTACATAAATTAAAAATACCACAAGAAATTATAAATGTTGTGCTGTATGCTAATATTTATTATAATTTATCCATAAATTTTCCCTATTTTTTTTTTTTTCTAAATTGTTGTGCCTTTTCTCTGGCATCATTTTGCTTCTGTATAAACTCATTAATATTCTTTTTAATATGGTTCTATAATCTACAACTCTTTTTCCTTTTAATTTATGAATCTGAAAACATTTTATAGCCCTTCACCTTTTAAGATATTTATATTGACTGTGTAGTTAACACTTAGCAGTATTTTCTACCACTTTATGTGCCTTTATCTTCCAGGTTCCAAATTTCAGTTAAAGCATTAACTGTCTGTCTCATTGTTAATTCTGTGAATATAAAGTATCTTTTTCCAGGATACTTTATATATGTTTCTTTTTCTCACTGTTTTTCAACACAATGACTTTGATTATGACTCGGTATTGTTAGTGAAGTCATATTGCTTGGAGCTTCTTGGGTTTCATAAATATGTGGTATGATGTTTTATGCCACTTTTGGAATATTATCTCTTCAAATATTCTTTTTGTAATAATACTTGTATTAGTCTTTTCTACCATGATATTTGTATCCACTTTTGTCTATTTTCTCTTTTTTTTCCTCTAGTTGCTTTAGTCTGTATAGTTTCCCCTATTTCTTCAACTCAATATTCTTCACTTCAACTTTACAACCATTCTACTGTTCTTTTAAACAGTTTTGTTGGAGTATAATCAATATATAAACAACTGCAAATATTTAATGAATACATGTAGATAGATTTAGACATATGCAAACACCATGATACCACCAACACAATCAAGGTAATAAACTAAATCTACTCTTTAATACCTATATTTTGAATTTCAGTTGTTGTGTTTTTGTTTCTCTTTTATGCTTTTCACTTGATTTTGTTTTTATATTCAGTTCTCTATTATTAATGCTATTAATTTTCTTGAAAATAATAATTATATTTATTTTAGAGTTTCTGTCTAATAACTTTAATATCTGAATCACTTTTGGAGCAATTATATTGTCATCATCCATATAATATTTTGTATAATATTGTATAATATTTATTTGAATATTGTATAATATTTTGAAAAAATTGAGGATCTGGTGTGTTACCATCTAGCTGTAGAAAAAAAAATTAGACTTTTATTTTTGCAAGCATGATTAAGATAATTAAAGAAAAGTCTCTTTATTCAATCAGGAATTCAGGTAATTTTACTCTGGATCTCAATCACTGTGCATTCTTCTTTACTTCTAGTCTGCCATTAACACAAGAAAAATCCCATTAAGTGTCAATTGAAGAATTGTTGTGTTTGCCAGGTTCCCAACAATAATAATGATGAAAACTTTATTATCTCATTCTGCAGAAGCAACTTTCCTGTTAGCTAATCAACCTCTCTCCTCAGGCTTCTTACAAACAAATAACATCTAAAGTAGATACCTGAAGCCTCATCTTTGCCCCCTTGTTCGTGTGTGACATGTGGAGACTGGGTAATGCAGTCTTAGGCCTGTTCCAGTTTATACTGTGTTCACTGGATCCATGGACCAATCTAGTGTTTATTTTCCTTAGTCTTCAAATACATCATTAGAATGAATATACTTGGTAATTAACAGAATCCTTATTTTGGTTTTTGAAATATGTGTAAGAACTATTATAACAAAAAGATTAAGTGAAAATTTCTAACAACTTTCACCTCAGCCAAAATAATAAATTGTAAACAATATCACATAAAAGAGGTTAATAGGTTAATGCCTTGTTTAAGCATGTTATGAACATAGAAATTGTATTCATTATTATATGCTCATTTAGTTTACCAGTTTGACTCTTATGGAAATTAGATGAATTTGGCAGATCATAGTGAATTAGCACAAACTCAAATAAAAACTAATTTCCTTTGCAGCTGCTATATTATATGTATATTACTAGGGAAGATCCTCACAGCTTCAGACACATGACATTTAGCTTTTAATCTGGCATAAACAAATGTCCTTTTCCATCCATAAGAGAAGAAAGATCAAAAGCAGAATAATAATATTCATATAGAATGAAAAGACAACACATAATTATGCACTTGCTTTAGGGTTTTTTTAAATATTTGTTACATTCTGATGATGGTGGGATACAACACAATGACCATCTGGAGAGAAGAAAAACAGAATTCCTTCTTACTTAAAGTTCCAAAAAAGAGAAGGCTGCCATGCAGGGCCACATACTGAGTTATACTCAGGGAAAGAGTTACAGAGCTGGAACTATAGGAGATGGCCTATGTATGGCAAGCAATGAAAATTTAGTTAGGATTTGGGAGCTTTTTGTGGGTTAATTTTTAAAAAATAATTCTGTGAGCCTAATTAAAAAAAGACTGTATTAGTTCATTCACACATTGGTATAAAAAAACTCTCTGAGACTGGGTAATTTATAACAAAAAAAATTATAATTGATGGACAGTTTTGCAGGCTGTACAGGAGGCATGACTGGGGAAGCCTCAGAAGACTTACAATCACGACAGAAGGCAAAGAGGAAGTCAGCATGTCTTACATAGTGGGAGCAGGAGGAAGAGAGCAAAGGGAGAAGTGATACACACTTTAAACAACCAGTCTTGTGAGAACTCTATTATGAGACAGCACTAGTGGGATGGTGCTAAACCATTATAAACCACTCACATGATCTAATAACCTCCCACCAGGCCCCACCTCCAACACTCGAGATCACAGTTAAACATGAGATTTGTGTGAAACACAGAGCCAAACCATATCGTTTTGCCTCTGGCCTTTCCCAAAGCTCATGTCCTTCTCATATTTCAATATACAATCATACCTTCACAACAGTCCCCTAAAGTCTTACCTCATTCCAGCATTAAACCAAAAGCCCAAGTCCCAAGTCTTATCAGAGACATGGCAAGTCCCTTCTGCCTCTGAGCCTGTACAATCAAAAACAAGTTAGTTACTTGCAAGATATAATGGGGGTAAATGAATTGGTTAAATGATCCCATTCTACATGGGAGAAATTGGCCAAAACAAAGGGGCTACAAGCCCCATGCAAGTTCAAACCCAGCACAGTCATCATTAAACCATAAAGTTCCAAAATAATATCCTTCAACTCCATGTCCCACTACCAGGGCATGCTGATGCAAGGAGTGGGCTCCTGACACCTTGGGCAGCTCTACCCCTGTGGTGCTGAACAGTGCAGCCCTCACAGTTTCTTTCATGGGCTGGTGTTGAGTGCCTGCAGCGTTTACAGGTGCATAGCGCAAGCGTCGCTCAATCTACCATTCTGGGGTCTGGAGAATAGTGGTTCTCTTCTCATGGCTCCACTAGGAAGTGCCCCAGTGGGGACACTGTGTGGGAGTTCCAACCCCACATTTTCCCCTCTGCACTGTCCTAGTAGAGGTACTCCATGAGGGCTTCACCCCTGCAACACACGTCTGCCTGGACATCCAAACATTTTCATACACCCTCTGTAATCTAGGTAAGGGCTCCCAAACCTCGACTCTTGCTTTCTGTGCACCTCCAGTCCCAACACTGTCTGGAGGCTGCCAAGTTGGAGCTTGCACGTTCTGAAGCAACAGCTAGAGCTGCAGTGGCTGGGAAGAAGGATGCCATTTCTTGAGGCTGCACAGAGCTGTGAGACCCTGGACCTGGCCCACAAAACTATTTTTTCCCTCCTAGTCTTCTGGGCCTGTGATGGGAAGGGCTGCCATAAAAGTCTCTGAAATACCCTGGAGGCATTTTCCCATTGTCTTGACTATTAATATTTGTCTCTCCTTTACTTATGTGAATTTCTGCAGCTGGCTTGAATTTCTCCCGGAAAAATGTTTTGTTGTTGTTGTTTTTCGTTTTTTTTTTTTTTTTTTTTTTTCTACAACATTGTCAGACTGCAAATTTTCCAAACTTTTACACTCTGCTTCCTTTTTGAGTGTAAGTTCCAGTTTTAGACAGTCTCTTTGTGCAAATGTGTGTAGGCTTGCATCTCACTTTATGCAGAGATGGAAAATATTATCCTTTCACTGGATCCTTTGCCAACACAAAGAAAAATGTGACCCAGTTACTTATTTAAGGTATAAATTATACTGTTTAGATAACTGGCATGCTTTTAAATAAACATATAAGTAACTTTAGTTTGGCAGTTGTATTCATATACATAGAGAAAATACTATGCCATTCTTTTTTTTTTTTGTAATACTCTGGGAAGTCTACAGTAAGTCTAACATCTCTTGTAAATATCTATCTTTTATCTTTGATTGTTTTTAAGTTCACTATATTAATAATGTTTTGAAATTTTGCTACAAAGGTGTGGATTTTTGTTTGTTTGTTTGTTATCTTGTTTAGATTTTACTATGTTTCTGAGTCTTACAATTGATGTCTTTCATCATTCTGGCATTTTTTAAGTAATAATATTTTCCAATATTTCATCTTGTCATTGAAATACTATTAAACATATTTGGACGTTTCCAGTCTGGCACCCTTGTCTCTCAGTTGTCTTTCATATGTCTTTTAGGGTCTTCTGAGTAATTTTTTTCAGACCCAACTTTCAGTTTACTAGTTATTTCATTGAATGTAATATGGTGTTTACCACATCTGTTGAGTTTTTACTTTTAGTTATTTTATTATTCATTTCACAAGATTATATTGTATCTTAAAAAGTATTTTAAAAATTAATTCCCTCTTTTTTTGAAGATGGTTGTTCTTGATTCATTATGTTGAATTTAATTATTAAAAAAATTTTTTTAGATGGAGTCTTGCTCTGTCACCAGGCTGGAGTGCAGTGGCACAGTCTCGGCTCACTGCAATCTCTGCCTCCTGGGTTGAATTGATTCCCTTGCCTCAGCTTCCCAAGTTGCTTGGACTACAAGTGTGCACCACCACACCGTACTACTTTTTTGTGTTTTAATAGAGACGGGGTTTCATCATGTTGGCCAGGATGGCCTCAATCTCCTGACCTCGTGTTCCACACGTCTCAGCCTCCCAAAGTGTTGGGATTACAGGCATTAGCCACTGTTCCTAGCCTTAAATATGTATTTTTAATATCTGCAACTTGTTCTAGCATAGAAAATTATAATGACAGTTTATTTTTACAATAGATTTTCTCATTTTTGCAGTAAATGTTGGATTTTAAACACTCTTAACTAATATTTTATGTGCAATAATTTTGTTCTGACTACATAAGAGAGTTTTTATTGCTCCCAGGATGTACCTTAATTTATCACCAACATTGATTTGCCAATCTGGGCCCAACTTGCCATTATCAGCTTGAGATTTCCTTGCTTACATAGAAATTAAACATTTAAAACACGAACTTTTATATAAGTGTGCCTATATGTTAACATTTTAAGAGGAGAATTTTATTATAATTATAACACAAGCCAGTACAAAACAAGTTTCTGTGTGTTGGTTTGTTTACTTTTTACTGTGCTATTTTACTGTGGATAAATCTTTTATATATGATTTGAGTTTTAAAAAAGATCACTGCTCCGTTTCTATCATATTACAGTCCAAGACCTTACTTTTTTTCTTGTAAGGGCTTTAAAACCAATAATCCTGTCAATGAAATTGCAAAACTCTCTATGTTTGCTAAGGTGTAATTTTAAATGATAAGTGCTTCAATTTATTTTTTTAAATTTCAGACTCTATTTTCTTGCCAGTTTCTGTTCACTGTCCTACACATTATTCTGACATTCACTTCCTTTTTAACCTCTGAAGCCTGGGAATTATTTTCTATTAATTTGGTATTTGTTTATGCATTTTAACATTTCATTTATACTGTTTCCAGAATTTCTAGATTGTAGAAGCAGAGGGGGAATTCTGTCATTAGTCTACAATATTTTACATTTACACATTAATTGTATTTTTAATATAGGCAAAAGAAAAAAGTATGTAGTGTGATTTTCTTCACTTGGTACAAAAGAAAATTTACTTAATCTAAATAGATTTTTATGTCTGTCATTAATAATTAGATTGCAGATATATGCATCAAGAAAGTACAAATAGCAATGAGTTTTAAAGATTAACCAAGTGGATAAAAAAGATCAGCAAGGAAAAATATATATTTCTGCAATGACAATATAATCAGATATCAACAAGTCAGTTTTAGTCATAATATTTACATTTAAAGAGCCCTGTACATACTTAAAGTTAAAAATATTATACTATTCTATAATATGTCATAATAATACAGGCATTTTTAAATTAATTTCTATAGTCTTCAATATCATGGTTCTTAAAGCTCTAGCTTTACTCATGACTTCCTTAGTGCACTTTAGAAATTATAAGACTAGTATAAAGAAAACCGTTTTCATTCCTTCTCTGTAGTCAATGTAACTTTAACCTACAAACTTTAATATGCCACAATTGGCCTACAGATTTTAAACACAGGACTTCAATGATAATATAATTATTCCTTTACGATTTCTAATTTGATGTTGAGTAGTTTCATGAAATCTAGATTTTTGTTTCGTTTTGCAAAATTTATTATTTCACTGAAGATTAGTGAGACATGAAAACTTCTCAAGAAATAATAAGTAGAAAGCAAAAGAATGTCTTTACTATTGTGTCCTTAAAAGAAATGCTACTCGAAAAGAAATTCTAACCATAATTCACAAATTTTAGTTGCAAATTATACATTAGTACTACTTATCACTCATCTCACTTATTGCTCTTGTCACAATAGGCTTGCATTTATCATGGCTTGTATTTTTAGTGTGATTGTCCTTATTGTTGCCAATACTTCTCTTAATACACATATAGCCAAATTGAATTAAATGCAACCTTATATTTCATACTTAAGTCATGGTTGGAAACTTGCTTGACTAGCACTTAACAGTAAATTATAAAATAAAGTGACCGGCCCAATTTTATCTAGCAAAACAATGCAGACACTATGATGAAATGGCTGATCTGATAGTCTTATTTTATGATCTGTTGTATTAAACTCATACTTAACATGATTTTCATAGATACTCAGAGTGTGAATATTGGCGAAACCTAAAATACTTATTTTACATCAAATAAAACTGCTTACCAAAAATACCTACAATTTGTTGGCTCACAAGATATTTATTGGCTTCAGACATTTTATCCAGGAAAAAAAATATATATATATTATATATATATTCTTTGTATATATATATATATAGTATATATATACACACATATATGTGTATATATATAAAATTAAGAAGTGTAATAACAGCAAGGAATATATATACACACACAAGGGATATATGTGTATATATATATATTTTCCTTATGTGTGTGTGTATATATATATTCTTTGCTGTTATTACACTTCTTAAATTTATATATATATACACATATATGTGTGTGTGTATATATATATCTCTCACCACTTCAAGGATCTCTCACAAGCCATTTTTGCTCTGCAGCATATGTCACAAATGGGAAAATGGCTATATATATATATATATATATATATACACACACACACATGCATATGCTGTGGTGCAAAAATGGCTTGTGAGAGATTCTTGAAGTGGATATATATATTATATATATAAATTTAGGAAGTGTAACAACAGCAAAATATATATATGTATATATGCGTGTATATATACACCTACACATATTTAGGAAGTGTAACAACAACAAGTAGTTAGGTAGACATGAGATTTTTATTTGTTTGCTTTCTTACTCTGTTTTCTGAGACCTGAAAAGCAGTGAACCATCTTGAATTGTACCAGGAAAAATTAAGGTAAAAGTTATGAAAAACTACACACCAAAAATACTTTCTAAATACCAGGGTATAAAACAAAAGATTAGCATTTGGTGAGTGAATTTGAACATAATAGACTGTCAACCAATGGCCTAAAAATTCAGTGAAAATAAATATATTTTGATTCTGAGGCTTTAATTCTTAAAGTGACTAAAAACATTCAAGAACGGCTGTCAAATTATCTCATGCAGACTTAATAAGTGCTACTTATCTGCCTGTAGTAGACAACAACCAGTGTGAATGCAGAAGAAATAGCTGAGTCACACTGGAAGCTGTTGATATTCTGAGATCACAGTGATATGGGAAAGGTTCCCCTTCCCCCTCCTAGGGCATGCAATGGGGGTGTGACTCTCTTCTTCAGTGTCCCACTGCTCAGACCTCTAGGGGAGCATACAGATGAGCAGGCTGTGGGGCTATGACCATATGGCACTGTCTGGGGATTAATGTTTACAGCTGAAGCCCTGGTGGGCATGTTACAAGGTGCTCTTTTAGTTTGCCATCTATACGTGGCTTGTGTTAACCAGTTCAGTTAGACCCCCTTCCTTATCACAAGGACAGAGGGATTTCTGTATCCCAGGGTTTCTTGCCTTGGTGTGCTGGAATTATTGGATCACATATGGGCTTAGAGAATGAGTGCAAGGTTTTATTGAGTGGAAGTAGCTCTTAGCAGATGGAGGAGCCAAAGGGAGATGGTTTTCCCCTAGAGTTGGGCTGCTAGACTCTTCTCCTACTGCTCTGGACAAACTCCACACCATTCCACTGGTCAATGGCCTGCCGGCCTGCCAGTGCCTGTTGGCATGCTGCTTCCGCTGGTGTGCTCTTGATGACCAGCCACTTGTGTCTTCTTCCACCGATGTGCTCCTCACAACATTTAGCCACTTGTGTATCTGCCTAGCTAGGGTCTCCAGTTTTTATAGGCCCAGGATGGGGGTGTGGCAAACCAAGGAGGTCTTGAAAAATGCAACATTTGGACATGAAGGCAGAAGTGCCTATCCTCACCTAGGTCCATGGTGGTGGAGTCCTAGTCAGGGAGGACACTCTCTTCCCTTCCCCGCTTCTGTATTATTTAAAGGAACTATACTCTTCCTTTCCCAGCACTTCCGTATCAATAAAAAATTCTAGGCACTATCTATGTATTAAAATTCAATGTATTAGCCCTGGTAATTACTTTATACATTTTGTTTGTGATAAATCCAAACTAGATAAACGTTGAATACAAATTAAATGTTGCTGAGTTCTGTTTACTGTTCTCAGCTAAGCTTACCTTAGAGTGCTACATTGATTACCCCAGTAAACATCCAGTAAATTATATAATTATAATATTCTTGCTAATAATTTCATCAAAAAAGGAAACCACTCTTGTATTTTTAACTCTATGAAGAAATAGCTTAATTTAATTGCCATTGTTGTAAAATTAGATTCCAGAAATATTAAATGCATTCCTGTAGTAACACAGGTCACAGTTCACAGAATGGTCCATGTATCATTTTGCAATACATTTGAAAATATTACACATTTGTCACTTTAAACCAGCAATGTGGTGCACATTGCTGGCCTGTAATCCCAGTACTTTGGGAGGCTGAGGTGGCATGATCACTTGAGGCTAGCAGATCAAGACCAACCTGGTCAACCAAATGAGACCCCCGTTTCTACAAACAAATTAAATAAATAATTATCCGGGCCTGGTGGCACATGGCTATAGCCTCAGATTCTTGGGAGGCTGGGGCAGCATGATTACTTGAGCCTAGGAGGATGAGGCTACAGTGAGCTATGATTTCACTACTGTACTCCAACCTTGGTTAATAAGTGAAACTCTGTTTATAAAATAAATAGAACATCAGTTGCTTTAATGTTATTTAGGTGTTTTAATAGCTTTTTTTTTTTTAAATAGAAAGACTCCTGTATCTTGGTAAACATTTTTACAACTTGACAGTACCATATTAAAGCTCTGAATTGTCAAGCAAGTGTGATGTTTTTTATTGTGATCAATTTCATGGCTTCTGGCATCTGAGCATCAGCTTTTGCTTCACCTGTTAGAAAAGCATGAAATGATTCAGTTGACTGGATAATTATTAGAAATAAAGGAATTCTTGCCTTTCTAGTATAGCTGTCTTAAAGCGATATCAGAACTGCTGCTTTTAGTAATATATGTATATTTAAATATATTTAAAATATATATAGATTTTTTTTTTTTTTTTTTGCTTCATTTACCCAATACATTTTTACTACTAGAGGAGACAACTTTGCAGCTTCTGGTTTGAATGCCATTGTCTTCTCTGACTAGTTCAAGGATCTCATACAAGCCATTTTTGCACTGCAACATGTCACAAATGGCAAGAATGTCTGACTAAGTTGGCATGTAAATGTTTCTTGTGCTGCTGGCTATTTTGAAGACACTTGTCCAGTGACTTCGATTTCCATTGTTTGACATACCTTAAATTATCAACAGCTTGAAACATGTTTGCAAATGCAATGGAAACATAGCAGCTATGTTTGATATATAAATTTTTTTCTGTAAGACACTGATCTTTATTACAAATTTACAGAGTATTACTAAATACACTAATAATCATATATCTTGGATGCCCTAACTTCATTTTACAGTATGAAAATATATTGGAGAGCTGTAAAATAATTACCATTGGTTTATTCAGTCAGTTTCATGGTTTTTATTTCATCTATCAAAATTCTAGAAAAGTCTTAAGTTTCTTGAAATTGCGCAATAAAATTTTTCTTAAAAAACATTTGAAATGTATTGGTTCCTGACTTTGTTTAAATAGTACTTTAAAAAATGTAAATTAAATTAGCATTTAATTAAATGTTCTTTGTCCTTAGTTATATAAATCTACACATTAACTACCCTTCTAAAATTCTTCATTTCTTTATCTCAGCAGACATCTCTCTTATTTTCATTCACTCATTATAGGTATAGATGGAAAATTTACTTCCATGTATTTACAGGGTTAGAATTTCTCCTTGGGCTAAGTGGGGCAAGTTTTTGTGATAAAGGCTATGGTCAAGAATTTTGAAAAGTACCAAATAACTTAGTTATAATCATAATTATGATTTTTTTCATTATGTATTTGGCTATGCTACCTATTAAACCTTAGATTAATTCAGCTTATTAATGTTCATTCTCTTATCTCTCTGTCACTCTTTCCTAGCCAACCAAAGACAGATGTACAAAAATGCACATGCATCATTCTCAACTGGCCCACAGCTCAAGGGTCTGCCAGTGCAAAATTAACATCTACCCAGGCCATAGGCTAATATCCTACATGCTATTCTTCATATTGGCCCCTTTAGTTATTTCTAGTTCTTCATATAAAAACTATTTCCAACCCTTGAGAATGCCCCTAGTAGAGTAGGTAGATTATCCTAATAATTTACGTTTTTAGCTATATTACATTAATATATTATAGTTTAAATTTCTTGAGTGCTTACTATGTGCCAGGCCTAATGTCAATGCAATATCTCATTTATCCTTATAACACCATTAAAATATGTATTATTATTTTTACAAATTTATAGATGAGGCAACTATACCACAATAATATTCCAAATGATGCATAATCATTAACTGTAAAAGCCAGAACCTCAGTCAATGGCCAGGCCTCAAAGCAGGTGTATTTAACTGTTATGCTATACTATATTGCATCCCTAGTTGTTTGGTTTGCAGATAATAAAGATGAATAAATTTAAGTTTTTAGTTGCTCCACTGTTGCATATCATCTCACAATAATTTAATTAAAATTCATAGAATTAACTACTTACCTTTTTCTTACAGCATTTCCATAAAATATTCATTTTTAGGGTACAAATTGGGTCTTCCTGTCAGTATAATTTTTTAATGATGTTCAACAGAGTAGCAGCATTTTGAAAATTAATCACAACTGTGTATTGAAACACAATTTTGCATCATAGACCAAGCTGGTACTCAGTCATCAAAGAAACACTATCTTTGTCTTACAAGGACTAGTAGCTAAGTTTAATATGGCTTAAAAAAATCTATGCATGCTGCCCACATCATTTTGTATCTGTATGTGTTTAAATCCAGCAAGTATTCAACTTTTATAGCACCCAAAAAATATTGTTTTATGATGTAATCTACATGTGATTCAAATGCTTTAAATTTTACCTACAGCTGTAACTTTTTATAAATTTAATAGCAGCAAAACCTTAACATGTCACCTTTGAATCTCTTGAGACATGAAAACATTAATATTTAATGTCTTAACAACTAAATTCACCTTTATAGCAAGTTTGGTATAAAGCTATTAATGTGAAATTGCTTACAAAAGTGATATTAATGAAAAACTAAACTTAATGCCTAGACTTCATTTTGATTACTAAACTTTATTAATACAGCAAACTAAAACAATTCTACTACTCTTCAAGTTCCTAAGAAATGCCGTGCATACATTATTGAAATTTAATTGAAAATTTGTCAGGCATGGGTCACTACAAGTCTGAGCATTTATTGAAACATATAAAATGACTTGATAAAATATAAATAATTTATATACAGAAAATAAGAGGCGAAATCTTCTCATTTAGATATAGTTAAACCCCTGCAAATACAATCTGCACCATGTAAAGCCTCACAAATTTTTAATTGAACAATGGAGTTTGGAAGACACCCTATTAGACTTTTACTTTACACATGGTTGACAAAGACAGATCATTCGTTTTCTTAAGGATAATAAAAATGTTAAAATGCTATGTTTACTTTTATAATGAGCTATTTAATATAACATAATCATTTTTCCCTCTGAAATAAGTGCTTACTAATGCCTAAAAGTTGCCAGCTAGTAATTTGTATAGACTTGCACTCTGCAAGATTTCCCTCCCTGTGTCCATGTTTTCTCATGTTCATCTCCCACTTATTTTTTTTTTTTTTTTTTTTTTTGAGACGGAGTCTCACTCTGTCGCCCGGGCTGGAGTGCAGTGGCCAGATCTCAGCTCACTGCAAGCTCCGCCTCCCGGTTCACGCCATTCTCCTGCCTCAGCTCCCGAGTAGCTGGGACTACAGGCGCCCACTACCTCGCCCGGCTAGTTTTTTGTATTTTTAGTAGAGACGGTTTCACAGTGTTCGCCAGGATGGTCTCGATCTCCTGACCTCGTGATCCGCCCGTCTCGGCCTCCCAAAGTGCTGGGATTACAGGCTTGAGCCACCGCGCCCGGCCCATCTCCCACTTATGAGTGAGAGCGTGTGGTGTTTCGTTTTCTCTTCCTGTGTTAGTTTGCTCTGAATGGTGGTTTCCAGCTGCATCCATGTAGCTGCAAAAAACATGAACTCATCCTTTTTTATAGCTGCATAGTGTTCCATGGTGTATGTGTGCCACATTTTCTTTATCCAGTCTATCACTGATGGACATTTGGGTTGTTTCCAAGTCTTTGGTATTGTGAATAGTGCTGCAATTAACATACATGTGCATGTATCTTTATAGTAGAATGATTTATATCTTTGAGTATATACTCAGTAATGGGATTTCTGGGTCAAATTGTATTTCTGGTTCTAGATCCTTGAGAAATCGCCACACTGTCTTCCACAATGATTGAACTAATTTACACTCCCACCAACAGTGTAAAGGCATTCCTATTTCACCACATCTTCTACAGCATCTATTGCTTCCTGGTTTTTTAATGATTGCCATTCTAAGTGGTGTGAGATGGTATCTCATTGTGGCTTTGATTTGTATTTCTTTAATGACCAGCAGTGATGAGGTTTTCTTCATGTTTGTTGGCTGCATAAATGTCTTCTTTTGATAATTGTCTGCATATCCTTTGCCCACTTTTTGATGGGGTTGTTTGGGTTTTTTTCTGTAAATTTGTTTAAGTTCCTTGTAGATTCTAGATATTAGCCCTTTGTCACATGAATAGATTGCAAACATGTTCTTCCATTCTGTAGGTTGCCTCTTCACTCTGATGATAGTTTCTTTTGCTGTACAGAAGTTCTTTAGTTTAATTAAATCACGATTTTCAATTTGGCTTTTTTTGCCATTGCTTTGGTGTTTTAGTCATGAAGTCTTTGCCCATGCCTATGTCCTGTACGGTATTGCCTAGGTTTTATTCTAGAGTTTTTATGGTTTTAGGTGTTATGTTTAAGTCTTGAATCCATCTGGAGTTAATTTTTGTATATGTTGTAAGGAAGGGGTCCAGTTTCAGTTTTCTACATATGGCTAGCCAGTTTTCCCAGCACCATTTATTAAACAGAGAGTCCTTTTCTCATTGCTTGTTTTCATCAGATTTGTCAAAGATCAGATGGTTGTAGATGTGTGGCAATATTTCTGAAGCCTCTGTTCTGTTCCATTGGTCTATATCTCTGTTTTGGTACCAGTAGCATGCTGTTTTGGTTACTGTAGCCTTGTAGTATAGTTTGAAGTCAGGTAGCATGATGTCTCCAGCTATGTTCTTTTTCCTTAGGATTGTCATGGCTATACCAGCTCTTTTTTTTGTTCCATATGGAATTTAAAGTAGATTTTTCTAGTTCTGTGAAGGAAGTCAATGGTAGTTTGATGGGGATAGCTTTGAATCTATAAATTACTTTGGACAATATGGTCACTTTCATGATATTGATTCTTCTTATTCATGAGAATGGAATGTTTTTCCATTTGTTTGTATCCTCTCTTACTTCCTTGGGCAGTGGTTTGTAGTTCTTGAAGCAGTCCTTCACATTTTCTGTAAGTTGTATTCGTAGGTATATTATTCTCTTTGTAACAATTGTGAATGGGAGTTCACTCATGATTTGGCTCTCTGTTTTCTGTTATTGGTGTATAAGAATACTTGTGAGGAGATCTTGGGCGGAGACAATGGGGTTTTCTAAACAAATAATCATGTCATCTGCAAACAGAGACAATTTGACTTCATCTCTTCCTATTTGAATACCCTCTACTTCTTTCTCTTGCCTGATTGCTCTTGCCAGAACTTCCAATACTATCTTGAATAGGAGTGGTGAGAGAGGGTATGCTTGTCTTGTGCCAGTTTTCAAAGGGAATGCTTCCAACTTTGCCCATTCAGTATGATATTGGCTGTGGATTTGTCATAAATAGCTCTTATTATTTTGAGATATGTTCCATCAATACCTAGTTTATTGAGATTTTTTAGCATGAAGCGGTGTTAAATTTAATCAAAGTCCTTTTCTGCATCTATAGAGATTATCATGTGGTTTTTGTCATTGATTCTGTTTATGTGATGGATTATGTTTATTGATTTGCACATATTGAATCAGTCACGTATCCCAGGGATGAAACCGACTTGACCGTGGTGGATAAGCTTTTCAATGTGCTGCTGGGTTTGGTTTGCCAGTATTTTATTTGTTTTGTTCGTTTATTTTTTGAGATGGAGTCTTGCTCTGTCGTGAAAGCTAGAGTACAGTGGCATGATCTCGGCTCACTGCATGCAACCTTCGTTTCCCAGGTTCAAGTGATTCTCCCCACCTCAGCCTCCTCAGTAGCGGGGATTACAGGCACACACCACCACGTCCAGCTAATTTTTGTATTTTTTTTTTTTTTTTTTTTAGTAGACACGGGTTTTCACCATGTCGGTCAGGCTGATCTCGAACTCCTGGCCTTGTGATCTGCCCTCCTCAGCCTCCCAAAAGTTCTGGGATTACAAGCATGAGCCACCGCACCCAGCCAGGTTTGCCAGTATTTTATTGAGAATTTTCGCATTGATGTTCATCAAGGATATTGGCCTGAAATTTTCTTTTTTTGTTGTATCTCTGCCAGGTTTTGGTATCAAGATGATGCTGGCCTCATAAAATGAGTTAGGAAGGAGTCCCTGTTTTTCTATTATTTAGAATAGTTTCAGAATAAATGGTACCAGCTTCTCTTTGTACCTCTGGTAGAATTAGGCTGTGAATCCATCTGGTCCTGGGACTTTTTGGTTGATAGACTATTAATTACTGCCTCAATTTCAGAACTTGTTATTGGACGAGTCAGGGATTCGACTTCTTCTGGTTTAGTCTTGGGAGGGTGTATGTGTCCAGGAATTTATCAATTTTTTTGATGTTTTCTAGTTGATTTGCATAGAGGTATTTATAGGATTCTCTCATACTAGTTTATATTTTTGTGGGATCAGTGGTGATATCCCCTTTATCATTTTTTTTTTCCAGGGGAAAACATACATGCATTTATTTTTAAGAATCCCAATAAGAGGGAAAAAGTCAACATTTTTAAAAATGTGTGTTTTTTTTTTTTAAAGTAAGTTGTGTACAAAAGTGTTTCATAGTTTTTAATTCTCAAGACAAATACCCTAACCCTCCACCCACAGCCCACCCTGCTTTGATGGTATTTCTGGTAATCCACCCATTTTCCCCTTACAGGAAGTTAACAGCTCAGAATAGATCCTCCTACAGAATTTATCATCAATAACAGATTGTTCAGAATAGAGATCTAGAGAAGCTAACAAGCAAAGTTCCCTATAATGGCAGTAGACTTCCAGCAGACACCACAACAAAACACCATCAATTGCTGAATGCTAAAAAAATAGATATTGTTTTCAATAATATTTCATTTTCTGTTGGAAAAGTTTTTAAAATTGTATTAAATAAGTCTCTTTCTCCCCAAAGAAATAGTCTAGCTTTTATTATGATGCCTGTAAAAATTAGGTAACAGCAAGCAGAAAAGGATCGTTAACAGCACAGTGTAATGATTTCCATCCACTCACACCTAGAGTCAAACTGACAAACTGTACCATACCTGATTATATATAGCAGCGTGTTTGAAATAACTAAGCAAAAGGTGACACATTCAAAACTTCCATTTAGGTGATTGCAAGTTCATGAGGGCAGATCAGTCCAATAAAGCAGTAACAGAACAAATGGGACAAGGGAGATACTAACACTCCCCTACCCCTATGCCACAAGATTTTTGATCTATATTGCAGCAATGCCAATAGAACATGTGACATAATATGTAGACAGTGAAGAAAAGTCACACTTGGAAATAAAGGCTATTTATCAGTAAATACTTCAAGTTACCGTCTTCCCAGTGACAGCAACTGGCTGATGGTAAGCATTTAGTTTAAACTGGTACTAAAAGAATGGAAATGCATTTTTTAAAATCAGTGGTGTGTACCCCAGAATTGAAATTCCTTAAACTAGAAAAAGTGATTAATACAACATCATTTTGTAAAAGTCCATGAAATAAAGTTAACTGTAAACAGACAGCTTCCTTTTTCATATCTAAACATTGTTTCCCTCTACATACTAGAAGGTATACCTGACTTCAGCTCTTCCCTACCCCAATGCATCTTAAATCTTTAAAACAACAACAACAAAAATTCATAATTGCCTATCTTGCTACATGGGATTGTAAAACATTATCACATACCTACTGCACAGTTTTAAAATCTCAAATCAGGCATACACTTATACCCAAGATCTGCTTTTCACATTGGTAAACGTATTAAGCAGCCCTAACAGTAACATAGTATGCTGCGTTCTGTAGTGCATAAATAAGCAAAATCCATTTAAACTGCCAATTCTTTCTTACAGATACTTATAAAGAATTATTTTGCATAGCTTTATGTGCCACCAACAATCATAAATGTGTATTACTTCTAAAAAATGAAAAAATCTTTCATTTCATAGATTACTCTGTTCAAAAGCAAAATACTTAGACTCCAAACATCTATATATCCTTGAACGTGTTATGTGATTAAGTAAACCGTAGTTGTAATTCCAAACATTTTGGGGTGCCAACTCAGAGCATCTAATTCAGTACCTAGTTCCTCAAATATTTATATACCACTGAATACTAATTTGGGTCCACTAACTGCCATTCATTCATTCAGTAATCAGTACTGAAATACTATACAGCTAATTATTTCTTCTTTTAAAAGAGGCACATACTCAGGAAACAGGCCTGATTATAACAAAAGTCTACTGGAGTATCAATGACTTCTAGCAAATCTGTCTGCCCTAAATGGGATTTCACTGGATTTTTTAAAACATAATTTTTGAGGCTTTTAAAACTGACAAATGGAGCCAACTCAAAAACATTACGAATTACAAAAATAATTTCAACCAGGGTACTTTTCCCCTATGCCTGATCTTTTAGTGTCTTTTTTCCAAACATATTTAAGACAAGAAGAAAAAGGCAATAGCTTTAGTTTCTATGTTTGGCTCACTAAATCTACCCACAGACAAGAGAAAAACAAAAACCAAACAGTACAGTGGGAAATATACCAGAAAAAAAAAATCATCACATTAAATGTAAATGAGGTAAATTTTTATAATAAAGAATCTATTATGAAGAATTTCTCAAATCAAATATTGTACTTTCCGATTTCTTGAGCACTGGGGATGTTGAAGTGTAGTAAGATGAGTACATACCTTACATGGTTCATGTGCATAAAAATCAAAGCAGGATATAGCTGCCTCCAAGAGCATGTATGTGTGTACGTAATGCTTGACCTTTAGTAACTTCTGTGCTCTCTCACTTTTTTCTAACCACAAGACAATTAAATACACCCTGATAATACAGGCGAAAAATAAACTGGGTAGATGTGTCTGATATTTTTAAACCCAGATTCTACTAATACAACCAAGTTGCCTTCCACTTGAAAAAATAAAATAAAATTCTAACCAACAATGGAGAAAAACCATTCACATTTCTACACAATCCAACCTTACTTCAAAAAATAAAGCACAAGGTTTCAGATATTTAAAATAAATAAAGGAAAATCTTGTTTCCTTTGGCATCTTTAGAAAATAAACTACAGCAATAACAGGAGGTGATTGTATAAAGAAATGCTTAAGAAAACATATGGGGGAAAAAGTAGCAACTTGTGTTTAGTATGCAATAATATCAACTACAAGAGTTTACTGTTAATTAGGAAACCCTTACAATTTTTGGAAGAACCTGCACATCTTTAACATTACAATATGTTTAATATTGATTCTTGTATTGCTTCTAGTATCAAGATTATTTAGAAGTCAAATGAAGTTACGCTGAAGTTATGATTCAAAAATTATCTTCGAAACACTTAAGGATTATAATTTAAGATAAATAACACTTAAAGAAAGCAAACTTTTTATAATATGACTTTCAATATACAGCCTTACTTTAGTTCAGTCTGATTCCTTTACATTTTTGTTACATGTTTTTCCTATCATTTCTTATTATGTCTGTTTGATTCTTCTCTCTTTTCTTCTTTATTAGTCTATCCTGAAAGCGATGGGGAGAAAGGAACCAAGTTGGAAAACACTCTTCAGGATATCCTCAAGGAGAACTTTCCCAACCTAACAAGACAGGTCAACATTCAAATTCAGGAAATACAGAGAACACCACAAAGATACTCTTTGAGAAGAGCAACCCCAAGACATATAATCATCAGATTCACCAAGGTTGAAATGAAGGAAAAAATAATAAGGACAGCCAGAGAGAAAGGTTGGATTACCCACAAAGGGAAGCCCATAAAACTAACAGTGGATCTCTTTGAAGAAACCCTACAAGCCAGAAGAGAGTGGGGGGCAGTATTCAACATTCATAAGGAAAAGAATGGCAACCCAGAATTTCATATCCACCAAACTAAGCTTCATAAGTGAAGGAGAAATAAAATCTTTTATGGACAAGCAAATGCTGAGAGATTTTGTCACCACCAGGCCTACCTTACAAGAGCTCTTGAAAGAAGCACTAAATATAGAAAAGTAAAACCAGTACCAGCCCCTGAAAAAACATACCAAATTGTAAAGACTGTCGACACTATGAAGAAGCTCCATCAACGAATAGGCAATATAACCAGCCAGCATCATAATGACAGGATCAAATTCACACATACCAATATTAACCTTAAATGTAAATGAGCTAAATGCCCCAATTAAAAGACACAGACGGACCAATTGAATAAAGAGTCAAGATCCATTGGTGTGCTGTATTCAGGAGACCCATCTTATGTGCAAAGACACACATAGGCTCAAAATAAAGGGATGGAGGAAGATTTAACAAGCAAATGGAAAGAAAAAAAAAAAGCAGAGGTTGCAATCCTAGTCTCTGAAAAAACAGGCTTTAAACCAACAAAGATCAGAAATGACAAAGAAGGGCATTACATAATGGTAAAGGAATCAATGCAACAAGAAGAGTTAACTATCCTCAATATATATGCACCCAATACTGGAGCCCCCAGATTCATAAAGCAAGTTCTTAGAGGCCCACAAAGAGACTTAGACTCTCACACAGTAATAGTGGGAGACTTTAACACCTCACTTTCAATATTAGACAGATCAAAGAGACAGAAAATTAACAAGGATGTTCAGGACTTGAACTCAGCTCTGGAGCAAGCAGACCTCATGGACATCTATGGAACTCTCCATCCCAAATCAACAGAATATAGATTCTTCTCAGCACCACATTGCACTTTTTCTAAAATCGACCACATAATTGGAAGTAAAACACTCCTGAGAAAATGCAAAAGAATGGAAATCATAGCTAACAGTCTCTCAGACCACAGTGCAATCAAATTAGAACTCAGGATTAAGAAACTAACTCAAAACTCACACAACTACATGGAAACTGAACAACCTGCTCCTGAATAACTACTGGGTAAATAACAAAATTAAGGCAGAAATAAATAAGTTCTTTGAAACCAATGAGAACAAAGACACAACGTACCAGAATCTCTGGGCCACAGCTAAAGCAGTGTTTAGAAGGAAATTTATAGCACTGAATGCCCACAGGAGAAGGCGGGGAAGATCTAAATTTGACACCCTATTATCACAATTAAAGGAACTAGAGAAGCAAGAGCAAACAAATTCAAAAGCTCAGAGAAGACAAGAAATATCTAAGATCAGAGCAGAACTGAGGGAGAGAGAGACACGAAAAACCCTTCAAAAAATCAGTTAATCCATGAGCTGGTTTTTTGAAAAGATTAACAAAATAGATAGAACACTTTTCATATATTATGCTACTCTCTCCTGGCCTGTCAATGTTCCAATGAAAAGTCTGCTGCCAGACACATTGAAGCTCCATTGTGCGTTATTTGTTTCTCTTGCTGCTTTTAAGAGTGCTTCTTTATGCCTGATCTTTGAAAGATTGATTATAACATTTTTCGAGGTGGTCTTTGAGTCAAATCTGCTAGGTGTTCTACAACCTTCTTGTACTTGAGTGTTACTATGTTAATATATTCTCTAGCTGTTAGTTCTTTGTTATTATCTCTTTGAATCAACTTTCTGCCTTTCTCTGTTTTTCTTACCTTCTCTTTAAGGACAATAACTCTTAGATTTGCCATTTTGAGACTATTTCCTAGATCCTATGGGCATGCTTCAAATTTTTAAATTCCTTTTTCTTCCATCTTATCTGACTGTTTGTTTTCAAATAGCCTGTCTTCAAGCTCACTAATTCTTTCTTTTGCTTGATCAACTTTGCTATTTTAAAAACTCTTACACATTCTTCAGTATACTAATTGTATTTTTCAACTCCAGAATTTCTGCTTCATTCTTTTCAATTAATTCAATCTTTTTGTTAAATTTATCTGACAGAATTCTGAATTCCTTGTCTGCGTTATGATGAATTTGAGTTTCTTCAACACTGCTATTTTGAGTTCTCTGGCTGAAATATCACCTACCTCTCATTCTCTGGGATTGCTTCCTGGCAGTTTATTTAGTCCATTTGTTTTTCTGAATCATCCTGATTATTGTAGACATTCATCTTTGAGCATTGAAGAGTTAGATATTTATTGTAATCTTCACAATCTGGGCTTGCTTGTACACATCCTGCTTGATAAGGCTTTCCAGATATTCATCAGGATTTGTGTGTTGCAATCTATGCTGTATCTGATTTAGAGGGTACCGCAAACTCAGTAACACTTTGGTTCTTATCATACAGGCATGTTAGTCTTGGGCAAAATCCAACAAAATTCTTTGGATTACTGGGCAGCCACTCTTCTTCTCTTTCCTTACTTTTTCCAAACAAGTGTAGTGTCTACCTCTGCTTTGAGCCACCTGGAGCTGGGGGTGGAGTGACACAAGCACCCCTGTGACTTCCACCCCTAAGACCATACTGGGTCAGACCAGAGGCTAGCACAGCACTGGGTCTTACCCAAGGCCTGCTATAACCACTCTCTGACTACTGCCTAGATTTTCTCAAGCCCTGGAGCTCTACAATCAGCAGAGGGCAATGCAAAGCAAGTGGCACTGCCATATTTATATACTTTTATTCAGTACGTCAAGTCTTCCCAGGTCCTAGGAAGTTCCAGAGGTGCCATCTGGGAGCCAGAGACTAGCATCAAAAATCTTAGAAATCCACTTGGTGTTCTGTTGTACTGTGGCTGAGCTGACACTCAAAGCACAAGACACAGTCTTTCCCATTCTTCCCTCCCCTTTCCAAAGACAGAGGAACTTCTCCCCATGACCACCACCATTTCAGGCTCATAGAAGGTACTTCAAGACTGCTGGCAATATTCCCTTAAGATCCAAAGGGTCTTCATTAAGCTTGTGGTTTATTCTGCCTGTCCTGGGACTCACCCTTCAGGGCAGTGGGCTTCTCTCTAGCCAAGGGAAGGTTCAGAAATGCTGTTTAAGGGCAAAGTCCTAGAATTGAGGATCCCTAGAGCCTGCCTGGTGCCCTACATCCCTGTGATTGAACTAGTCCCTAAGGTGCAAGACAAAGCCCCATTTACTTTTCCCTCTACTTTTCTCAATCAGGAGTCTTACCCCATAGCCACCACATCTGGAAACGTGCTGAGTCTCACCTGAGGTCAGAGAGTCTCAGCATCATACCCACGACGCTTGAGGTATTGCCTGGGTATCACTGGTCATTATTCTGGGCCCAAGGACTCTTCAGTTAGTAGATGATAAATTTTGCCAGGACTGGGTTATTCTTTTCAAGGCTGTAGGATTTATTCTGGCCCTAGGTAGGTCTAGAAATGACTAGGGGTTAGAGCTCGGAATAAAGGCCACCCAATTGTGACTTGTGTTCTATTCTGCTGTGGCTGAGTTAGTATCCAAGATGCAAGACAAAAGGCTTTCTATTCTTCTGTATTCTCTCCCCAAGCTGAGGAAAGAGGTCTTTTTTGGAGCCATGAGTTCTGCAGCCTGTTGCTAGTGGTGGGGTAATGCCAGCACTCCCTTATCTGCTCTGCCTTGTGTCTCAGTACATTGCATGCCCTCAAATCCACTGTCTTTGGGCCCAATTCAACCTTAGGACTCACCTAGGTGTTGCAGTCATTATTGACTAGACTGCCTTCCAAGTTTATTTGGGACCCCAGAACCCTTTAGCCCATGGTGACAAGGCCTGTGGAAACTCAATTTCATACCTCTGGAATCAGTGATTCCTCTCTGCTTAGGGCTGGTTTAATTGCACCTTCTGTGACTGGCATCAGCTGAGTTTGGTTCAGTTTTCTTTTCTGCTATAATAAGGGCAGTACTGAGTTAAATGCCTCACAATTGCTGGCATCTTTCTCTCCTCAGGGCATAGAAACACTGTCCACATTATGCTTCCACTGCTGGTGGATGGGGGAGAGCTAGCATCAGTGATTCAAGACTGTTTTTTTTTTTTTTTTACCTCTTTAGTGTCTCTTCCAGTAACTTATTAAATTAAAAGCAGGTACTCTGAGTGCTCACCTAATTTTTAGTTCTTATAAATGTAATTTGTGTGTGTGTGTGTGTGTAGATAACTGTTAAATCTTTTATAACCCTTTACAAATTTTGCTAAAGAGATTAGTGCTTTAAGGGAACGTTGCTGTGCTCTCTTATTTCAATGGACACTTTATGGAATAACCATATATTACCCTTTTGAATTTAGTTAAGATGTTTACACATATAATTTCTTTTGCAAGATTAATTTTTATAATCCTTCCACAACTTGTTTAAGCCTTCAGGTTTACCTCATCCATTTCAAAACGATCTTTTAACCCAAGGTAAAAATTTACATCTGATGCCTTCTTATAATCTTTTTTTTTTCTTTTTTTCTTTTTGAGACGGAGTCTCGCTCTGTCCTCCAGACTGGAGTGCAGTGGAGCGATATCGGCTCACTGCAAGCTCTGCCTCCTGGGTTCACGCCATTCTCCTGCCTCAGCCTCCCAAGTAGCTGGGACTACAGGCACCCACCACCATGCCCGGCTAATTTTTGGTATTTTCGGTAGAGATGGGGTTTCACCATGTTAACCAGGATGGTGTCTATCTCCTGACCTTGTGATCTACCCACCTCGGCCTTCCAAAGGCCTTCTTATAATTTTTTACTAAAAATACATTTTACTGCTTTTACACACCTTGCATGTAAATCAGTTTTCAGTGGTCTCAATTGCATGTTATAATGGTAAATCTTAGCAATAGTTAACTTTAATGTAGAGTCTAGTAAGTTGTTTTTATTATGCACTAGGCACTGATAATGTTTGACTCCTTCCAGCATAGTTAAAAGCATGGTTAATTGGATATGTCCTCAGGCCTTACCAATTGTGAAGCAGACAATTTGAACAGTTCTCAAAAGCCAAAGAACCAGTTTATAATATTAAAACATTTAACAAACCTATTAACTGACTGCATAATTTAGACCACATGTTTATATTTTAATGACATTTGCATTTTACCAACAATCTTTAAGACTGTTGCAATCCTAGTCTCCAATAAAACAGACTTTAAACCAACAAAAGATCAAAAAAGACAAAGAAGAGCATTATATAATAGTAAAGGGATCAATGCAACAAGAAGAGCTAACTATCCTAAATATATATGCACCCAATGCAGGATCACCTGGATTCATAAAGCAACTTCTTAGAGACCTACAAAGAGACTTAGACTCCCACACAGTAGTAGTGGGAGACTTTAACACCAAACTGTCAATATTAGATCAATGGGACAGAAAATTTACAAGCATACTCAGGACTTGAACTCAGTTCTGGATGAAGCAGACCTAATAGACATCTACAGAACTCTCCAACACAAATTAACAGAATATACATTCTTCTCAGTGCCACATAGCACTGATTCTAAAATCGACCACATAATTGGAAGTAAAACATTTCTCAGCAAATGCAAAAGAACTGAAATGATAGCAAACAGTCTCTCAGTGCAATCAAATTAGAAATCAGGATTAAGAAACTCACTCAATACTGCACAACTACATGGAAATTGAACAACCTGCTCCTGAATGACTACTGGGTAAATAACGAAATTAAGGAGGTAATAAAGAAGTTCTTTGAAACCAATGAAAACAAAGACACAACATACTAGAGTCTATGGGACAGAGCTAAAGCAGTGTTAAGAGGGAAATTTATAGCACTAAATGCTCACATTAGCAAGTTGGAAAGATCTAAAATCAACACCTTGATATCACAATTACAATAGCTAGAGAAGCAAGAGCAAACACATTCAAAAGCTAGCAGAAGCCAAGAAATAACTGAGATCAGAGCAGAACTGAAGGAGAGAGACATGAAAAACCCTTCAAAAAAATCAATGAATCCAGGAGGTATTTTTTTTTTTTTTTTTTTTTTTGGAGACGGAGTCTTGCTCTGTGCCCGGGCTGGAGTGCAGTGGCCGGATCTCAGCTCACTGCAAGCTCCGCCTCCCGGGTTTACATCATTCTCCTGCCTCAGCCTCCCCAGTAGCTGGGACTACAGGCACCCGCCACCTCGCCCGGCTAGTTTTTTGTATTTTTTTAGTAGAGACGGGGTTTCACCGTGTTCGCCAGGATGGTCTCGATCTCCTGACCTCGTGATCCGCCCGTCTCAGCCTCCCAAAGTGCTGGGATTACAGGCTTGAGCCACGCGCCCAGCCCGAGCTATTTTTTTTTTAAAGAAGTCTTTAACAAATATTGGCTACTATTGTTAACAATAATCCCATATGAGCAAAAGACAAAAAAATGTGGAAATTATAGAGCAGTGAAATAAGATTAAATTAAGGTCAAGTGCTTTTATTCTGTTTCTGTAGAGAGAATGGCACAGTGTAATGGATAATCGGGATTCTTTACAAAACAAGATAGAGAAATGGCCTGATTTCACAAGTGCTGGTTTATCATCTAATGCAATGACCTTTTATTAGACATAAAAATGCAGGATATGGAAGAATCAGCAATAAATTGTTACATAAAATCTAAATCTAGTAGAAGAGATAAACCCACATAAATACATAGATTTTCATACTGCTTTAGTGGGACATTAGGCTCTGAAGCCGACTATGTAGAAATATGATGTAGGCCTGAATCATGACAATGGCAATTAAAATAGAGGGAAGTGAACAGACCCAAGAAAAATTCAGGAGGCAAGATTTTCTGACCATTTAGTAGGGGGTGCTGAGTTAGCATTCTGTTATTAAGTACTGCAAGATATCCAGCTTGGGTGAGTGATATAGATGATGTTCATTGAAACAAGAGAGTAAGAGAAAGGTTGAACACTTTTAAATGTAAGATATGTAGATAGCTTTTACTTGAGAACTAAGTTACTAATTCCCTCATACTTTTTATTGTCTTAGTAAATAATTTATATTAATGAGTAGAAGGCATTATTCAATAACCTAGTAATACTTGTTTTTCTAAACCTGCTTGTCTTTGGGGAGTTGATGTTTTCACTTTAGGAGTTTTATTATATAGTTAAGTGACATGCAATTCTATTACAAAGCAGTTTCTCCACATGATGTATAAACATAATAAAATTAAGGAAATATTTTTATTTGTAATAAGAACCATCAATGGAAAAAGCTAAAATTTATTGTGAGCTCACTACTTTCTAGACACTATGTGTAAAACACATGTGAGTATACACATCGTCTCAGTTCTTACAGCACAGGAGGCAGGAGAAATTGTTATCCTTATTTTATAGATGAGAAAACCAAGGCTTGACAAAGTAAATGAACTTCACCAAAGTCACATAAATAGTAAGTATCAAAGGCAAAGTTTCAATGTAGATGACTCTTAGCTGCACAATATGTTATCTTAATCTCTGTGAAATACAGACTAATGTTTGGATGTGATTAAGAAAGAATATGAATACTTTGGAGGAATAAAAAAAGAGAAATGTGTTTTCTCCAAGGAGAAAAGTTAAATTGCACTCTTTCACCTCTGATATATTAAGCAGAGGTCACAATTCTTTTGACAACTCTTTACCTATAAGGATAATACATCTACAGGATGTTACTATTGTCTGCTATTAAGTATCTACACTGCATTTCCCTCTGTTAAAACCTTGAAATGCACAAGTATTAGAACTCATATCATACGCCTAGTAAAATGGTATAATTTTAAAGTTTCTTTATTGTCTGAAAAGCATCAATGATGTTGGCTGTGATTACTGTGTTTAGTTGAGATAGCTCCTTTCATATCTACAAAAACTTTACTGCTCATTGCATTTCCTTTGACTAACTACATCAATGAATATTCTAGTTTGAAGTCAAACTCAGATCTCCTTATATTTCTAATAGGGCGTAATATTGTGGAAAAATTTTTGTTGAAAAATTAGAACAACAAACTGTTGATGCTAAACATTAGGATAAAAAGTTGCAATGTATTTTAAAGGAAAAGCATTATCTTAAGACTAATTTTAATATTATAAATGAATGATAGTAATTTCTTATTGATTATTATTAATAATAATCAATTATTGATTATTATTAATAATAATCAATTATTGATTATTATTAATAATAGTCAATAATTGATTATAATTCTGATAATAAATGATTATTAATAATCGATTATTATTCTGATTCTTAAATTGAAGCATTTTCTTTACTGTTTTCTACTGTTTGAGTTTTAACAAAGATAAATTTTTGCTTTACTTTTTCCCTCTTTTATTCTCATATTAAAGGATTCTTCCCACTTAACCAATGCAGCCCTTGCCTAGTAAAGCCCTAGGAAAGCCACAGCCAGTCCAGCTGACAATGTTCTTTGGGTTTCTCAATAAACTGGATCAATCTACATGACAAAGGAAAAACGAACAGTTAAATAAGGAAATTGTATTTTACTAAATGAATTGTGGTAGAGTGGGAAAGGGGTAGAGTTAGGGACCAGACAGAAACATATTCAAATCCTGGCTCTGTAATTTACTAAGTGTGCAAACTTGGGTAAGACAATTTGTCTCATGCTCTGGAAATAATATTATTTTCTTTTATATACAGCTATTGTAAAAATAATGTATTCAAATTTTTTGTCAAATAGTAAGCTCCAAGTAAATGATAGTTCTTATGGAAGGAGTGGGGACAAAGTATTTTAGGATACTTACGCATTTCAGAGTAGTATTGATAGTCATATTACATATATTGCTTTATCTGAGTCTTGAAATTTGAGAGGGTTAATTAAATTAATTAGATTAGGCTAGAGCTCTAGGCCAGTTCAAAGCTCATGATGAAATTCCGATTCACATTATGGTTACCACCAAGACACAGACTGTAAAAGGATTTTGACAGAGAAATATGATATAATAACTAACTTTGAAAGTAAAATACGTATTTAAATAGTTTTCGAATGAAGCAGGAGAAAATCAATATGTCAAATTTTAGCTCTTTAACTGATTTTTATTGCAATCTATACATGTTAAAAAGACTTTGGTCATAATGTGCTAATGAGTTCTAATAATTAAAGTGCTTTAAAGAATAAGTAACCTATCATGTAAAAGCCCTGTATGCATTATTCACTGTTGGTAACTGAAACTTTGTCTACAATAGATTGTTGATTTTAGTGTATGTCCTGGATTAATTATACCTTTAAGTTTCCTGTGGGGTGAAAATTAGATATAAATATAATTTTAAATTTGCAATGTAGATACCTATGAAATCATTCTATAGCCACTTTATAAGATAATAATTGAAACTTCCCTACCATAGAGTCTGTTTCAGCTAGAAAAAATCAGGACATCTATTTACCCCACTACTTAAATAATAATAATATTCATATTGTCTTGATATTCTGGCAAGTTTGCTAAGAAATACTGTAACTGACCAATTGGTTCTCCTTGTCCGCTACCTAGACAGAATCAATTTGTCAAGACAAGAAAATTGCAATGGAGAAGGTGTAATTGATGCAGAACTGGGTGTGCTGGAGACCAGAGTTTTATTATTACTCTAGTCAGTCTTCCCTAAAATTCAAGGATCAAAGGTTTTAAAGAGAATTGGCTGGAAAGTGGGGCATGCTGATTGGTCAGGTTGGAGATGGAATCATAGGGGGTTGAAGTGAGGTTTTCTTGCTGTCTCCTGTTCCTGGGTGGGATGCCAGAACCGGTTGAGCCATATTACCAGTCTGGGTGGTGTCGGCTGATTCATGGAGTGGAGGGTCTGCAAAATATCCCATGCACTCATCTTAGGTTTTACAGTAGTGATGATATCCCCAGGAGCAATTTGGGAAGGTTCAGATTGTTGGAGCCAGAGGCTGCATGACCCCTAAACTGTAATTTCTAATTTTGTAGCTTTTTAAAGCTACTTTGTTGGTCCCTCAAAGGCAGATCCCCAGGCAAAAAGGGGGTCGTTTTGGGAAAAGGCTATTAACAATTTTGTTTCAGAGTTAAACCATTAACTCAATTTATTCTGAAAGTTAGTTCAGCCTACACCCAAGAATGAACAAGGACAGCTTAAAGATTAGAAGCAAGAGAGATTTGGTTAGATCTGATCTCTTTCACTGTCATAATTTCCTCAGTTATAACTTTCACAGAGGCAGTTTCAGTCCCTACAATCATATAGTTAGGCTGTGCCCGACCCAAATCTCTTCTTGAATTGTAACTCCCACAGTTTCCACATTCATGGGAGGAACCTGGTGCGGGGGTGACTGAATTATGGGGGCAGGTCTTTCTTGTGCTGTTCTCATGACAGTGAATGAGTCTCACGAGATCTGATGGTTTTAAAAATTGGAGTTTCCCTGCACAAGCTATCACTTCGTCTGCCACCATCCATGGAAGATGTGCCTTGCTCCTCCATACCTTCTGCCATGATTGTGAGGCCTCCCTAACCATGTGAAACTGTAAGTTCATTAAACCTCTTTTTCTTCATAGTCTTTATCAGCAGAATGAAAACAGACTAATACAATCATGTATACTTACTTATGATGACAAACTGAAGCAATGTAAAAATAAAATTATCTTTCATAACAGGAGACAAATGTGTATTTTTATAATAATAATACAAACAAAACAGAAATTGTGTATGCCTCCCAGATTCAAGAGATTCTCCTGCTTCAGTCTCCCGAGTAGTTGGGACTACAGGTGCATGCCACCATGTTTGACTAATTTTTGTATTTTTAGTAGAGATGGAGTCTTACCACGTTAGCCAGGCCGGTCTTGAACTCCTGACCTCAGGTTATCTGCCTGCCTCGGCCTTCCAGAGGGCTGGGTTTACAGACGTGAGCCACCGCGCCTGGCTGGAATCTATGAATTTCTAAAGTGAAACTTATGCAATAATCTTACACATGGCAGCATCATTTGGTGCTCAGTAAATAATGCATAAAGTTCTACATTTCTCAGCTTTCTTTTCAGTAAAGTGAGGGCAATTTGTCTATTTCTGGTCATATTGTTAGTCACATCTAGGCCAAGGCCATCTAAAGCTGGTATGCTGCATGCATTCCTTTATTTCTCTTCAGTGACAACCTCAGAAGCTATATAATACAGATGGCACTATTACAAGGTGGCAGATTATTTTTCAGGCTGGGTCCATGAATAATACTGTGGAACAGCCACTCACTGACCTGTGACGAATATGTAATGTGGATGAAAAATAAACTTTTATTGTATTAAACCACTGAGATTTCAAGATTAACTTTTTAGTGCACCAAAGCCTATCATTTCATGTTTAACATATATAACTTCTCTTGAGAGAATTAATAAGAAAACTTAATATATGCCCACTACAGATCCAATAGTTGACCAACACTGTTAGAATGGATGGGGAGAACATTGATACATTGCTGGTGAGCGTGTGAATTGGTATAACAATTTCAAAAAGATTTAGAATTATCTAGTAAATTTAATATATTCCTAAAGCCTAGCCTATCAATTCCACTCCTAGGTATATGGTCCTAAAGAAATAGCTACAAATGTTTACCAGGATTCATCTATAAGAATGTTCACAGAGGCCAGGCGCGGTGGCTCAAGCCTGTAATCCCAGCACTTTGGAAGGCTGAGACGGGCGGATCACGAGGTCAGGAGATTGAGACCATCCTGGCTAACACGGTGAAACCCTGACTCTACTAAAAAATACAAAAAACTAGCCTGGCGAGGTGGCGGGTGCCTGTAGTCCCAGCTACTCCAGAGGCTGAGGCAGGAGAATGGCCTAAACCCGGGAGGTGGAGCTTGCAGTGAGCTGAGATCCGGCCACTGCACTCCAGCCCGGGCGACAGAGCGAGATTCTGTCTCAAAAAAAAAAAAAAAAAAAGTTCACAGAAGCATCATTCACATTACCTAAACTTGGGGAGTAATAGTAATATGAATGTTCATAAATAATAGACTATATAAAGTTGTTCTGGTGCTGCTCTCGTGATAGTGAACGAGTCTCACGAGATCTGATGGTACATTTCAATCCTGCCTCCCAAAATTCAACTTTTTTGTCAATTGTAATTTTTATGAATGAGAATGAATAAGCTAGTTTCAAACAATAACATGAATATATGATGCAAACAATATTCATGGAAAAAAGCAGGTATATATACAAAAAAACATACTTTTTGGAGGGCAAATGGAAAACCATGAAATTGCATTGATATGTATTTCAAAAACAGGTAAAACTATGCTTTCAAAGGCTCCATCAATCAGCAAAAATATATAAAGAAAACCAAGGAAATTGTTACCAGAAATGTCACCATTTTTTGGAGGTCATGGCAGGTAGTTGATATCTGTGTGGGGGAAATGTGCTTTAAGTAGGAAGAGAGTCACATGTCTTCTGTGGTGCTGGAAATGTTCCATTTCTTGACCTATGTGGTGATCATGCAGATTTTCATTTTAAAACTCTTTATTATACTGTATATGTATATTTTACATACTATTCTCAACCTATGATATATTTCAAAATTATAAATGTCAATACACATATTATATACCAAATTGTAAATGTTTAATATTGAAGGAAATAAGTAGAGGCTGAAAGAGTTTTATGGTGCATTCTCGAAAATGTTAAGATTTCAGTGAGGAAACTTTTAAAAGTGATTCTGGTGAAGGGTTAGAAAAAAAGGAGTTGTAAACAAAGCTGCTGCTTCTTAGAAAATTTATCTATAGGCTGGCCTGGTGGCTGACACCTGTAATCACAGCACTTTGGGAGGTGCAGGTGGACAGATCACCAGATGTCAGGAGATTGATAGCAGCCTGACCAACACAGTGAAACCCAATCTCTACTAAAAATACATGATTTAGCGGGGCATAGTGTCATGTGCTTGTAATCCCAGCTACTCAGGAGGCTGAGTCAGGAGAATCACTTGAACCCAGGACGTGGAGATTGCAGTGAACTGAGATGGTGTCACTGCACTCCATCCTGGGCAACAGAGTGAGACTCCATCTCAAAATAAATAAATAAACAAACAAACAACAAACAAGAAAAAAAGAAAAAAAATAAGAAAATGTATCAATAATTGTGTACAGAATGTTGGTGGAAATACGAACCATAAAGTGATGTTTGGTTACGTGAATAAGTTTTTTAGTGGTGATTTGTGAAATTTAATGCACCCATCACCCGATCAGTATACACTGCACTCAATTTGTAGTCTTTTGTCCCTCACCCACTTCTCACCCTTTTCCTCAAGTCTCCAAAGTCCATCATCGCATCTTTCTTATGCCTTTGCATCCTCATAGCTTAACTCCCCCTTATAAGTAAGAACATACAATGTTTGTTTTTCCATTCTTAAGTCACTTCACTTATAATAATAGTCTCCAATCTCATCCAGGTTGCTGCGAATGTCATTAATTCATTCCTTTTTATGGCTGAATAGTATTCAAATATAAATATAATATAAATATATATATATATATATATATATAGTTTTCTTTATCACAGTTTCTTTATCCATTCAATGATTGATGGGAATTTGGGCTGGTTCCACATTTTTGCAATTGCAAATTATGCTGCTATAAACATGCTAGTGCAAGTATATTTTTTCATATAATTACTTCTTTTCCTCTGGGTAGATACACAATAGTGAATTGCTGGATCAAATAGTAGTTCTACTTTTAGTTTTCTAAGGAATCTCCACACTGTTTTACAGAGTGGTTGAACTAGTTTACATTCCCACTAGCAGTGTGAAGGGTACCCTGTTCGCTAATTTCACACCAACATCTATAATGTTTTTTTATTCTTTGGTTATGGCCATTCTTGCAGGAGTAAGGTGGTATCACATTGTGTTTTGATTTGCATTTTCCTGATTATTAGTGATGTTGAGCATTTTATCATATGTTTGTTTACCATTTATATATCTTTTGAGAACTGACAAGTCATATCCTTAGCCCACTTTATGATGGGATTTTTTTTTCTTTTTTTTCTTGCTAATTTGTTTGAGTTCATTGTAGAGTCTGGATATTAGATCTTTGTCACATGTATATATTGTGTAGATTTTCTTCCACTCTGTGGGTTGTCTGTTTACTCTGCTGACTGTTCCTTTTGCCATGCAAAAGGTCTTCAGTTTAATTAAGTCCAAGCTATCTATTGTTGTTTTATTACATTTGCTTTTGGGTTATTGGTCTTGAAATCCTTGCCTAAGCCAATGTCTAGAAAGATTCTTCCAACGTTACCTTCTAGAATTTTTATAGTATCAAGTCTTAGATTTAAGTTCTTGATTCATCTTGAGTTGATTTTTGTATAAAGTGAGAGATGAGAATACAGTTTCATTTTCCTACATGTGTCTTTTCAATTATCCCAGCGCCATTGGTTGAATAGGGCATCTTTTCCCCACTTTATGTTTTTGTTTGCTTTGTCAAAGATCGGTTTGCTGTAAGTATTTGGGTTTATTTCTGAGTTATCTATTCTTTTCCATTAGTCTATGTACCCATTTTTATACCTGTACCATGCTGTTTTGGTGACTATGGCATTGTAGTATAGTTTGAAATCGGGTAATGTAATGCCTTCAGATTTGTTCTTTCTGCTTAGTCTTGTTTTGTCTATGAAGGCTCTTTTTTGGTTCCATATGAATTTCAGGATGTTTTATTTCTAAATCTGTGAAGAATGATGGTGATATTTTGATGGGAATTGCATTGAATTTGTAGATTGCTTTTGGCAATATGGCCATTTTCACAATATTGATTCCACCCATCAATGAGCATGAGATATGTTTCTATTTGTTTGTGTCATCTGTGATTTCTTTCAGCAGTGTTTTGTAGTTTTCTTTGTAGAGGTCTTTCACCTGCTTGGTTAGGTATATTCCTTTCATTTTTTTTTTTTTTTTTTTTTGTGGCTATGATAAAAGGGATTGAATTCTTGATTTGATTGTCAGCCTGGTCGCTGTTGGTATATAGAAGAGCTACTAGATTGTGTACATTAATTTTATATCTGGAAACGTTGCTGAATTCTTTCATCAGTTCTAGGAGTTTCTGGAGGAATCTTTAGAATATTCTAGGTAAACAATCATATCATCAGCAAACAGTGACAGTTTGACTTCCTCTTTACCAGTTTGGATGCCCTTTATTTCTTTCTCTTGTCTGATTGCTCTGTCTAGGACTTCCAGTATCATGTTCAAGAGGAGTTTTGTCTACCACATGGTCAAAGTAAAATTGCTACCAATCCTATTGGCAGTATTCCACAAGACAGAGAAAGAAGGGACCTCCCTAGATCATTTTATGACACCAGAATCACAAAAGTACCAAAACAGGAAAAGAAATAAACAAAAAAGAAAACTGCAGACCAATATCCTTGATGAACACAGATGCTAAAATCTTTAACAAAATAATAGCTAACCCAATCCCAAAACATAACAAAAAGACAATTCATCATGATCAAGGGAGTTTTATACCAGGGATGCAGAGAGGGTTTAACACATGCAATTCAAAAAATGTGATACACTGCATAAACAGAATTAAAAACAAAAAATCACATGATCATCTCAATAGATGCAGTAAAAGCGTTTGACAGAAGTCAGCATCCCTTTATGACTAATGCACTCAGTGAAATTGGCATACGAGAGACATAGCTAAATTTAATAAATGCCATCTATGACAAACCCACAGCCAACAAAATACTGAATGGAGAAAAGTTGAAAACATTATTTCTGAGAATTGGAACAAGTGTATTTATTTTAAAATTATTGTTTTGAAATCTTTGTCAGATCACAGTAGAAAATTCATTTTTTCAAAAATATATTTATGTACCAATTAATTGTTATGTGCTATATTTTTCTTTCTGTTAAATTTATTAATGAGTTTTTGAAATGCGGGTTTTCCAATCTCATTTTGAGTATGCAATATAACATCTTTAATATAAAATGACATATCACAAGCACAGAAGCTCCTCCTTATATGTTTTCATTATGCTTTCTAAACCTAACTTGAAAAAATTTTAAATGCTTTATGTTTTCCTCATGCTGACCTTTATCTTTTCTCTCATTGTCTTCAATGTTTTTGAAACTTTAAAAACATTACATTTGATAAAACTCCTTTTCTCTCTTTTTGTTTTTATGTCTTTATTAAGCCACAGACCAATCTTTACAGCTGAATTACTGTGGCTTTGATGAAATTGCCTTCTTTTTTATAGGAATGGTTTATTGTTTATTTTCTAGATATTCATATTCTAACACCAGTAATGACACTTGGTATGTTTAATATAAAATAATTATGTGAATGTATTCCTCAGTAGAACTCAGGTTTTCTATTTTCTGTTTTTATACATTTTTAATAGGTCATAATGCATTTTATATAGTAATTAATCATTTCCTAAACTGCTAATGTGTGCAGTGGCATACCTATCTAGAATATTTGATATCTGGAGTAGGTCTTGTTTTATCAGCTCCCACTTCTATTTAGTAAAATTATTTTAATTAATCATGAGACAAAGTACCAGTCAAAAATAAAATAAAGAAAGAATATAGCACCAAAAATAACCAAAGCAACACATTATTACTCTTTTATTATATCCATGTAGTTTTTGAAATACATATAGATACTGGTAGTGAAAGTTTCACTCTTTGAATTTTAAAGAAAAATATAAACTCCAAGTGGTTCCATAGAATGACAAAATTGAACATTGTAATTTAAAATCTACTGATTAATTACAGGAATGTATGACATCACATATGTTAAAGCAAACTAAATATGGCCTGAAAAGAACCCCGTACTTCTATATTTGAGTTCTTTTGGATGAACTGCAACCTAGCTTAATAGTCAGACAAAATTGAAAACCTAACTTAGTAGTATGTACCTGTAACAATAGCTGAGTGTCGGCCAATCCCAGTAGCCATACTTCAATCACTCATAAACTGTTGAATGTTCAAACTGCATTCAAATAAGGCAAATGCTGAGTTGTAACCAATCTCACTGTTTCTGTACCTCACTTCCGATTCCTGTAGGTCACTTTACCTTTTTGTCTATAAATTTGTTCTGACCACGAGGCACCCCTGGAGTCTCTGTGAATCTGCTATGATTCTGGAGGCTGCCCGATTAGCGAATCATTTATTGCTCAATTAAACTCTTTTAAATTTAATCTGGCTGAAGTTTTACTTTTACTACATAGAAACAAATATAAGAGAGTTTACACATGCTAGGACCACCTATATAACTAGATCTCTTAATTAACTTCCACGTAGAATATAATGTTTATGAAAGTATAAGTGATACAAACAGGCTGATTTTACAGAGAGATACTTATATAGGTAGATGAAGATATATAGATATGTACTTAAAATTCAACATAAGCAGCAGCAATTGTTTAGCATTTTGACCAACAAATGCTTTTCTCTGGAAGTGTTGTTTATTGTAGACGTTGTTCAGAATTGTCTTCACATGATAATAATTAAAAGCTGTTTGAATTTTACTTAGCTTTGTTTTTCCTTTATAATTATTTATAATCAACTCCCTTAGTAATTGGGTCTAGTTCAATCTTTCCCACTACCATTGCTATGCCATTATTTTGTACAAATTCTTCTTCTAGCTATTATTATGTAACAAAACATCTTTCTTTTCTTTCCCTTTCTTTCTTTCTTTCTCTTTCTTTCTTTCTTTCTTCTTTCTCTTTCCGTTCTTTCTTTCTTTCCTACTTTCTTTCTTTTCTTTTTTCTTTCTTTTCTTTCTTTCTTTTTCTTTCTTTCTTCTTCTTCCTTCCTTTCTTTTTCTCTTTCTCTTTCTTTTTTTTTTTTGAGACGGAGTCTGGCTGTGTTGCCCAGGCTGGAGTGCTGTGGCCGGATCTCAGCTCACTGCAAGCTCCGCCTCCCGGGTTTACCCCATTCTCCTGCCTCAGCCTCCCGAGTAACTGGGATTACAGGCGCCCGCCACCTCGCCCAGCTAGCTTTTTTTGTATTTTTTAGTAGAGACGGGATTTCACCATGTTAGCCAGGATGGTCTCAATCTCCTGACCTCGTGATCCGCCCGTCTCGGCCTCCCAAAGTGCTGAGATTACAGGCTTGAGCCACCGTGCCCGGCCTCTTTCTCTTTCTTTATTATTTCTTTCTTTCTTTCTTTCTTTATTATTTCTTTCTTTCTTTCTTTCTACTTCCTTCCTTCCTTCCTTCCTCCCTCTTTCTTTTCTTTCTTTCTTTCTTTCTTTCTTTCTTTCTTTCTTTTTCTTCTTCTTTCTTTCTTTCTCTTTCTCTCTCTCTCTTTCTTTCTTCCTTCCTTCCTTCCTTTCTTCCTTTCTTCTTTCTTTCTTTCCTTTCTTTCTTCCACTCCTTTTTTTCTTCTCCTAAGGATACGCTACAGCATATTCAAGCCCCTGATATGTCCTACATAAATAAACCTATTTAACTTTACATAACCATGCTAGTTTGCATGTATTAAAATACTAAACACTTGCCATGTAATGTGATACTTGATTTCCCCAGTAACTGAATTAGTTATATACACTATTGTTACTGATATTTTACTGATGAGTAAGTTAAAACTTATTCCAATTAAAATTGCAAACGTTAAACAGCTAGCAATTGTTTTTAATCTAGCATTTTATTTACTTTGTTAAGCACTAGCCACTTCTTTCCTCCACCCACAGCAGATCTGTAAAGAATCTGTGCATATCAGAGATTAACCATGATTGAAGAGACACAGAAATTATTGTGGAAACATGATACTAGAAATAACCACTTGCATTAAAATTTCTGGAAAAGTGAAATTATAGAAGGGGGATAAAATTACTATCCATGATAATAACCATAATATAACCATAATAATCACATAACCATAATAATCACATCACATAATAAGTAGTGGTCTGAGTAGGCAAATCACAGATTGCAAGAAAAGCCCAGAGATTATATGTGCCTGACTACTGAACTGAACCCAGGAAGAAGGAGCTCTGTGGAGAGGGCTCTTGAACATATTGCCCTAAGGGAATGGTAGTCAAGTGCTTGGTGGCACCATTCATGAAAGGATGATACAAAATTTGAGAAAATACACTGGAAAATGGAGACCACTAGAGATAAGTTTCCATTTATCACTTTGTCATTTTTCCAGTATTTTCAAAAGTATTGATTTCTTCTTCATTCCTACTTTTCAAATCTCACAAAAGATCTATTTTCGCAACGTGAATCTGAGACACATAGTTCCTAGTTTAGCCAAGTTGACAAAGTACAGTCTAGTATAACCCTATGGGATGATTTTCCATGGAAGGAAGGTACAGTACCAAAAATGTCAATTTTATATATTGTTTTTTAAAATGTTTTTCAAATCGCAGACTTTATTTTAGGTCCTATCAGGTAAGTGTATTGAAATAAGCATCTTAGCAATGAGTAAATGTAAATGCTTATCCAACATCTACATTTCAATTATATTTAGTTTATTTTGTTCAAAATTTACATTATTTTTATTGATATGATGAAAACATCATTGCTTGAGGAAAAAGTCTCCTGAAATTAATGTGAACTGCTAGTACTTATAATACAATAGAGAAACTAATACAGTGTAAAGAAAGTGGCATTTTTAACAGTTGAAGTTAGTATCATGGAGAGAATAAGACTAGAATAAAATTATATGTAGTATGAGAATATGTCTAGAATGAAGAACTCAGATTCAATCAGACTTTTTTCTGTTTACCATAAAATAATTAAAATTATCTAAAAAGATTACTCATTTTAAAAAATAATTATTGTATTTTATAGGAGAACTTATATGCTACAAAATATTTATCAACTGGTAGATTCACAAGGGTCTCCCGGCATATACACAAATATCATAGGTCTACTGGAATTGCTACATCTTTACTTTGAATATGAAATTGCCACATAGAAAGTAATAGATATCTAAACTAAGACCAGAATTCTAATTTGAAATTCTAAACATATATTTAAAAAACGATGTTTTTTTGGTACAATCAATTTCCTATTTTTCCTATGTATCTAGAATGCCATCCCGTGAATGGATTTGTGATGCTGAAATAATTTCCACTTGATCAAAATTGATATGATATACCAAGAACTGTAACTGTGAGGTTTGAAAGTGGAGATAATGTGTGATATAAAAGTACATATGTTAAAAAACTTTTTTATCCTTATAATGTCAGAAACAATGTCTCAACCTTCTTATTAGGAAAAACATCGTATATTTAAATGGTACGTCTAGCTCATGCTTGTTCTAACATTTTAGTTTGGAAATACATAACTTGCTTGATTTCACAGGCTCACTGCAGGACAGGATAGCAATTTGCCTCAGCATGAATTATGCCTGAGTCTCACTTGCGTGACGTTTAGAGGAAACTTTGGACTTCTAAGTTGGTGCTAGAACAAGTTAAGACTCTTCAGACTATTGAGATGGAATAAGTGTATTTTGGATGTGAGAAGGACATGAGTTTTGTGAGACAAGGGGCACACTGCTATGGTTTGAATGTTTGTCCTTCCAAAACTCATGTTGAAATTTAAGTGCCCTTGTAACAGTATTAAGAATTAGGGCCTTCAAGGAGGTGAATGACCCATAATGGCTACACTTTCATGAATAGTTTAATGCCATTATTTCAGGAGTGGGTTCACTGTGAAAGGACAAGTTCAGCCCCTTTTAGTCTATCTTGCCCTCTCTTTGCCCTTTTGCAATGTGATAACTTTGTCCATGTTATGTCTGACACATCAGAAAGGCTCTTGCCAGCTATCAGGACCTAGATCATTGACTTCCCAGCATCTGGAATGGTAAGAAATACATTTTTGTTCATTATAAATTGCCTACTCTCAGGTACTCAGTTACAGCTGCACAAAACAAATATGATAAAAACCAAAAGTAGGTTCTAAATTTACAAAAAATTAATACATTCCACAAAACGATATCCCTGTTGTTTTTACACCTGTAATTTTCAAACAGCACTATGATTAATAACGTATTTTTCTTCAAGCCAACAAATAATTCAGTCTCTTTCAATTGACATACAGTGGGGGTATTTAACACAATAAAGAATGATGAACCATGCGTCTGTAAATATAATCTGCATGGAAACAACAGGTGGTGATGGGATATAAAAATAAATGCCTTTATTTTTATCTTCTTTACAGATAGTTTGCAAGGTAAAGAAAAGTTATCCTTAAAAACTGCTAAGTGGAATGACACTTTTGCTCCAAGTATATTATTACAGAGATCTCAACTATTACACATGTTAAATATAATAAACTTCTAACATTCACACGTTCACCATTTTTTTCTCAGCCACTTATAAGGCATCCATATCTTTTATATATAGCTTTCTTATAGCTACCACTGTAAGGAAAGCATAAACATTAAATTATTTTTATAATATAAATATTTATTATTTTTTATATATATAGTATATTTTATAATCACGTAGCTCTTCATATTTATGCCTGTTATCAGGCTTGGGCATTTTGGAACTCTATAAAAAAGCTCCTAGCCCAATAAAACTTTAGCATCTACTTATGGTCACATATTTTCATTACTGTTCGGTCAACAATGATTTTTCAAACCCTTTCAGCAAATAACAATTGTACGCACATGGATGTCTATATGTGGCCTTTGTTCTCAATAATATTAAAATTTATTAAGGAAGAACAGACAGAGAGATAAAATGATCTATATTTAAAAACTAATTGATTGCTCATAAAAGTGAATCAGAAAGAGTGGGTTAGTAATCATGCTTAAGGAAAAAAGATTAAGATGAGAATTAATCACACGTGTTTTGAAGGATGTATCACTTCTATTATTTAAAAGGGAATAAACTGGTATCTAAAGAACAGGTGTGTGGTGATTTTACTTTCAACTTGAATTGCCAGACTGTTCATGGCCTGAGATTCACTGGTGTGTGGATTTGTCTGGGGAACTGTTAGAAAAAATGGTGGATAGAGTTTTCTGGACGTCTACTTGAGTAGAGGTGCTAAAAAGTATCCCAAGATATATATTGACAGAAAAGTAGCTAGATACGACTATCCTGATCAAATACGAAGCTTTTATTGTGAGAATTGGTGAGGGAGCATTATACAAACATCATATTATTTACAGTTTAGCCTAATTTATCTTCCCAGTTAATCCACTGGATTAAAGGATGAATCATCTAGACAGTAAGGAGACTCTAAGCCAAAACTGATAGTCATCTACCACTAATTGTTCTATGAAATACTGTGATACAAGCAAAAATGCTTTGATACCACTCTAATATTTCTAATGTGAAAGGAGAATAAAAACTATTTTTCCCTATTGCAACATGGAACACTGCAGGATTTCCATCTCGTGGACTCTTGTTACTTCAGAAGCAGCAGGAGATAATGATGACCAGCAGATATACAGTCATTAAGAAGGAGTTGAGCAGGAATAATACTCCATGGAAATAGACATCCTCATTTGCATATTAGATAATGCTGCAGACTCCATAAATATTTGTGGGGCAATTCTGAGATTACTATTAATAATATCCTGTTTGAATGTGTGAGGTAAAAAAACAATAAAATTTTGTTTACTGCTCTTACAATAGCACTTAATAATATACATAGGTTGCTGAGGTCTAGGAAAAATTTGATTACACAGGAATAAAAAATATTTTAGTTACCACAATTTTGTTTGTGTAAATGTTGTTGTATATGAGACAGAGAGAATGAGTACAAGCAAGCACAAAATTAAACTTTAAAAAAAAAATGTATGCTAGGACCTAAAAGAAATTTAAAAAGAAAAAGGCAGAATCTGGAACCAGATTCTCTAAGGCCTTGCTACCCAAAGTGTGGTTCTCCAGCCAACAGTATTAACATAACATGGAAGTTTGTTAGAAATAGAAAATCCCAGGTTTAATGCCCAAACCCCTGAATTAGAATCTGTATGTTTTCAAGATCTCCAGGTGATTTATGTGTTTATTATAGATTGAAAAACACTAGAAAAGCATTATGCCTATTGCCACAAATCTGTGGCTAATATATGTATTATGAATTTAATGTCAGAATTAAGAAAGGTATAGTTGTGATGTCAAAGAAGTGAAGAATAAGTGAAAGTACTCAGAGATACTATGAAAGAGATAGAAGTTAGTCAATTTTAGAGAAGAAAATGTGGTATACAAACATCAGACGATGTTTATTCACTACTCAATTTGTAATAATCTGAAATAGATGTGCCATAATTACTCTTGGTAATTTCTGTGACTAGTTTTGACAAAACTACAAGAGATTGGTGGAAATATAGCTAAGCTTAATTGGGGACGACTGAGTCACTGTTTATAAATGACTGATCTGGAAAAAGATACTCCCTCCAAACAGGAAACCTAATTCAGACAGGCTTCTTTAGATTTCCCAGTAAGTTTGGTCTATATGACGTTTTAGCCTTCAGGGCATAAAAGTTCCTCGCATTTACATTCCTCAGAAGAGTTGCTTCACAAAAACTTTAGCAACTTACTCTCAGTTATTTTTGTTATTTGTCTTCTTTTGGGAAACTACATCCACTCTCTTTGGAGGGGAAGGAGTATACATATACATACACACACACACACACACACACACACAGACACACACACATATACACACACATATGGGATTCAGATATGCTACTTCATTTATCTCTTATAAACTTTCCAAACATCATTTGCATGCTGAACTTACTTGAAGAGTGAAATATCTTTTTACAAAATGACAAAATAGGCTATTTCAATTATCTCTAAAGCCTGTCAGGAAATTACAGCTTAGCCACATTCTGTCTTACTTCTCCTCCCTGGGAATATGACAGTTTTAAATAGCTAAATCTCTTGAATTGTATTGCTGTTAAATGTAATTTAGCTATTTACTGCTTCTTCCGGAGATTTAGTTGATGTTTTATTAAATTCACTGATTAGCATATGTTTTATGGTTACCGAAATATAGTCATAAATAATCAGAGAAGAGCTCTAAAATAATGATGAAACATACCTGTCTCATCTTCAGCTTTTGGAAACTGTTTGTCATACCAATGACTAGAAACTAAAAAAAAAAAAAAATTCATACTTCTTTTGCTTCAACTGTTAAAAAGTTTTATCCCCAATAAGAGAACACTTTCATTTCATTGTTTGAGAAGAATAATTTTACAGTCCACATAGCTGAACAGAGAAGGATTTCCTTATAAAGATTTGCCCAAGGTGATTGCAAAAATGAGAAGATAAGATTTTTATTTAAAAAAGCTATATATTTCTGTTTGTTATGAGTTTCTGCTTATTATAATCACAGTACAGTATTACATATTTCAGTCTTTAGCATTTATAGTACCCTGAAATAAAAAGGTTTCTTAAATTTTTATACTTATTTAGATATGAAAATGATTTCAGCAGAGAGCCTTTGCCTATATGGTACTAAAAAGGAAAAATAAAATTTTGAGAGTATAAAAATTTGTTTGAACTAAACTTTGAAATGTAATTTAAGTAAGAAGCTACTCCTTCAATCTAAGGAGCAAGCGCTTTCTCAAACAAAGTAATTACTTTGCATTTTTATCCCTTGTTGGGAACATCTTTAAAAAATAAAAGTCTAATAAATTTTAAATTATAGTTGAAAGGAATATGGTGTATTTTTAGGGGATATCAAATCATAAATAAATCATTCTCTCTTAGTTTTATACCCACCTTTCTATATTTGTATTCTGATATTGTAACTGGGATTGACAAACCACATTTCTTTATTGCCATGTGATTTTTTTTATAGTCACTGTCAATAGGAAGTGAGAGAGAGAGCAATAGAGTTGCAGTAGAGGGGTGTGGGGACAGAAGGGAGACTAAATTACTGAAGCAGAAAAATGGTTCACATCATTTTGCCTCATAATATCACAGCAATGTTTTCACCCTGACAGTGACATTGGTTATAACATCAATTGGTTCCAAGTTGCTGTTTTCACTTATCTATGACCAGGCTAACTGAGGTATTTCAGAGGTACCAGCACTCGTTGAGTCTGTCTGATCCTAACTTTTTGAAGGCACTCCTCCTCCAACCTTCTAGCTTTTAATAATGTAAAGCTCTTCATTTTGTTCTCTGAGATCTAGGGGCTAGGAGCTGCTGCCTGAAGCTACTATTCCTGTAATACTTCATAGTCCTTCCTTTACCTTCACAGTTTTGTAATACCTGGTTAACATATATTATATTATATTTTCTCTCTAAAATAATGGTATAGTATGTGTGTACTGATTAGATTCAACCAACATATAGAGCCTGTATTCCAGTATCTAGTTCCTTTTGATAGCTCAAATAAAAATGTTTGTTACTCAAGAGAATTAAAGCTTTCAACAAGTATTTGTTGAGTTAGTTCTCTTAGCAAGATATTATGCTAGTTAATAGAGAAATTAAAATATTCAATGAACTAGTGATTTGCTGGTAAAAGCAACACTATACCACAGCAGTTATCATTACCAACTTTGGAATCTGAGAAGCTTTGGTTTATTCTCATTTCTACCACATATTTGCTGCATTATAATTTTGAGTACCTACCATTTTTTTTTAAAGATGAGTGAGAATATTTAGTAATATATTAGAATATATTCTATAAGCATAGAAACACTTTGGGATGTCTAAAGAAAAGAAAGATCCATAGGAATATGGATTATTGACTCTAAGTCTTCCCTTCTCCATAATGGGATTATACATGCATGCCGTTTGACATATAACTTTATAGTGTTCTCCCATTGTGGGGGAAGAATACTTCCCCCACTCATTTAATTGGGCAATACTAAGCAACTTGCTTTGGTCAATAAAATGTTAGCATATGGGCTATAAGCAAAATCCTTAAATATGCTAGCATAGTTTGACTTGGCTTCTTGTATTCTTTTCCTTCACCGTGACAAGAATATGCCCTAGGTAGGTGTTGGTTTAAGAATGCTAGGAAACATTTACTGCAGACCTGAATTCAATCTACAACCTGACTCCAACCCCAATGATACTATAGCATTAAGCATTCTGCCTAGACTGAAGAAGAGTTACCCAGTTGAGCTTAGCCTGGATCAGTGAAACAAGAGAAATATAATTATAAGAACAAATATTTGTTGTAGCAAGCCACTAAATTTGGGGATGCTTTGTTTCACGGCACTGTTTCAGAAATAGATGACTAAGAAAATCATCACAGGTTGGTGGGTTGGCGATTTAGAATATTACATGAGATAAAACTTAAATAGCCAGTAAATTTTGAACATGATTCATACTACATTTAAGGGTGTGTGTGTGTGTATGTGTTTGTGTATGTATTTTCAATGTCTCCAATCAGACAACAATCCTCCTTTAATGGAGGGACTGTTCTTGCTCCTGGATTTTGGAATAAACTTTTAACTAAGAATTATGAGAGGTGAATTTCAGTATCAATTTTCCTACCGGCTAATCGACAAACCTTATGATTTTAAGCAAATAATCGCTCTGGGCATATATGATCACATAATCTGTATAGCCTTTATCACCACATCAGTTTATTTTTCTTTCCTTATTTTTAAGTAAATGTTTTAGAAGAAATTTTTCAAGTAAATTTTGCTTGCAAATTTAATGCTGAATGGAAAAAAAATGCATGGTGTCTGATTAAAGCAGAGGTGGTAACCAGTACCAATTGAGATGCAGTTTTCAGAGATGAAACTCATGTATTTCAATACATAAGCATAAACAGACACAGGAAAGATGAAAAAAGATAGACAAGGCAATCCACACCTACATTCTGTGGTTTAATAGATGCTACCAATCCCTCATTTCCTCTAAGAAGCCCTCTTCCATGTTTATTCTGGATCTTAACTTCCCACTATGAATATAACAAGGTTGACTTTCCAGAAAAGCCATGTTAAAGATAGGATAATTATCTTAATTGTGGTACCAATGATTAAAGCACAATATTGGTGGGCAATGACAAAAACCACATGATTATCTCAATACATGCACAGAAGACCTTCAACAAAATTCAACAGCACTTCATGCTAAAAACTATGTATAAACTAGTTATTGATGGAATGTATCTCGAAATAATAAGAGTTATTTATGACAGACCCACACCCAGTATCATACTGAGTAGGCAAAATCTAGAAGCATTCCCTTTGAAAACTGGCACAAGACAAGGATGCCCTCTCTTGTTACTTCTATTCGACATAGTATTGGAAGTTGTGACCAGGGCAATCAGAAAAGAGAAATAAATAAAAAATATTCAAACAGGAAAAGAGGAAGTCAAATTGTCTCTGTTTGCAGATGACATGATTGTGTATTTAGAAAACCCCATTGTCTCAGCACAAAATCTCCTTAAGCTGATAAGCAAATTCAGCAAAGTCTCTGGATACAAAAATCAGTGTTCAAAAATCACAAGCATTCCTATACACCAACAACAGACAAACAGAGAGTCAAATCATGAGTGAACTCCAATTCACAATTGCTACAAAGAGAATAAAATACCTAGGAATACAACTTACAAGGGATTTGAAGGACCTCTTCAAGGAGAACTACAAATCACTGCCCAAGGAAATAAGAGAGGACACAAACAAATGGAAAAACATTCCAGGTTCATGAAAGGGAAGAATCAATATCATGAAAATGACCATACTGCCCAAGGTAATTTATAGATTCAATGCTATCCCCATCATGCTACCATTAACTTTCTTCACAGAATTGGAAAAAAACTACTTTAAATTTCACATGGAACCAAAAAAGAGTCCTCCTTGCCAAGACAATCCTAAGCAAAAAGAACAAAGTTGGAGGCATCATGCTACCTGACTTCAAACTATACTACAAGGCTACAGTAACCCAAACAGCATGGTACTGGCACCAAACCGATACATAGAGCAATGGAATGGAACAGAGGCCTCAGAAATGACACACACAAACCTGACAAAAACATGCAACGGGGAAAGGATTCCCTATTTAATAAATGGTGTTGGGAAAACTGGCTAGCCATATGCAGAAAGCTGAAACTGAAATCCTTCCTTACACTTTATACAAAAATTAACTCAAGATGGATTAAAAACTTACATGTAAGACCTAAAACCATAAAAACCCTAAAAGAAAAACTAGGCAATACCCTACAGGACATAGGCATGTGCAAAGGCTTCATGACTAAAACACCAAAAGCAATGGGACTAAAGCCAAAATTGACAAATGAGATCTAATTGAATTAAAGAGCTTCTGCACAGCAAAAGAAACTGTCATCAGAGGGAACAGGCAACCTACAGAATGGGAGAAAATTTTTGCAATCTATCCAGTTGACAAAGGACTAATACCCAGAATCTAAAAGGAATTTAAATAAATTTACAAGAAAAAACAAATGACCCCATCAAGATGTGAGTGAAGGATTTGAACAGACACTTCTCAAAATAAGACTTTTATGCAGCCAACAAACATATGAGAAAATGCTCATCATTGCTGGTCATTAGAGAAATGCAAATCAAAACAACAATGAGATACAATCTCACACCACTTAGAATGGAGATCATTAAAAAGTCAGGAAACAACACATACTGGAGAGGATGTGGAGAAATAGAAGCACTTTTACACTGTTTGTGGGAGTGTAAATTAGTTCAACCATTGTGGAAAACAGTGTGGTGATTCCTCAAGGATCTAGAACTAGAAATACCATTTGACCAAGCAATCCCATTACTGGGTGTATATCCAAAGGATTATAAATAATTCTACTATAAAGACACATGAGCACATATGTTTATTGCAGCACTATTCACAATAGCAAAGACTTGGCACCAACCCAAATGCCCACCAATGATAGACTGGATGAAGAAAATGTGGCACATATATACCATGGAATACTATGCAGCCATAAAAAAGGATGAGTTCATGTCCTTTGCAGGGACATGGGTGAAGCTGGAAACCATAACTCTCAGCAAACTAACACAGGAACAGAAAACCAAACACTGCATGTTCTCACTCATAAGTAGGAGTTGAACAATGAGAACACATGGACAGAGAGAGGGGAACATCATACACCATGGCTTGTCAGGCGGTGAGGGGTAGCATTAGGAGAAATACCTAATGTAGATGATGGGTTGATGGGTGCAGCAAACCACCATGGTACATGTATACCTATGTACAAACCTGCATCTTCTGAACATGTTGCCCCAGAACTTTAAAAAGTATAATTTTAAAAAATATAAAAAAGCATAATATTAAGTTAAACCACATGAGATTGCTGGGTTTTTCATTCAATATATGTTTTTACCTTATGAATGTCAAGAAAAATAAGTGACATTTTGGACATGAATAATATGTAGAGAAGAAATTTAGAATATTAAAATCTTGATTTTGAGTATGATAAGACAAGTCCTTGGAGGAATTGATATAAAAAATGGGTTAAACATCAGATCATGAAGAAATTAAAATAATATAAGTGAGTTTTATTGCTTCAGAAAATATTTCTCTCAATTGAGAAAAGAAATAGAAAGGGGGGGCGGAGAAGATGGCCGATAATAGGAACAGCTCCAGTCTCCAACTCCCAGCATGAGCGCCAACAGAGACGGTGATTTCTGCATTTTCAACTGAGGTACTGGGGTCATCTCACTAGGGAGTGCCGGACAATCGGTGCTGGTCAGCTGCTGCAGCCCGACCAGTGAGAGCTGAAACAGGGCGAGGCATTGCCTCACCTGGGAAGCGCAAAGGGGAAGGGAATCCCTTTTCCTAGCAGGGGAACTGAGGACACACACACCTGGAAAATCGGGTAATTCCCACCCCAATACTGCGCTTTAAGCAAACGAGCACAGCAGGAGATTATACCCACACCTGGCCAGGAGGGTCCCACGGCCAGAGCCTCCTCATTGCTAGCACAGCAGTCTGCCATCTAACCGCAAGGAAGCAGCGAGGCTGGGAGAGGGGCGCCCGCCATTGCTGAGGCTTAGTAGGTAAACAAAGCTGCTGGGAAGCTCGAACTGGGTGGAGCTCACAGCAGCTCAAGGAAACCTGCCTGTCTCTGTAGACTCCACCTCTGGGGACAGGCACAGCTAAACAAAACAACAAAAGTATACCTATACTGGAAGCATCACATACCTGACTTCAAACTATACTGCAAGACTACAGTAACCAAAACAGCATGGTACTGGTACCAAAACAGAGATATAGACCAATGGAACAGAACAGAGCCATCAGAAATAATACCACACATCTACAGCCATGATCTTTGACAAACCTGACAAGTACTAGAAATGGGGAAAGGATTCCCTATTAATAAATGGTGCTAGGAAAATTGCTAGCTGTAAGTAGAAAACTGAAACTGGATCCTTTCCTTACTCCTTATATGAAATTAATTCAAGATGGATTAGAGACTTAAATGTTAGACCTATTACCATAAAAACCATAGAAGAAAACCTAGGTAGTACCATTCAGGACATAGGCATGGGCAAGGACTTCATGTCTAAAACACCAAAAGCAATGGCAGCAAAAGCCAAAATTGGACAAATGGGATCTAATTAAACTTAAGAGCTTCTGCACAGCAAAGGAAACTACCATCAGAGTGAAACAGGCAACCTACAGAATGGTGAGAAGATTTTTGTAATCTATCAGCTGACAAAGGGCTAATATCAAGAACCTACAAAGAACTCAAACAACAAATTTACAGAGAAAAAAACAAACAACCCCATCAAAAAGTGGGCAAAGGATATGAACAGACATTTTCAAAAGAAGACATCCATACAGCCAACAGACACAGAAAAAATGCTCATCATCATGGCAATCAGAAAAATGCAAATCAAAACCACAATGAGATACCATCTCACACCAGTTAGAATGGCAATCATTAAAAGTCAGGAAACAACAGGTGCTGGAGAGGATGTGGAGAAATAGAAACACTTTTACACTGTTGGTGGGAGTGTAAACTAGTTCAACCATTATGGAAAACAGTATGGCGATACCTCAAGGATCTAGAACTAGATGTACCATAGACCCAGCCATCCCACTACTGGGTATATACCCAAAGGATTATAAATCATGCTGCTATAAAAACACATGCACATGCATATTTATTGCGGCACTATTCACAATAGCAAAGACTTGGAATCAACCCAAATGTCCATCAGTGACAGACTGGATTAAGAAAATGTGGCACATATACACCATGGAATATTATGCAGCCATAAAAAAGGATGAGTTTGCGTCCTTTGTAGGGACATGGATGCAGCTGGAACCATTATTCTTAGCAAACTATCACAAGTACAGAAAACCAAACAACACATGTTCTCACTCATAGGTGGCAACTGAACAATGAGATCACTGGACTTGGGAAGGGGAACATCACACATGGGGCCTATCTGGGGAGGGGGGAGGGGGGAAGAATTGCATTGGGAATTATACTTGATATAAATGACGAATTCATGGGTGCTGACAAGTTGCACTTGTACCCTAGAACTTAAAGTATAATTAAAGAAAAAAAAAAAAAAAAGAAAAGAAGTAGAAAGGAAGTTCATTCTTTTTTTAGTTAGTAAGTATCCTTGACAAAACATGCTATACTCTTCCACTTTCAGATGATGGGATGGTAGAGGAGCATTAGAAATTACCAACTAGACTGTGAAATTCTATGGTAGAATAAAACTGGGTCTTATTTTTAAGTAAAGCCTATGAGAGTTGTCAAGTCGTGTAGTGTATCCTGGTGCACAGCAGAACGAAAAATAAGCAAAGCAGAAATATGTTGTTGGCTTTGTTTAGGATGGGATGGCTTGAGAAAAAATATTGTCCTGAATCTACAAAATGAATATCTACTCTTTCATGTGTTATACAGCAGAAGTGTGGAAATTACTTTAAAAAGAAAAATGTGTCTTTGTAAAGAAAATGCTACTTAGGATACTTACTAACTTTACAACGGAGAAATAAAAAGAATATATTTGCAGATACATTCAAGTATTTTACCAGGGATGTGAGAAAAACATGGGGTTCCAGGAAATTTTCCCTAACAAATAGTCAACTGTATGTCATATTCCTTCCAGTCTACAAATGTCACTATGATGTCTTAATATTTTGCTAGAATTCTTAAAATTTTTATGGATTCTAAGATTCACTTTTTTCACATTTTTACATATCTAAAATTTGGATGTATCTTATAATGAAAGGCATTTAACAATTGTTGTTTTTCAAGTGGCAACTATAATTCAGTAGTCATTGCCTGAACTTGTGATCACATCAGAAGGATTAGCATCACCAACATGTGCAGAGTAGATGTCAGAGGCTGGGAGCCCATAGTGGAGTGTTTAGTTTAAGCCCTATGAGACAAATGATTGTAGGAAGAGAGTGGAAGAGTTGGTACATCACACGTATTTAACATTTCTAAAGTGAGAATCAAGGCAATCTAACTGTACATAATTTCAAAGCTAGCATAACAGCCCAACATTAATTAATGTGGTTAGTTTATAAATTCTTCTAAAAAATGTTGCATTAACCAAACACTTGATAGCAAAAATATTATATTAAAAAACATAGATTTTGATGACTCCAAGATGAAATGTTAATGAGAAGAGTGGTACCATGTGATATAAAGTAGTTTTAGAATTACTATAACCAAAATATTGTACTTGAATCTCCCTTTTTATGTACCCGTAAGCATGATATACAACAGAAACTATCTCTAATAGTCTGAACATCTTTTCAAATTAGTATAAATTTTTTCTTAGACATAGGATAGCATTTTGTTGTGGTTTCTCAGTATTCTTTTTAATTAGATAAAATAATGTGTATTTTACAATTGTTTGTGTTTTAAATTTGATAAACTATGGCAGATATAACTCTGAGAGAAAGGTATTCAGTTGACTTCAAAAAATTTGAAATGTCTAAATTTACTCTGAGTTAGTCAAATGTAAGTATCTGCCGTCAGGTGTTTTGTGAACCTGAATTGTAGCTTGGAAATTAAAAACTATTAGAGAGAGAGAGAGGAAAGATAGCCAAATAGACACAACCAGAAGGAACATCTGCCACTGAGGAACTGGGACATTGGGAAGATGGGCACTCTCCTAGCAGATTGTCAGAGAGAAGGCATTGAGAATGGATGGAGAAAAGGCACAGATGCTGGGCTAAAGAGAGAGAGTAAGCTGGGAACCCTGCATGAAGCTACCATGCACCAGGACTTGCTCCTGGTCACCAGCAATTCCTAGGGAAGGGGTGAGTAGAGCATGCAAGGATCAATCTGCTCTTGCCACAGGCCTCTGGAATCCTTGCAGCAGGAGACCTAAGACACCTATAGACATTTGAGATGGCAGAGGAAGCCACTTAGAGAAGTGATAGAGGCAGAACTCCAGCCAGTGTGGAGTACAGTGGGTGTGGTGAAGGAATGTCTGTAGTGCAGCATGGCTAGGGATTGTATTCTTCAAGGCTCATCTTGTTTCCCTAGGAGACTTTAGCCCTAGGGAAACTATTGAACCTGAAGAGTGTAGGGTGGTCTTGTTCATGAGAAGGGGCCAGTCCAACCTGAGCACTCCTCTGTCTACTGACCTCTCCCAGGGCCACAGCCTGGCCATGCATGCTTGCAGGGCAGCCTCGGCTGCTGAGGCCACCTGTCTCATGGGGGCCCACATCATAGTCCCTACATTGGTGGATCATGCCTAACCAGCAAAGAGCTCCATCAGAGCAGCTTCTGCAAGCATGTACCTGCCCATTCATGCCCTCTCCCATTCTCCTTGGCCTGCATACAATTGCCCACAGCCAACACCAAGATGACCTTACAGCATGTGTGCATACCACAAGACCTTGTCTTCCCTTCCCTAACAACACGTGGGTACACATGCACCCTGCTGTGTCACTGTTGCCATTGTGAGTGCACTCCACACCTCCTGCCTTGCCACCATTGTAGTAGGAATGTTTGTGTGCATGGAGACCACCAGATACCTGCCAGTGCCTTGCTCCTGTGCCAAAACTGCTGCCAAGGCAAAACTATGCAGTGAGACAAGTGGACCCACCCCTGGCCTGAGAAGCCACTGTTGCCAGTGTAAATATATGCACAAAGGGTTCACACAGTCCTTTGCATGCCCCTGCTCTAACATTGCCTCCACCATGAATGTGCACTTGGGCACCAGGGAGGCACCTACCTCCCATGCTGTGTTTCCATTGCTTCCACTGCAAATTCCTGCATGTAGGCCAGCATCCCTGCAACCACCAGCACCCCACTGCAGCCAATGAGGTGCAACCCACTGCACTTCTGCTGCTGGCATGTGCAAATTAGGACAGATCTTTCTGTCCCTCCCTATGAAGTGCTTTGGCTGGAACCATCCATCAGAGTGTAACAACCAGCTGTTCATGCACATCTTGGACCCCCCAGAGCAGTATGTTCCTAACCACAAGGGACTAGAGAACAAAGCCAAGCCCAATACCAGACATCTAGAGTCACAGCATCCAGCCTGGGAGTCTTGAAGTGATCCTTGTCCAACAAAAATCTTCCAGAAATGAAACCAGTCAACTGGAATCACCTTATATCACAATAAAACCCCGAGGACTTCAAAAAGGATAAGAGAAAAACAAAACACATCGAAAACACAGCTACTTCAAAGACTGAAGGAACATCAGCCTACAAAGATGAGAAAGAACCAGTAGAAGAAGGCTGGCAACTCAAAAAGCCAGAGTGTCTTCTCACCTCCAAAGGAATGCACTAGTTCCCCAGCAAAGGTTCTTAACCAAGGTAAGATGCCTGAAATGACACAAATAGAATTCAGAATACGGATAAGAGCAAAGATTGTTGACATACAGGAGTAAAGTTGAAATCCAATCCAAGGAATTTAAGGATTACAATAAAATAATAAGCTGATGGACTAAATGGTCATTATGAGAAAGAACCAAACTGAACTGATATAGCTGAAAAATACATCAGAAAAATGTCATAATTTAATCGCTAGTATGAACCACAGAAATGACTAAGATGAGGACAGAATCTCAGAGCTTGAAGACTGACTGTTTGAAATAACTCAATCAGAGATAAAACAAAGATAAAAATGAATAAACAAAACCTGAGAAATATAGGATTATATAAAGAGACCCAGTCTATGATTCATTGGCATACCTGAGAGGGAGAGAAACTAAGCAACTTGGAAAACATAGTTCAGGATATCATTCGTGAACATGTCCCCAAACTTGCTAGAGAGGCCAATGTTCAAATTCCAGAAATGCAGATAAGTCCTGTGGTGCACTATATAAGAAGGCCATCCCTAAGACTGACAGCCATCAGATTCTCCAAGGTTGAAATGAAAGAAAAAAATTTAAAGGCAACTAGAGAGCAGGGGCAGGTCATCTATAAAGGGAAGCCCTTCAGGTTAACAGCTGACCTGTCAGCAGATATTCTACAGCAGAGGAGATTGGCGGCTATATTTGGCATTCTTAAAGAAAATAATTTGCAACTACAAATTTCATATCTGGCCAAACTAAGCTTCATAAGTGAAGGAGAAACACATCTCTTGTCCAGACAAGCAAATGGTAAGAGAATTTGTTGATGCTAGAGCTGCCTTAGAAGTGTTCCTGAAAGGATGCTAAATATGGAAAAGAAAGACCTTCGCCAGCCACTACAAAAACATATTTATATACATAGAACAGTAAGACTATAAACCAACCACACAAAAAGTCTGCATAGTAACCAGATAATTACATAATGGCAGGATCAAATTCATAAATATCAATACTAACCTGGTATTGGCATAAATGTCTCCAGTTAAAAGGCACAAAATAGAAAGTTGGATAAAGAAGCAAAACCCAAAGTTATGCTGTCTCCAGAGACCCACCTCACATACAATGACACTCATAAGTTCAAAGTAAAGGGATGGGGAAAAATCTACCATGCAAATGTAAAATAGAAAAAAAAAACAGAATTTGCTATTCTAATTTCAGACAAAACAAACTTTACACCAACAAAGATTAAAAAAAGACAAAGAAGGGCATTGCATAATGGTAAAGCGTTCAATTTAGTAAAATGATCTAAATATGCTAAATATATATGCACTCAAAAAAGGAGAATACAGATTCACTGGGAAAGTTCTTTTAGACCTATGAAGGAATTTAAATAACTACACAATAAGAGTGGGATAATTTAACACACAATTGACAGTATTAGTTCATCAAGATAGAAAACTAACAAAGATATTTGGGTACTTGATTTAGCACTTTAGCAAATCAACCTAAAAGACACCTATAGAACTTTCCACCCCCAAACAAAAGAATATGCCTTCTTCTCATCTGCTCATGGCACATACTCTTAAATCAACCACACAATCAGCCAGAAAAAAAAAAATTCTAAGCAAAATAAAAAAAAGACTCAAAAAACATACCAACCACACTCTCAGATCACAATTCAATGAAAATAAAACTAAAGGCTAAGAAAATTGCTCAAAATCACACAATTAAATGAAAATTCAACAACTGGTTTCTGAATAACTTCTGGGTAAATAATGAAACTAAGGCTAAAATTAAAATGTTATTTTAAACTAATGAGAAAAAAAAATGATATGACATACCATAATCTCTGATACATATCCAAAGCAGTTTAACAGGGAAGTTTATAGCACTAAATACCCACACAAAAAAGTTAGAAATTTCTTAAATTGGCTGGGTGCAGTGGCTCAAGCCTGTAATCCCAGCACTTTGGGAGGCCAAGACGGGCGGATCACGAGGTCAGGAGATCGAGACCATCCTGGCTAACACGGTGAAACCCCGTCTCTACTAAAAAATACAAAAAACTAGCCAGGCGAGGTGGCGGGCGCCTGTAGTCCCAGCTACTCCGGAGGCTGAGGCAGGAGAATGGTGTAAACCCAGGAGGCGGAGCTTGCAGTGAGCCGAGATCCGGCCACTGCACTCAATTTCTTAAATTAACAACGCAACATCTCAACTAGACAAGCTACAGAAACTAGAGTAAACCAACCTCAAAGTTAGCAGAACACAAGAAATAACCAAAATCAGAGCTGAAGGAATTGAAACATGAAAAACCATACAAAAGATCAGTGAATCCATGAGTAGGTTTTTTGATTAGATAGATGTTAGATAGATGATATTTAGATAGATAGATAGATAGATAGATAGATAGATAGATGATAGATATATGAGAGAGAGAAGATCCAAACAAATGTAACAAAAAATGGCAAAGGGGTTATCTCTAACCCCATAGAAATACAGAAAACCCTGAGACTATTATGAACTCTTCTATGCACACAAGAAAGGAAACCTAGAAGAAATGGATAAATTCCTGAAATCACATTATCTCCCAAGATTGAACCAGAGATTGAATCCTGGAATAGATCAATAATGAGTTCTTAAATTGAATCAGTAATAAAAAACCTACTAAACAGGAAAAGCCCAGGACTAGATAGACTCACAATTGAATTCTACCAGGTATGTAAGGAAGAAGTGGTACCATTCCCACTAAAGCTATTTCAGAAAACTGAGAAGGAAGGACTTTTCCCTAACTCATTCTATGAGGCAAGCATCATCCTGATACCAAAATCTGTAAGAGACACAACAAAAATGGTAAATTATAGGCCAATATCCTTGATGAACATAAATGGAAAAATGCTCTCAAAATACTATCAAACCAAATTCAACGGTGCATTAAAAAGATACTTCATCATGACCAAGTAGGCTTTATTCCTGGGACACAAGGATGGTTCAACATATGTAAATCAAAAAATGTGATTAAATATCTAAATGAAACTAAAAACCACATGATCATCTCAGAAGATGCAGAAAAATTTTTAATTAAATTAAACATTACTTCATGTTAAAAATCCTCAACAGACTTAGCACTAAGTAACATACTTCCAAATAATAAGAGCCATCTATGAAAACCCCACAGCCAAAATCATACTGAATGCACATAAGGAGGAAATATTCCCCATCAAAACTGGCACAAGGTAAGAGTGCCTCCTCTCACCACTCCTATTCAAAATAGTACCCAAAGTCTTAGATCTGTCATGCAAGAGAAACAAATAAAAGATATCCAAATAAAAAGAAAGGAGGTCAAAATATCTCTTTAAGCAGATGACATTATTCTATCTAGAACTTTCTAGATTTTCTACCTAGAAATTCCCATAGGCTTTGCCTAAAAGCTTCTTGATTTGATAAACAACTTCAACAGTTTCAAGATACAAAATCAATGTAAAACAATCATTAGCATTCCTATACACTAACAAAATGCAAGCTGAGAAGCAGTCACAGTAGCCATAAAATAATAAAAGACAGTGATAGAGCTAACAAAGGAGCTGAAAGATATCTACAATGACAATTACAAAACACTGCTCAAAGAAATCAGAGACAACACAAACATGGAGAAAGAAATCATTTCATGCTCATGAATAGAAATTTCAATATCATTAAAATGGCCATACTGCCCAAAGCAATGTACAGATTCAATGCAATTTATATCAAATTAGCAATGACATTCTTCACAGAATTGGAAAAACCTATTTTAAAGTTCAAATGAAGCCGAAGAAAGCTGAATACCCAAGGCAAGCCAAAGCAAAAAGAATAAAGCTGGAGGCATCACAATACCTGACTTCAAATTATACCACAAGACTACAGTAACCAAAATAGCATGGTACTGGTACAAAAGCAGACACATAAACCAATGTAACAGAATAAAGAGCTCATAAATAATGCCATACGTCTTCAACCATCTGATCTTTGACAAAATTGACAAAAGCAAGCAATGAGGAAAGGAATGCCTATTCAGTAAATGGTGCTGGGATAACTGGCTAGCCATATGCAAAAGATTGAAACTGGAACTCTTTACACCATATACAAAAATTAATTCAAGATGGATTAAAGACTTAAATATAAAACCAACAACTATACAAACCCTGAAGGATAACCTAGGAAATACAATTCTGTGTGTAGGACCTGTCAAAATCTTCATGACAAAGATGCCAAAATCAATTGAAACAATACCCAGAATTGACAAATGAGACCTGATTGAACTAAAGAGCTTCTGCATAGGCAAATAAACTATCAACAGACTAAACAGTACAACCTACAGAATAGGAGAAAATATTTGCAAATTATGCATTCCACAAAGATCACATATTTAGAATCTATAAGAAACTTAAGCCAATCAACAAGCCAAAAACAAATTATCTCATCAAAAAGTAGGCAAAGAACATGAAGACATTGCCAAAGAAAGCATACACATGGCCAAAAAGCATATAAAAATGCTACACATCATTAATCATTAGAGAAATGCAAATCAAAACCACAATGAGATATTATCACACACCAGTCAGAATGGCTATTGTTAAAATAAAGTTTAAAACAAACAAACAAACAAACAAAAAAACAGATGCTGGTGAGTTTGTGGAAAAACTGGAATACTTATGTATGGCTCATGGGAATGTGAATTAGGTCAGCCATTGTGGAAAGCAGTTTGGTAATTTCTCAAGTTACTTAAAACAGAATTACCATTTGACCCAGTAATCCCAATATTGCATGAATATACAAAGGAATATTAATTTTTCTAACTCTAAAGGCACATGCACACATATGTTCATCATAGCACTTTTCACTATAACAAAAATATGGAATCAACCTAAATGTTTATCAATGGTAGACTGAATAAAGAAAATGTGGTCCATATATGCCATGGAATACTATGCAGCCATAAGTAAGAATGAGATAATATCTTTTACAGCAACATGGATGGAACTGGAGGCCATTCTCAGTAAACTAACACATTAACAGAAAACAAATAACACATCCTCTCACTTATAAGCGGAAGCTAAACATTGAGTATATATGGACACAAAGAATGGAATGAAAGACCCTGGGGTCTACTTGGGGGTTGAGGGTGAATGGAGGGTGAGGACTGAAAACCCACATATTGGGGACTACACTTACTACCTGAGTGACAAAAATCTTTTGCCATCAGCAGAAGATTCCTAAGACCCTCACCAGAAGCCAATGCTGATGTCATGCTTTTTGTACAGCCTGCAGAGCCATAAGGCAAATATCCTTTCTTTATAAATTACCCAGCCTCAGGTATTACTTCATGGCCATACAAATGGACCAAAGCAAGAGATGAATTGATATAGTAGGCAAATTAAATGTGTGGAAAAGCCAAAAATCACCATTAAAACTGCTATATGTGTATGTATGTATGTGTGTGTTTATATTTGTGTGTGTTTGATTAAATAACTCGATTATGCTTCATAGAGTGTTTACATTTTCAGTTCTTTTTCATTTCTCACTTAGGAATATGTAAAGCTGACTTTAGTCTCATAAGTAATGTTCAATCATTGCTCATTGTGTAGATAAACTGTGAATGTCCTGATGAAAGTAAAGTGTTTACATGTATCCTTCTACCCTTTCTGAAAAACAAGATAGAACATGTGTGAATATCTATAATTTCCACAGGACCCTACATGTAGCAAGCACTGGAAAATTATTTGTTGAATAACAAAGCATATTTCTAAAATACAGTTTCTTTTGAGGAGTTAGGTTTTTCAGATAACTCTTTCAATTTTTCATTTCACCTAGAATGTAAGACATTCACAATATTTTGCATTAATAACCTCATGTGCTGGATTCATACATAGAATATGGCTATTCTTCTTTATTCTTTAGTATCTCTGAAATCTTTTTATTGAAATGAGGCAGACTCACCAGTAGATTTCAGAGAGGTGGAGGTTTTCATTCTACTAGAATTTTTTTAAGACAGCACTTTTCTCAGGACAGTTGTTTTATTTATTTGACAACATTTAAATGGTATTACTATGTAAATATAATAAAACCTCATCAGTGTATTTTGGTTTGAATTGAATAAATGAATATTAATGTCATAGCTGAGATTTATAAAATAATTGGGGAAATTTTTATGTAATTGCACTAACTGGAAAAACTAAATAAGATTAAACTTCATTACTACACCCTGAGGGGTTAGTTCCAGATGGGGCACATAAAATTGAAACCACTGTTTTCACTGCTTTGGGGAACCGGGATTAAAGTATACAACATTTGACAAACATATCTTACAGCTTATGTGTTTTAAATTACTGCATGATTTCCAAGGGAAACTAAGATACTAGAACTAAATCTTGCTCTTATTAGTGAACAGTAAAATGGCATTTAATGGGCAGAATGTCATAACTAATAAGTCATACGATTATTGTAGCATTAGTATGGGAATCTTAGATAATATTTCCAGTTAAGTGATAGTGAAATATCTATTGCTGTGCAGTGTATTTTAGAGTTAATTTTACCTAAACTCTTACTTATCCACTATCCTTTTCAAGACCCAAACCCCTGCACCAGACTTCATACACCATGATATGCACATTTAGGTAGTGGAGCTGGTGTTGCAATGCAGGTATCTTCTCTCTTTCAGGATATCCAAGTATCAAAGGAGTGATCTAGAAAGTGAGTCCTCTGCATTTAAAATACAAATTAAAATAACTGTCAAACTAAAAATTTAGGAGCAGGCCAGGCATGCGGTGACTCCCTTCTGTAATCCCAAATCTTTGGGATGTCAACACGGGTAGATCGTTTGAGCCCTGGAGTGAAACCCGATGTCTATAAAAAATACAAAAACTGTGCAGGCGTAGTGGCCCATACTGTAGTCCCAGCTACTCGGGAGGTGGAGGTGGGAGGATCGCTTGAGTCAGGGAGATGGAGGGTGCAGTTAGTTGAGATCTCACCACTGCACTACAGCCTGGGCAACAGAGTGAGACCCGGTCTCAAAATAAATAAATAAAGTGCAGTATAGGGCCATTGCTACTTAGCTGTTCATAACAAAAATAATATTTTCATTGTTGAAAATATAGATTAAAAAAGTAAAATTAGCTATTTAATGTTTTAAATGTTGCCAAATTTATTTCAAGGTATAATGGAAGAATCAAAAATGTACAAATAAAATAAAATGAATGAGAGTATCTTAAAAATAAGTTCAGTCTTTGGTAGCATATACATAATGCCAACCCAAAATACTGCAAAAACAGAGATAGAGAGAGGATAAAGAATAGTTAAATGATTTACAGTTGGCATTTGGTAGCATGAGGATTACTCTTTTCTTCCCTTTACTCTAGGGAACTACTACTCTGATACATAAAGACATAGCCTGACATTTAGTTCAATTCTGAGTAAGTAAAGGAAAATGGATAAAGAATGATTTGGTAGAAATGGTGAAAAGTTACACAGTATAAAGACAAAATCAGTAACAGTTTCTAAAGGTATGTACAGAAAATGTTACAGGCTTTTTGTAAAACAAGCTTTACAAGTTAATGCTGTTATATATTTGTGTGTTTATTTAGTATCCCATATAATACAGTAAGGACTAAAGTATGGAAGCAACAGGAAGGTAAATTTAACTATAATGTCTATTCATTAGGAATTGCGTTTAGCAGTTGTTAAGAGAGACCAGTATATAGCGGGATAAAAAGTAGAGTGGATGGCATACTCTTTGTAAAAGACATTTGAAAACAGGCAACCTAGAGCTAGTATGTAGGCTTCATAAAATCATTTGGGCCAGTTTCTTTCAGCTCCAACACACAGTTTTCATCCTTTAATTTAGGGTACAGTGTGACCCTTCATGGATGTGCCGCCAGGACAGTTGCAGAGGACCATGAACTAAGAATGACCCTGTATTTGAGATTGAACGCACTGAGGTTGCTGGCTTAAAATTCTTGATATTTTAATCTTTGAATTTATTTTTTTCTAAGTTAAGACTAATGGGATATTGGAGTATGTGCCCATACGTTGGAACGTTGGCCTGTAAGCAATCATAGCTATTGCCTTCTCCCTGGCTTCTGAGGACAACTTATCAGCTTCTCTTTCCCTGCCCTTGCCTCACTACTGTGCTGCTCTGTGCCCAGGTGGTGTATGGGATGCTGGGGAGAGACCCCCAAATCTGGCCATAAACTGGCCCCAAAACTGACCATAAACAAAATCTCTGCAGCACTGTGACATGTTCATGATGGCCATGACACCCACCCTGAAAGTTTTGGGTTTACTGGAATGAGGACAAGGAATACCTAGCCCACCCAGGGTGGAAAACCGCTTAAAGGCATTCTTGAACCACAAACAATAGCAGGAGCAATCTGTGCCTAAGGACATGTTCCTGCTGCAGATAACTAGCCAGATTCCATCCCTTTGTTTCAGCCTATGCCTTTGTTTCCCATAAGGAATACTTATAGTTAATCTACAATCTATAATCCATAGAAACTGTTTATCACTGGCTTGCTGTCAATAAATATGTGGGTAAATCTCTGTTCAGGACTGTCAGCTCTGAAGACTGTGAGTCCCCTGATTTCCCACTCCACACACTATATTTCTGTGTGTGTGTGTCTTTAATTCCTTTAGCACTGCTGGATTAGGGTCTCCACGACCGAGCTGGTCTTGGCAACGGGATACATTGGTAGGGAAAGGCCCGTGTTCCTCCATTGCCCTCTACCCCAGGTGGGGGGCTTAGTAAGAGTGTGGAAAATGTTGAGGTTGGGTTTGCACCCCATGGCATCTCAGGGAGAGAAAAACAGTGACCATCCCAACTCTAGGCTGACAGCTCAACAGGCAAATCAGTGGGGGCTTCTTCCCTCCTCACAAACCAGGTTCCAAGCACAGCCAGCAGGGAGGTTGCAATCTTTTGGAAGTTGCTCATCTCCCATGAGTTAGGATGGTGGGTCCATGAGAAAGGAAGATTGACTTCCTCACCCTCAATCAGGGCTCTGCATTTTTGTTTTGTGCTGGACCCTGAAAAATTATGCAGCTGCCCCTGATTTAGGCATCATGTTAACAAGGAAGAAAAGGAAACTGAATATTGTGTAATCAACTAGCAGTCTCCAGTGCAAGACAAAATAAAAGATGTATAAAAATTATAGCTGTCTGAAAAGTAGTGAGATTTCTGGGGAAGTAGTAGTGAGTTTTGTGCTCACTGTATGCAAACAGAGCATCTGTAACTTATATAATTGTTGTACAGTCAAGATAAAAATGAATGAGTGGTTATAGTAGTTGAGCTCTAATATCCTTTTACTTCTGAGTTTCTATGATTTTAGGTGAGAAATATAGGTTGGTAGATCTGATAATTTTATCTCAATTTGTCTTACAGATGTTGGAGTTGGGTGTTATAGGACTTTGTATATTAGCTATATGATCTTTTAAAAAGTAATACATATATCAGTATAATACTTATTTCTTAATTCCAAGAAATGTACTTCAATAAAAAGATCCCTATTGTTACTTACATGTGAAAAAAAAGTATAGATTTGCATTTATTATCCAAGAATGTGGAAATAATTATCTAAATATTTTTTTAAATATTGTATAAAATATTGAGTATTATTCAAATATTTATATATAAAAATTCATTATATTTAGTTTGACATAGCTCTATATAGTCAGAATGTCTCACATCCTTCTAATCTTATCAACTTAATTGCCTCAAAGGTTAAGTGTACTTTATGATTCTCCTATGTGATCCATCTATTACAACAATCTAAATTCTGTTTTATAAAGTAAAATCATGTGTAACATATCAATTAATTTCAAGTCTATAGTCTTAAGAGTAGAGATTGGGATTATGGGGTTGCGCAACAGTATTCTCTCATTAAACTTCTCAGATGATAAAGTAACGTGAAAGGTTATATTAAACTACTCATTATTCATAAGTAGAATACAGTTATACACTAGGAAATGTCTTTCTCTAGGCTAGAAAATTTAACAGCATCTGCTCCCTGCTTGATGATGAACACTTGTCAAGGCCAGAAAATAGTTTTTATATAATAACAGAAGAAAATCACTCTGCATTGGTCCTTGGAAACTATAATCAACATAAAATAGTTACAGAAATATGACTTACCTTCCATGCTTCTATACGTATGATGTTTTAGGGGAATAAATCTCAGAAGAACACAGGAATATTTTGATTCCCATAAAGATCTTACTAAACAGTTTAACTATGTATTGTTATCAGATGGAATTTCTGTGATTGCTATTCTGTAACATAATTATATACCAGAACACCTGGATCCAAAAACAATTTTACATCTATTACCTAAGTTTATGTGATGAAAGTGTGCAGAAATGAGCAGTAAAATTCTACCTAATATTCCTGTTTTTAATTTTTTTTTTTTTTTTTGCAGTAGAGAAGTTCCCACAATAGCAATTGACTAAAAAAATTGCCTTAGTGCGAGCATAACCTGAGTACTATGGGTAGTTTCAGGCTAATTCAATAATAGCCTGATAATAGCTATAATAGAGTTAAAAGGTAGACTTATAGAAACTTTATATGAATATTCATGGCCTTTTTATGACAACTGTAGTTATCATTTTTTGTCTTAATAGACTGTCCTTGTTTTCTTTGATCTTTTTTGTGAACTCTTCCTGTTCTCAAATTTTTTATTCAAGTGTAACATATATTTGGAAAAGTACTTGAGTGACAACTATACAGCTCAATGAATGTTTGTAAAGTGAACACATCTGTGAAACAACCATCCATATCAAGAAATATGCGCTACCCCAGGAGACTCTCTCAAGCTCCCTTCCAATCAGTTTTCTTCCCACACATAAGGGTAAGGACTATCCTGACTATCATGACCCTTTGATTTTTCCAACTTTTGAACTTTAAATACACCATCATGCAGTATGCACTCTTGTTTCTGGCTTTTATTAAATATATTGTTGAGATTCATCCATGTTGCAGGATTTATTTTATTTTCATCATTGTATATTCTACTGTATGGCTATACTTTCATCTATATATGCAGTCTTCTTATTGGACATTTCAATTTTATCTATTTTCTGTCAATTGTGAACAGTGCTGATGTAAAAATTCTTGTATATCACTTTAGTATACATATACATGTACCTATATTGGGTTTAAACCTGGGAGTGGATTTGTTGTATCATAGGGTGTGCATGCACTCAACTTCGGTAGGCCTTACCTAACATTTTTTTCCAAAGTCATTGTGTCACCTGGTACTTTAAACCGGCAGTATGTGAGTGGTTTAGTTATTACTTCACATCTTCGACACCATTTGATATTATTATCTGTGTCTTTCATTTAACCAGGTAATAGTATCTCATTATAATTCAAATTTTAATTTTCCTAATGAGAACATCCTCATGTATGTTTTTTGGCATTGGAGATTTTCTTTTGTGAAATATAATTTTGGTTCTTCCTTTTTTATTTCTGTAAATTACATTTATATTATTTTCTTACTGATTTGTAGACGATTATATGTTTTGAATGTAAATATTTTGTCACATATGTGTATTGCAGTAGTCACATATATGTCACCTATGTGTATTGCAGTAGATTTGTCAGTAGTTTTATGGTGTTTTCGATTAATGAAATTCTTAAGAAGAATGGTGAAGCACCGCAGGGTTTTGTAAAATTATAGAATAATTTTTTCCAGAGGAAAAAATGTGTTGCTCAGAATTCTTTATCTTACTAGAAACCTTATTCTGTCAAAGCTTTTATTTTAAATAATTTCTAGTTTTAATTTATCACAAACACATTATTATATTTCTTCTTTAGGAAAGATAAATTGAAACAAAAACTTTCTGACATGAAAAACAGGTAAGTATCTTTTTAAATTTTTTTGGATTAACTGTCAATTTCACTAAGGCTCCTAATGATTTTCCAATGAAATTAATCATAGTGGTGCATGCAGATAGTCCTTCTCCCTTTGTCAATGACAATTGATGCTTGTACTATATTTATGCAGCAGCAACTGACAAGAAATATTCTAAAATTTTGTCTTCTGAGAATACATTTCAGATGCTCAGACCTAGTATGTATGTCCTGGAGACAGTTTTTATGGTAGGTTTTTTTTTTTTTTTTTTAAAAAGTAAGAGGATTTTAAAATGTCACCATAGTAGGTATATTTATGTAAATTATTAACAAGTCATTCAAGTAAAGTTTAAAAATAAATGGAAGTTGGGCTTCAAGTTTCAATGTAATCACTAAGCCCTTGATTCTAACAAATCCTCACTCCACAAATACTAGCAAATACAAGTTTAATATGAACAACGCAGTCTAACATTTGGGTTTTTTAATCTACATCTGACCAATTTAACTAATTTACCTCGGTTAAAAATATCAATTATTCAAATGTCAAGTAGAGGTAATCTAAAAGAACATTTAAAAATCTGAAAAGTATAACACAGCTAAAGGAATCAATACAATTAATTATAATGATAGGCTCAGTGATTATGAATATGTCAGGATCCAGTCCATGGACCAATTGCCTGGTCTTGACCTAGAAAATAAGTCTCTAGAGGTTGAACTATTCAGGGAGAGTAGTAGAGGGCCCTCCTGAATGGCATGTCAGGATGCCCAAGGACACCAAAATCCCTATAAAGGCTAAGTCTGGCTGTCTTCATGCCAGAAATAAAATTCAACACATAAACCTGACCTATTTTCTCATAAATGCTAATTCTCTTACCACACACCACTTCTGATTTTGAATCCAAGCAATACATCACACTTCCTGCAAAAATAAGCATAATACATTTAGAAAATATGTTAACATTTTAGCAAAAGATGCCAAACAACATTCAATAGTGACACAGTAAATCACTACTGAAATATACCGCAGTGAGAGGGGAACAACATACCCTGGGGCTTATGTGGGGGTGGAGTTTGGGAGGAGGGAGAGAATCAGGAAAAAATAGCTAATGGGTACAAGAGTTAATACCTGGGTGATGAAATAATCTGTACAACAAACTCCCATGACACAAGTATACCTATGTAACAAAGCTGCACATACACCCCTGAACTTAAAATAAAAGTTAAAAAGAAGAAACATACTCCATGTGGCTTAGTTAGAAGTAGTAAACCTAAAAGTAACAACTAAACAATTAGCCACCAAATTTGATTAATATGAACAGCCGTATCTTATGCTTTAAGCTAAAAGTGAAAAATAAAACTGGCAACTGGAAGCTTCACTAACTACTATCACTATGTAAATACAGCCAGTATCTTTACAGATATTATGCGGGGAATATTAAAATTTTGGATACTTCTGTAACTTGCAATAGAGAGGATGGATAATAAGGTTTAGTTAGTTTTTGCTTTTTCAGGTTACTGTCTACAGTGACCAAAATGTTCACATAAATGCTTACCTCTTATTTAATATTGACTACTTCTATTTGACTGTAAAGTAGTGTTTGACAAGTCAGGAAACAACAGGTGCTGGAGAGGATGTAGAGAAATAGGAACACTTTTACACTGTTGGTGGGATTGTAAACTGGTTCAACCATTGTGGAAAACAGTATGGCGATTCCTCAAGGATCTAGAACTAGAAATACCATATGACCCAGCCATCCCATTACTGGGTATATACCCAAAGGATTAAAATCATGCTGCTATAAAGACACATGCACACGTATGTTTATTGCGGCACTGTTCACAATAGCAAAGACTTGGAATCAATCCAAATGTCCATCAGTGACAGACTGGATTAAGAAAATGTGGCACATATACACCATGGAATACTATGCAGCCATAAAAAAGGATGAGTTCATGTCCTTTGTAGGGACATGGATGCAGCTGGAAAGCATCATTCCCAGCAAACTATTGCAAGAACAGAAAACCAAACACCACATGTTCTCACTCATAGGTGGGAATTGAACAATGAGATCACTTGGACTCAGGAAGGGGAACATCACACACTGGGGCCTATTATGGGGAGGGGGGAAGAGGGAGGGATGGCATTGGGAGTTATACCTGATGTAAATGACAAGTTGATGGTTGCTGATGAGTTGATGGGTGCAGCACACCAACATGGCACAAGTATACATATGTAACAAACCTGCACATTGTGCACATGTACCCTAGAACTTAAAGTAGAGTTAAAAAAAAAAAAAAAGTAGTGTTTGACCAGGAATACAATCACCTATATTGTTATAAGCTTGGATTGCCAGATAAAATACATGACTCCTGGTTATATTTGAATCTCAAGTAAACAATAAATACTTTAAGATAAATATGTCCTATGTAATGTTGGGACATACTTATACAAAAAACTATTATTTATCTGAAATTTAAATTTAACTCTCTGTTCTGTGTTTTTTTTTTTTTTTTTTTTTTTGAGACGGAGTCTCGCTCTGTCGCCCAAGCTGGAGTGCAGTGGCCGGATCTCAGCTCACTGCAAGCTCCGCCTCCCGGGTTCACGCCATTCTCCTGCCTCAGCCTCCCGAGTAGCTGGGACTACAGGCGCCCGCCACCTCGCCAGGCTAGTTTTTTGTACTTTTTAGTAGAGACGGGGTTTCACTGTGTTAGCCAGGATGGTCTTGATCTCCTGACCTCGTGATCCGCCCGCCTCGGCCTCCCAAAGTGCTGGGATTACAGGCTTGAGCCACCGCGCCCGGCCTGTTCTGTGTTTTTATTTGCTAAATCTGGCAGCCCTATTTTAGGGGAGATTTCCACTGGTCTATTCATGAGGACGGTATGTTGCAACGATTAGTAAAGGCAAAGTATAGGCAGAAAAAAAAAAAAAAAACATGGACTAGGATGTAAACAGTTCTGAGTTTATATCTTGTCTTAATCACTGAGAGATTAGGCAAATTGTCTAACTTCCTAAATCTTCAATCTTAATCTATAAAATAAAGGTAATAGACTTTGCAATATCTACCTCAAGTGCTTGCAGAGTGCAAATAAATTAGTATATAAGAAATCTAAATTGAGACCCAGGGGCGGAGCAAGATGGCCGAATAGGAACAGATCCAGTCTCCAACTCCCAGTGCGAGCGACACAGAAGACCGGTGATTTCTGCATTTTCAACTGAGGTACTGGGGTCATCTCTCTAGGGAGTGCCGGACAATCGGTGCTGGTCAGCTGCTGCAGCCTGAGCAGCGTGAGCTGAAGCAGGGCGAGGCATCGCCTCACCTGGAAGCGCAAGGGGGAAGGGAATCCGTTTTCCTAGCCAGGGGAACTGAGACACACAGCACCTGGAAAATCGGGTAACTCCCACCCCAATACTGCGCTTTAAGGAAACAGGCACACCAGGAGAATATATCCCACACCTGGCCGGGAGGGTCCCACGCCCACGGAGCCTCCCTCACTGCTAACACAGCAGTCTGCAGCGATCTATCCGCAAGGCAGCAGCGAGGCTGGGGGAGGGGCGCCCGCCATTGCTGAGGCTTAAGTAGGTAAACAAAGCCGCTGGGAAGCTCGAACTGGGTGGAGCTCACAGCAGCTCAAGGAAGCCTGCCTGTCTCTGTAGACTCCACCTCTGGGGACAGCGCACAGCTGCAGTCCAATAGGGGAAGCAGCGGGGGCCGGTGCAGACGCAAACGACTCTGTCTGACAGCTTTGGGGAGAGCCGTGGATCTCCAACGCGGAGGTTGAGATCTGAGAACGGACAGACTGCCTGCTCAGGTGGGTCCCTGACCCCTGAGTAGCCTAGCTGGGAGACATCCCCCACTAGGGGCAGTCTGACACCCCACACCTCACAGGGTGGAGTCACCCCTGAGAGGAAACTTCCAAAGGAAGAATCAGACAGGTACACTCGCTGTTCAGCAATATTCTATCTTCGGCAACCTCTGCTGCTGATACCCAGGCAAACAGGGTCTGGAGTGGACCTCAAGCAATCTCCAACAGACCAACAGACAGTCCTCTGACTGTCAGACGGAAAACTATCAAACAGGAAGGACACCTATACCAAAACCCCATCAGTACGTCACCATCATCAAAGACCAGAGACAGATAAAACCACAAAGATGGGGAAGAAGCAGGGCAGAAAAGCTGGAAATTCAAAAAATAAGAGCGCATCTCCCCCTGCAAAGGAGCGCAGCCCATCGCCAGCAACGGATCAAAGCTGGTCAGAGAATGACTTTGACGAGATGAGAGAAGAAGGCTTCAGTCCATCAAACTTCTCAGAGCTAAAGGAGGAATTACGTACCCAGCGCAAAGAAACTAAAAATCTTGAAAAAAGAGTGGAAGAATTGACAGCTAGACTAATTAATGCAGAGAAGATCATAAACGAAATGACAGAGATGAAAACCATGACACGAGAAATACGTGACAAATGCACAAGCTTCAGTAACCGACTCGATCAACTGGAAGAAAGAGTATCAGCGATTGAGGATCAAATGAATGAAATGAAGCGAGAAGAGAAAACCAAAAGAAAAAGAAGAAAAAGAAATGAACAAAGCCTGCAAGAAGTATGGGATTATGTAAAAAGACCAAATCTACGTCTGATTGGGGTGCCTGAAAGTGAGGGGGAAAATGGAACCAAGTTGGAAAACACTCTTCAGGATATCATCCAGGAGAACTTCCCCAACCTAGTAGGGCAGGCCAACATTCAAATTCAGGAAATACAGAGAACGCCACAAAGATACTCCTCCAGAAGAGCAACTCCAAGACACATAATTGCCAGATTCACCAAAGTTGAAATGAAGGAAAAAATCTTAAGGGCAGCCAGAGAGAAAGGTCGGGTTACCCACAAAGGGAAGCCCATCAGACTAACAGCAGATCTCTCGGCAGAAACTCTACAAGCCAGAAGAGAGTGGGGGCCAATATTCAACGTTCTTAAAGAAAAGAATTTTCAACCCAGAATTTCATATCCAGCCAAACTAAGTTTCATCAGTGAAGGAGAAATAAAATCCTTTACAGATAAGCAAATGCTTAGAGATTTTGTCACCACCAGGCCTGCCTTACAAGAGACCCTGAAGGAAGCCCTAAACATGGAAAGGAACAACCGGTACCAGCCATTGCAAAAACATGCCAAAATGTAAAGACCATCGAGGCTAGGAAGAAACTGCATCAACTAACGAGCAAAATAACCAGTTAATATCATAATGACAGGATCAAGTTCACACATAACATATTAACCTTAAATGTAAATGGACTAAATGCTCCAATTAAAAGACACAGACTGGCAAACTGGATAAAGAGTCAAGACCCATCAGTCTGCTGTATTCAGGAGACCCATCTCACATGCAGAGACATACATAGGCTCAAAATAAAGGGATGGAGGAAGATCTACCAAGCAAATGGAGAACAAAAAAAAGCAGGGGTTGCAATCCTAGTCTCTGATAAAACAGACTTTAAACCATCAAAGATCAAAAGAGACAAAGAAGGCCATTACATAATGGTAAAGGGATCAATTCAACAGGAAGAGCTAACTCTCCTAAATATATATGCACCCAATACAGGAGCACCCAGATTCATAAAGCAAGTCCTTAGAGACTACAAAGAGACTTAGACTCCCATACAATAATAATGGGAGACTTCAACACTCCACTGTCAACATTAGACAGATCAACGAGACAGAAAGTTAACAAGGATATCCAGGAATTGAACTCATCTCTGCACCAAGCGGACCTAATAGACATCTATAGAACTCTCCACCCCAAATCAACAGAATATACATTCTTCTCAGCACCACATCACACTTATTCCAAAATTGACCACATAATTGGAAGTAAAGCACTCCTCAGCAAATGTCAAAGAACAGAAATTATAACAAACTGTCTCTCAGACCACAGTGCAATCAAACTAGAACTCAGGACTAAGAAACTCAATCAAAACCGCTCAACTACATGGAAACTGAACAACCTGCTCCTGAATGACTACTGGGTACATAACGAAATGAAAGCAGAAATAAAGATGTTCTTTGAAACCAATGAGAACAAAGATACAACATACCAGAATCTCTGGGACACATTTAAAGCAGTGTGTAGAGGGAAATTTATAGCACTAAATGCCCACAAGAGAAAGCAGGAAAGATCTAAAATTGACACTCTAACATCACAATTAAAAGAACTAGAGAGGCAAGAGCAAACACATTCAAAAGCTAGCAGAAGGCAAGAAATAACTAAGATCAGAGCAGAACTGAAGGAGATAGAGACACAAAAAACCCTCCAAAAAATCAATGAATCCAGGAGTTGGTTTTTTGAAAAGATCAACAAAATTGACAGACCGCTAGCAAGACTAATAAAGAAGAAAAGAGAGAGGAATCAAATAGACGCAATAAAAAATGATAAAGGGGATATCACCACCGACCCCACAGAAATACAAACAACCATCAGAGAATACTATAAATGCCTCTACGCAAATCAACTAGAAAATCTAGAAGAAATGGATAATTTCCTGGACACTTACACTCTCCCAAGACTAAACCAGGAAGAAGTTGAATCCCTGAATAGACCAATAGCAGGCTCTGAAATTGAGGCAACAATTAATAGCCTACCCACCAAAAAAAGTCCAGGACCAGATGGATTCACAGCTGAATTCTACCAGAGGTACAAGGAGGAGCTGGTACCATTCCTTCTGAAACTATTCCAATCAATAGAAAAAGAGGGAATCCTCCCTAACTCATTTTATGAGGCCAACATCATCCTGATACCAAAGCCTGGCAGAGACACAACAAAAAAAGAGAATTTTAGACCAATATCCCTGATGAACATCGATGCAAAAATTCTCAATAAAATACTGGCAAACCGGATTCAGCAGCACATCAAAAAGCTTATCCACCATGATCAAGTGGGCTTCATCCCTGGGATGCAAGGCTGGTTCAACATTCGCAAATCAATAAACGTAATCCAGCATATAAACAGAACCAAAGACAAAAACCACATGATTATCTCAATAGATGCAGAAAAGGCTTTTGACAAAATTCAACAGCCCTTTATGCTAAAAACGCTCAATAAATCGGTATTGATGGAACGTACCTCAAAATAATAAGAGCTATTTATGACAAACCCACAGCTAATATCATACTGAATGGGCAAAAACTGGAAAAATTCCCTTTGAAAACTGGCACAAGACAGGGATGCCCTCTCTCACCACTCCTATTCAACATAGTGTTGGAAGTTCTGGCTAGGGCAATCAGGCAAGAGAAAGAAATCAAGGGTATCCAGTTAGGAAAAGAAGAAGTCAAATTGTCCCTGTTTGCAGATGACATGATTGTATATTTAGAAAACCCCATCGTCTCAGCCCAAAATCTCCTTAAGCTGATAAGCAACTTCAGCAAAGTCTCAGGATACAAAATTAATGTGCAAAAATCACAAGCATTCTTATACACCAGTAACAGACAAGCAGAGAGCCAAATCAGGAATGAACTTCCATTCACAATTGCTTCAAAGAGAATAAAATACCTAGGAATCCAGCTTACAAGGGATGTAAAGGACCTCTTCAAGGAGAACTACAAACCACTGCTCAGTGAAATCAAAGAGGACACAAACAAATGGAAGAACATACCATGCTCATGGATAGGAAGAATCAATATCGTGAAAATGGCCATACTGCCCAAGGTTATTTATAGATTCAATGCCATCCCCATCAAGCTACCAATGAGTTTCTTCACAGAATTGGAAAAAAACGGCTTTAAAGTTCATATGGAACCAAAAAAGAGCCGCATTGCCAAGACAATCCTAAGTCAAAAGGACAAAGCTGGAGGCGTCACGCTACCTGACTTCAAACTATACTACAAGGCTACAGTAACCAAAACAGCATGGTACTGGTACCACAACAGAGAATAGACCAATGGAACAGAACAGAGTCCTCAGAAATAATACCACACATCTACAGCCATCTGATCTTTGACAAACCTGAGAGAAACAAGAAATGGGGAAAGGATTCCCTATTTAATAAATGGTGCTGGGAAAATTGGCTAGCCATAAGTAGAAAGCTGAAACTGGATCCTTTCCTTACCCCTTATACGAAAATTAATTCAAGATGGATTAGAGACTTAAATGTTAGACCTAATACCATAAAAACCCTAGAAGAAAATCTAGGTAGTACCATTCAGGACATAGGCATGGGCAAGGACTTCATGTCTAAAACACCAAAAGCAACGGCAGCAAAAGCCAAAATTGACAAATGGGATCTAATTAAACTAAAGAGCTTTTGCACAGCAAAAGAAACTACCATCAGAGTGAACAGGCAACCTACAGAATGGGAGAAAATTTTTGCAACCTACTCATCTGACAAAGGGCTAATATCCAGAATCTACAAAGAACTCAAACAAATATACAAGAAAAAAACAAACAACCCCATCAAAAAGTGGGGAAAGGATATGAACAGACATTTCTCAAAAGAAGACATCCATACAGCCAACAGACACATGAAAAAATGCTCATCATCACTCGCCATCAGAGAAATGCAAATCAAAACCACAATGAGATACCATCTCACACCAGTTAGAATGGCAATCATTAAGAAGTCAGGAAACAACAGGTGTTGGAGAGGATGTGGAGAAATAGGAACACTTTTACACTGTTGGTGGGATTGTAAACTAGTTCAACCATTATGGAAAACAGTATGGCGATTCCTCAAGGATCTAGAACTAGATGTACCATATGACCCAGCCATCCCACTACTGGGTATATACCCAAAGGATTATAATTACTCTACTACAAAGACACATGCACACGTATGTTTATTGCGGCACTATTCACAATAGCAAAGACTTGGAATCAACCCAAATGTCCATCTGTGACAGACTGGATTAAGAAAATGTGGCACATATACACCATGGAATACTATGCAGCCATCAAAAAGGATGAGTTTGCGTCCTTTGTAGGGACATGGATGCAGCTGGAAACCATCATTCTTAGCAAACTATCACAAGAAGAGAAAACCAAACACCGCATGTTCTCACTCATAGGTGGGAACTGAACAATGAGATCACTTGGACTCAGGAAGGGGAACATCACACACTGGGGCCTATCATGGGGAGGGGGGAGGAGGGAGGGATTGCATTGGGGAGTTATACATGATATAAACGTTATGCACATGTACCCTAGAACTTAAAGTATAAAAAAAAAAAAAAGAAATATTTAAATTAGCCTATAGCACAATAAAATTTAAAGAACTTGGAAAAAAAAAAATAAGAAATCTAAATTGAAAACTAAAGTGATAAAAACACCAGTGGTATAAGGTAATACAGTCTCATTTTGTAGTTCAGCTACTATGATCTATTTACGTTTTAATAAACCTAGAGTGAATATGTATCATGCTGGTTTTTATAAAGATTTAATAATGTTTGTCTTTTTGCTTAATTATATAGCTATGCAGCCTAGATACCACTGAACAAATCTAATGTTTTATTACACCAATATTTTGCCAAGTAAAATGACTTTTCTTTCTTTTACCACCAGGACCACTATCATTAGTACATAGAGTCTTATTTTTGTTCACTTTATCATCCAGTATCTTATGCCACCAAAACAAAACAGTTACCATGATTTTGATCTACATATATATATATTTACATATACAAATGTGTGTATATAATATATACATATGTGTGCCTTATACACATACATACATATATGTGCATATATATGTGCACATATACATACATGTGCACATATATATACACATATATATGTATGGGTGTTTGTCCCCATGTTTCTGATGTTGAATCCTCAATAGAATTTCTATAACAAATACTGGTCACCTATATGTATTTATTTACCTTTAAATTTTTAGTTGACATGACAAAGTTATATGTATTTATGGGATAGAAGGGGATATTTCTTTTTTTTTTTTTTTTTTTTTTTGAGACGGAGTCTTGCTCTGCCACCCAGGCTGGAGTGCAGTGGCCGGCTCTCAGCTCACTGCAAGCTCCGCCTCCCGGGTTCACGCCATTCTCCTGTCTCAGCCTCCCGAGTAGCTGGGACTACAGGCGCCCGCCTCGTCGCCCGGCTAGTTTTTTGTATTTTTTAGTAGAGACGGGGTTTCACCGTATTAGCCAGGATGGTCTCGATCTCCTGACCTCGTGATCCGCCCATCTCGGCCTCCCAAAGTGCTGGGATTACAGGCTTGAGCCACCGCGCCCGGCCAGAAGGGGATATTTCAATGCATATATACAATGTGTAATGATAAAATAAGGGTAATTAGCATGCCATTACTTCAAATATTTATTATTTGTGTTGGGAACATTCAAAATCCTTTCTTCTACCTATTTGGAAATATAAAATAAAGCACTGTTAACTATACTCACACGATAGTGCTATAGAACACTAGAACTAATTTTTCCTATCTAGCTGTAACCTTGTATTCATTAACCAAACTCTCCCTAGTCTCTTCTTGATTCTCTCCTCAGTTTCTAATAACCACAATCCTACTCTCCTCTTATATATGCTCAACTTATTATCATTCACATATTACTGAAAATATATGGTATTTACCTTTCTGTGTCTGACTTATTTCACTTATTATATTCTCCAGGTTTATCCATGTTGTTGCCAATGACAGAAATTCATTCTCTTTTATGGCTGAATAGTATATTGTTATGTATATCTACCACATTTTCTGTATCCATTCATATGTTGATGGACGCTTAGATTCATATCTTGACTATTGTGAATAATGCTGCAATAAACATGGAGGTGCAAATATCTCTTCAAGATACTGATTTCTTTTCCTTTGGATAAATACCCAGTAGTGGGATTGCTGGATCATGTGGCAGTTCTATTTTCATTTTATTGAGAACATTTCATAATTTTTTTTATAGTGGCTGTACTAACTTGCATTTCCACCAAGAGTTTAAAAGAGTTCCCTTTTCCCTGCATCTTCGCCTTCATTTTTGTCTTTTTGATAACGACCATTCTAACTAGAGTGAGATCATAACTCATTGTGCTTTTGATTTGCTTTCCTTTCATGATGAGTGATGTTGAGCATTATATCATATAGCTGTTGGTCAATAGTATGTCTTCCTTTGAGTAACGTCTGTTCAGTTCCTTTGTCCTCTTTTTAATAAAATTACTTGATTTTTTGCTATTGTTTGAGTTTCTTGTATATTTCAGTATTAGTCATTGTCAGAAGAATAATTTGCAAATACTTTCTACCATTATACAGGTAGTCTATTCTGTTGATTGTTTCCCTTGCTGTAAAGATTTTTAATTTGAAACATTTGATTTGCCTATCTTGTTTCTGTTGCTTGTGCTTTTGAAGTCTTATCCATAAAATATTTGCCCAGACCAATGTCCTGAAGTGTTCCTCCTATGTTTTCTTTAATAGTTTTCTAACTTTATGTCTTATATTAAGTCTTAATACATTTTGAGTTGATTTTTGTATATGGTGAGAGATAGGGGTTGAGATTTATTCTCATGCATCTGATTATCCTGTTTTCCCAGCACCATTTATTGAAAATAGTGGCCTTTCTCCAATGTATGTGGTTGATGACTGTGTTCAAGATCAGTTAGTTGTAAATATGTGCATTTATTTCTATATGCTCTGCATTAGCCCGTTTTTATGCTACTGAAAAAGACATACCCAAGATGGAGAAGAAACAGAAGTTTAAGGCCGGGCACGGTGGCTCAAGCCTGTAATCCCAGCACTTTGGGAGGCCGAGATGGGTGGATCACAAGGTCAGGAGATCGAGACCATCCTGGCTAACACAGTGAAACCCCGTCTCTACTAAAAAAATACAAAAAAAAAAAAAAAAAAACTAGCTGGGCGAGGTGGCGGGTGCCTGTAGTCCCAGGTACTCGGGAGGCTGAGGCAGAATGGCATAAACACGGGAGGCAGAGCTTGCAGTGAGCTGAGATCCGGCCACTGCACTCCAGCCCAGGCAACAGAGCAAGACTCCGTCTCAAAAAAAAAAAAAGAAAAAAGAAACAGAGGTTTAATTCACTTACTGTTCCACATGGCTGGGGAGGCCTCACAATCATGGCAGAAGGCAAGGAGGAGCAAATCACATCTTACATGGATGACAGCAGGTAAAAAGAGAGAGACCTTGCACAGGGAAACTCCTCTTTTTAAAACCACCTGATCTCGTGAGACTTATTCACTATCACAAGAACAGCACAAGAAAGACCTTTTGCCATTATTCAATTACCTCCCACCGTGTTACTCCTGCAAATTGTGGGAGTTGTGGAGTTACAATTCAAGATGAGATTTGGGTGTGGACATAATCAAACTCTATGACGCTCCATCGGTCTATGGGTCCATTTTTAAAGCAAAACCATGGTGTTTTGGTTACTATAACCTTGAAATATGATTTAAAGTCAGTTAGTGTGGTGCCTCCAGCTTTGTTCTTTTTGCTCCAGATTGCTTCAGGTATATGGGATTATTTTTGATTCCAAAGAATTTTGGAGATTGTTTTATCTGTTTCTGTAAAGAATGTTATTGGTATTTTAATGGGGAGTTTATTGAATTTGTGTATTACTTTGTGTAAAGTGTTCTTTTTAAGAATATTATTTCTTCCAATCTGTGAAAATAGCTTGTGTATTCATTTTTGGTGTGTGTAATCTTCAATTTTCATTTTCATCAGTGTTTTTTAGTTTTCATTGGAAAGATCTTACATCCCCTTAATTTCATTTCTAGGCTATAATTTTTATAGCTATTAAAAATCATATTGCTTTCTTGATTTCCTTGTCAGTTAGTTTGCTATTGATGTATAGGAACGTTACTAATTTTTGTATGTTGATTTTGAATTCTGTAACTTTACTGAATTTGTTTATCAGTTTTGATGTGTTTTTTGTCGGGTATTTAGGTTTTATAGATGTAAGATCATATTATCTGTAAAGAGGGATGATTTGACTTTATTTTAATTGTGGAAGCCCTGTTTTCTTCTATTTCTTATTGGTCTGGCTAGGATATTCAGTACAATGATGAATAAGAGTGGTAAAAGTGGGCATTCTTATCTTTTTCCAGTTATTAGAGAAAAATCTTTCTACTTTTCCCCATTCAGTATAATTTTTGCTGTGGGTTTGTCAAACACAGCCTTTATTGTGTTGACATATGTAACTACTATAAATAATTTATGGAGTATTTATCATGAAGGGTGGTGAATCTCCTCAAATGTGTTTTCTGTATCCATTGAGATGATCGTGCGATTGTTATGTGATATAACACATATCACATCTTGTAGTTGTTATATGATATATCACATTTATTCTGTTGAGGTGATATATCACATTTATTGATTTGAATATGTTGAATAATCCTTATATCTTTGAGATAACTTGCACGTGATCATAGTTTATTGTATTTTTGATGTGCTGTTTGATTAGTCTTATAGTATTTTCTTGAGAATTTTTATTTGTTATTTATTTTTAAGATGGAGTCTCTCTCTGTAGCCCAGGCTGAAATACAATGGTGCAATCTCGGATCACTGCAACCTCCATCTCCAGGGCTCAAGCGATTCTTGTGCCTTAGTCTCCTGAGTAGGTGGGACTACAGGTGCATGCCACCATGCCAGGATAATTTTTTTTTTCTTTTTTGTATTTTAGTAGAGATGAGGTTTCACCATTTTCCCAGGATGGTCTCAAACTCCTGAGCTCAGGAGATCCGTCTACCTTGGTCTCCCAAAGTGACGGTACTACAGGTATGAGCCACCATGCCCAGACTTGTTGAGGATTTTTACATCTATGTTCATCAGGGATATTGGGGCCTATAGCTTTTTGTTTGTTTGTTTGTTTGTTTGCATCTTTGTCTGATTTTTGTAAAAAGATAGTGCTGTTTTTGTTGAATAAGAAATAATTCCCCCTTTTCTATTTTTTGGAATAGTTTGAGAAGAATCGGTATCAGTGCTTTTTTAAAAGTCCAGTAGATTCAGCAGTAAATTTTAATAAAACTTTGTTAAAATTTGTTTTCTGACCAAACATATGGTCTATGCTAGAGAATGTTTCATGTGCTGATGAGAATAATGTGTATTATGCAACTGTTGAATGAAATGTTCATTTAAGGTTCATTTGGTCTATGGTACAAGTTAAATTCAATGCTCCTTTCATAATGTTTTATCTAGATTACACTGTGGTCTGAGAGACTGTTTGTTATGATTTCAGTTCTTTTGCATTTGCTGAGGAATATTTTACTTCCAATTATGTGCTCAGTTTTAGAAAAAGTGCCACATGGCATTGAGAAGAATGTATATTCTGTTGATTTGGGGTAGAGAGTTCTGTAGACATCTACTAGGTACCCTTGATCCAGAGCTGAGCTCAAGTCCTGAATATCCTTGTTTATTTTCTGTCTCATTGATCTAATATTGACAGTTTGGTGTTAAAGTCTCCCACTATTATCGTGTAGGAGTCTAAGTCTCTTTGGAGTCTCTAAGAACTTGTTTTATGAATCTGGGTGCTCCTGTATTTGGTGCATATATATTCAGAATAGTTAGCTCTTTTTGTTGGATTGTTCCCTTTACCATTATGTAGTGCCCTTTTTGTCTTGTTTTGATCTTTGTTGATTTAAAATTGGTTTTATCAGAGACTAAGACTGCAGCCCCTGCTTTTTTTCTGCTTTTTGTTTGCTTGGTAAATTTTCCTCCATTCCTTTGTTTGAGCCTATGTGTGTCTTTCCATGTGAGATGGATCCCTGAATACAACACACCGATGGGCCTTGACTCTTTATCCAATTTTCCAGTCTGTGTCTTTTAATTGGGACATTTAGCCCATTTACATTTAAGGTTAGTATTGTTATGTGTGAATTCGATCCCGTCATCATGATGCTATCTGGTTATTTTGCACACTAGTTGATGCAGTTTCTTCATAGTGTCCTTGGTCTTTATATTTTGGTGTGTTTTTGCAGTGGCTGGTCCTGGTTTTTCCTCTCTGTATTTAGTGCTTCTTGCAGGATCTCTTGCAAGGCAGATCTAGTGATAATGAAATCCCTCAGCATTTGCTTGTCCGGAAAGGATTTTATTTCTCCTTTCTTTATGAAGCTCAGTTTGGCTGAATATGAAATTCTAGGTTGAAAATTCTTTTCTTTAATAATGCTGAGTATTGGTCCCCAGTCTCTTCTGGCTTATAGAGCTTCTGCTGAGAGCTCTGCTGTTAATCTGATAAACTTCCCTTTGTAGGTGTCCTGGCCATTCTCTCTGGTTGTCCTTCAGCCAGATAATTTTTCCTTCATTTTGACCTTAGAATATCTTGGGGTTGATCATGGAGTATCTCAGTGGTGTTCTCTGTATTTCCTGAATTTGCTTGTTGGCCTGTCTTGCTAGGTTGGGGAAGTTCTCCTAGATAATATCCTGAAGTGTGTTTTCCAGCTTGTTTCCATTCTCCCTGTCTCCTTCAGGTACTCCAAACAATCATAGGTTCAGTCTTTTTATGAAGTCCCATATTTCTTGGAGGCTTTGTTCATTCCTTTTCATTCTTTTTTCTCTAGTCTTGGCTACATGCCTTATTTCAGCAAAGTGGTCTTCAAACTGATATTCTTTCTTCTGTTTGGTCAATTTAGTTATTTATACTTGTGTATGATTCATGAAGTTCTCATGCTGTATTTTTCAGCTCCATCAGGTCATTTATGCTCCTCTCTAAACTAGTTATTCTAGTTAGCAGTTCCTCTAACCTTTTATCAAGGTTCTTAACTTTTTTACTTTGGGATAAAACATGCTCCTTTAGCTCAGCGTAGTTTTTTATTACTCATCTTCTGAAACCTCCTTCTGTCACTTCAACCATCTCATCCTCCATCCAGTTCTGCACCCTTGCTGGAGAGATGTTGCGATCATTTGGAGAAGTAGAAGCACTCTGGCCTTTTGGGTTTCTGGCATTTTTTTTTTTTTTAATTGCTGTTGATTCTTTCTCATCTTTGTGAGTTTGTCTAATTTCAATCTTTGTGGTTGCTGACCCTTGGATAGGGTTTTTTTGGAGCCTTTTGTTGTTGATGCTGTTGTTGTTGCTTTCTGTTTGTTTGTTTTTCTTTCAATGCTCAGATCCCTATTCTGTAGGATTGCTACAGTTTTCTGTGGGTTCACTTCAGAGCCTATTCACCTGGTTCACTCCCACGCCTGGAAATGTCACTTAAGGAGGCTAAAGAACAGCACTGATAGGTGCCTGCTCCTTCTTCTGGGATATCTGACCTCGAGGGGCACCAACCTGATGCCAGTAGGCTCCTGTATAGGATGTCTTACAACCCCTGTTGGAGGGTCTCCCCCAGTTGGGTGGCATGGGGAACAGGACCCATTTAATGCAGCACTTTGTCTGTCCCTTGGTGGAGGAGGTGTGCTTCACTGGGGAAAAACCCACTCGTCAGGGCTGCCTGGGTTGCTCGGAACTACCAGGAGAAAAGGCTATGTCTGCTGGTCGGCAGAGACTGTGGCCACCCCTCTCCCTAGAGCCTCAGGCCCAGGGAGATCCAGGTTCTGTCCCTGTGCCTCTGACTAGAGTTATTGGAGTTCCCAGTGAGGAAGGATGAGTCAGTCAGGCCTGAAGAGGCACTCTGGCTGCAATCTGCCACAGCCAGTGTGTTGGGCTGTGGGGGACAGGTCTTTTGATCAAGCCATCCAGCTTTCCTGGCTCCAGCAGGGGAAAAGCATGGTCTGGAGCTATAGAGATGGATGCAGCCCTTCCTTTGCCCGGGGAGCCTAGTGTGTTAGGCAGTTGTGAGAGTGCCAGCGCTGAGTACTTCCCGTCCCCTGAGGAGCTCAAATGGCTTAGACTGCAGGCAGCTGCAGCTGTGGTGTTGGTCATCCCTCCACCCGGGAGTTTGCTAGGCTTAAGCAGATTCCTGCTGAGAGGCTGTTGAGAATCTTCAGGGCTCTGGGGTTGGGACGTTAGTCCCCTGTGGCATGGGCTCACGAGTGGGATCTCCTAATCTGTGGGTTGCACAGTTTCATGGAAAAAGCACTGTTTCCCTGGCTGGGTAGCATGCTCACTCACGGCCTCCCTTGGCTGGGGTGGTGGGGGCTCTCTTGCCCCATGTGACTCTCAGGTGGGCTGCAGCACCACATTGCTCTTGCTTGCTCTCCGTGGATCATGCCAGCCTCCTAGTCAGTTCTGATGAGAGAACCTGGATACCTTGGTTGCTGGTGAAAGATTCACATGCTTATTACCGTTCGTTTTGATGGGAGTCTCTGAACGCCACTGTTTCTAGTGAGCCATCTAAAAACCATTAGTTCGGTTATATATAAAGTTTTGGTGCTGCAAAAGAAATAGCGCTTGAATATAAAATGTTCTTTTCAATTCTCAGCAAGGCAAGGTGCTTCTATAGAAGGGTGCACCCTCACAGATGGAGCAATGGTGAGCGCACACCTGGACAAGGGAGGGAAAGGGGTTCTTATCCCTGACCCACGTGGCCCCTGCTGCTGTGCCATTCCGCTATTGGCTAGGGTTAGACCACACAGGCTAAACTAATTCCGATTGGCGTAAAGAGAGTGAAGGGGTGAGTGCCTTGGCAGGAAAAAAATGGTTATGCAGGGTGGAGAATAATGAGTCAGGGTGGAGCAGGTAGCAGGTAACTGGGACAAGTCAGGGTGGAGCAGGTGATCGGAATGAGTCAGGGTGGAGTAGGTAATTGGAATGAGTCAGGGTGGAGTAGGTAATGGAAAAAGGTTGCTTTACGAGGAAGTTAAACGTACAAGGCAAAGAACTGAACGTACTGACATATTAATTTTTTGAAGAGAAACTTAGAATTCATATTTAACATTTCTTTACTTAAAAAGACTTTTCAAGTTTCTTTGACAACTATACCTTTAAAGTATTTCTAAATTAAATTAAGTGATAGGTATTTATCTTAATTCTAAATCATTTCTAACTAAGATAATATGTCACCAAATAATAACTAAGATAGCTATAAGTTAAACATTCAAATTACTATTTTATGTAATTATGTAATTAAAAACTAAAACTAAAAAAAAGTTATAGTATACAAAATTTACAAAAATGTAAGATATGTCTGTTTGGACAAAGGTAAAATAAAGGCATAAGGATGTGGTTTTTGTTAAAGAAAATGTAATTTTGTCTAGTTTACCTGGTATTTAAAAGTTGTTTCAAAAATTTTTAATTTTTTTTTAAATTTTAAAAAAATTATTGTCATACTTTAAGTTCTAGGGTACATGTGCACAACGTGCAGGTTTGTTACATATGTATGCATGTGCCATGTTGGTGTGCTGTACCCATTAACTCGTCATTTATATTAGGTATATCTCCTAATGCTATCCCTCCCCCCTGTAAAAATGTTTAAATTAAAAATTATATAGATAAACCAAAATAAATACAAATGTTGTAAAGGTTTATAAAATAAGAAAGTTACAAAATAATTTTATGTGTGTTCAAACTAACTAAAATTAATAAATGCATTGTAAGGATTTTAAAAAATAAGCCTCGATCAATGACAGAGAGGAGGCAGGACTAACTTGTAGCTCCCACTCGGATGGACAGAACAGTGTGTGGAGCCTCACTTTGTGAACTTTTGCTCCAAGCACTACCGCAGGAAAGTATCAAGAAAACTGAAAGAATTCACAGACCCAATGAAAGAAGTAGCTTGCTGCTGCAAACTCTATAATAAAGACAAAACACTGGGGCAAAGCAAGCCCCACCCAAGGAGAGTAGGGCTCAGACATGCCTTACGCTACCCCGCTGATGTTCTTTCTCTACTAGCCCTGGTAGCTGAAGACAAAAGACATAATCACTTGGGAGCTCTATGGCCCCACCCATCACCTGAGAAAGGCAAATATCTATCCAGGAAACCTTAGAGCAAGCTTGTATGCCTCCTATACTACTGCAGCTAATGCTCTCTTGAAAGTGTCACCTCCTGGCTGAAGGTCAACCAACTCAACCCATTACAGCAACTCATTGAAGAACATCCCTGCTTCAAGAAAGGAGAAGACAACAGCTAATTCCACTGCAGGGAACATTCTGGCTAACCAGCGATCTTGAGTCTGTCCACATGACAACTTCACTGCTAGCACAATCAGCACTGGGGAAAATCAGCACACTAAACAAAACTACATCCAAGGACACTCACGGAGTCCACTTCAGTCTCCTGCTACCTCTGCTGGATCAGGTGGTGGTATGCATACCTGAGAGACTAAAAGACAGATCATACCATAGGACTCTTTGCAGACACTCCCCTGTACCAGTCCAGAGTCCAGTAGCTCTGCTGGGTGGCTAGACCCAAAAGAGCAATAACAATCACTGCAGTTCAGCTCTCAGGAAGTCCCATCCTTAGGAGAAGGGTGAGTGCACCACATCAAAGGATCACACCCACCCCGTGGGACAAAATAAGCTTACCAGCAGCCCTTGAACCCCAGATCTTTCCTCTGACATAGTCTACCCAAATGAGAAAGAAACAGAAAAACAGTTCTGGTAATACGACAAAGCAAAATTTGTCAGCACCCCCAAAAGTACACACTAGCTCACCAGCAATGGATCCAAACCAAGAAGGAATCTCTGAATTTCCAGAAAAAAAAATAATTTAGGAGATCAATTATTAAGCTACTCAAGGAGGCACCAGAGAAAGGTAAAAACCAGCTTGAAGAAATTAAGAAACAATACAGGATTTGGAAGAAAAAATCCCCAGAGAAATAGATAGCACAAATAAAAAACAGTAAAAACTTCTGGAAATGAAAGACACACTTAGAGAACAGCAAAATGCACTGGAAAATGTCAACAGTAGAATCAAACAAGCAGAAAAAAGAACTTCATAACTCAAAGACAAGGCTTTCAAATTAACCCAATCTGATGAAGAGAAAAAAATAGAATAAAAAATGATCAAAGTTTTCAAGCATTTTGGGATTATGTTAAATGACCAAACGTAAGAAAATTGGAGTTCCCAAGAAACAAGATAAATCTAAAAGTTTCAGAAAACTACATGAGGAAAACTTCCCTGATCTTGCTAGAGATCTAATCATTCAAATAGAGGAAACTCAAAGAACACCTGAGAAATTCATCACAAAAAGATCATCACCTAGGCACACAGTCATCAGATTATATAAATTGAGATGAAGGAAAGAATCTGAAGAGCTGTGAGGCAAAAGCATCAGGTAACCTATAAAGAAAAACCTATCAGGTAAACAGCAGATTTCTCAGCAGAAAACCTACAAGCTAGAAGGGATTGGGGTTCTATCTTTAGCCTCCTTAAACAAAACCATTATCGGCCAAGAGTTTTGTATCCAGCAAGACTAAGCTTAACAAATGAAGAAAAGATAGTCTTTTTCAGACAAACAAATGCTGAGAGAATTCATCACTACCAAGTCAGCACTATGAAAACTGCTAAAAGGAGCTCTAAATTTTGAAACAAATCTTCAACATACACCAAAATGAACCTGCTTAAAGCCTAAATCTCACATGACCTATAAAAGGATAACACAGTGAAAAAACAAACAAACAAAAAAAAAACACAAGGCATTCAAGCAAAAACAAGTATGATGAATAGAATAACTCCTCACATCTCAATACTAACATTTAATGTAAATGGACTAAATGTTCCAATTAAAGGATACATAATGGCTGAATGGATAAGACTTCAACAACCAAATATCTGTTTTCTTCAAGGGATTCACCTAACACATAAAGACTCACATAAACTTAAGGTAAAGGCATGGTAAAAGATATTTTATGCAAAATGAAACCGAGAGCTAGCAGCAGTAGCTGTTGTTATGTCAGACAAAACAGACTTTAAAGCAAAAACAGTTAAAAAGAAACAAAGAGAGACCTTATATAATGATATAAAGGACTAGTCCAACAGGAAAATATCACAATCCTAAATATACATGCACCTAAAACTAGAGCTTCTAAATTTATAAAACTATTACTACTAAACCTAAGAAATTACATAGATGGTCACACAATAGTAGTGGGGGACTACAATACTCCTCTGACAGCACTAGACAAGTCATCAAGACAGAAAATCAATAAAGAAACAATGGGCTTAAACTATACTCTAGAACAAGTGGACTTAACAGATATTATACAAAATTCTACTCAACAACTGCAGAATATACATTCTATTCATCAGCACATAAAACGTTCTCCAAGATATACTCTATGATAGGACACAAAACAAGTCTCAATAAATTTAAGAAAATAGAAATTTTATCAAGTACTCTTTCAGACCATAATGGAATAAAATTAGAAATAAACTCCAAAGGAAACCCTCAAAACTATGCAAACAGATACAAATTAAATGATCTGTTCCTGAGTGATTGTTGGGTCAACAATAAAATCGAGATGAAAATTAAAGAAAAAACAAACAAACTTTGAACTGAATTACAATAGTGAAACAACTTATCGAAACCTCTGGGAAACAGCAAAAGTGGTGCTAAGAAGAAAATTCATAGCATTAAATGCCTCCATCAAAAAGTCTGAAAGAGCTCAAATAGATCATCTATAGTCACACCTCAAGGAATTAGAGGAACAGGAACAAATCAAACCCAAGCCCAACAGAATAACAGAAATAACAAAGATCAGAGCAGAACTAATGAAATTGAAACACAAAAACACAAAAGATAAATGAAATAAAAAGATGGTTCTTCAAAAAGATAAGCAAACTTGGTAGACCATTAGCGACATTAACTATAAAAAGAAGAGAGAAGATCCAAATAAAGTCAATTAGAAACAAAACGAGATATAACGACTGATACCACAGAAATATAAAAGATCATTCAAGGCTACTACGAACACCTTTATGCACACAAACAAGAAAGCCTAGAGGAAATGCATAATTTTCTGAAAACATGGAACCCTTGTAGATTAAACCAGGAAGAAATAGGAACTTATAACAGATCAATAACAAACAATGAGATTGAAATGGTAACACAGAAATTAGCAAAAAAATGTCCAGGACTAGATGGATTCACAACTGAATTCTATCAGACATTCAAAGAAGAATTGGTACCAATCCTATTGAAACTATTCAAAAAGATAAAGAGAGTGGAAAATCCTGCCTAAATAATTTTATAAAACCAGCATCACCCAAATACCAATACCGGGAAATAACATAACAAAAAAGAAAACTACAGACCAATATCCCTGGTGAACATAGATGTAAAAATCTTCAACAAAATTCTAGCTAACCAAATCTAACAGCAGATCAAAAAATAACCAACCACGATTAAGTGATTTTATACCAGGAATGCAGGGGTGGCTTAACATACATAAGTCAATAAATGTGGTACACCACATAAACATAATTAAAAACAAAAATCACGTAATCATCTCAATATATGCAGAAAAAGCACTAGACAAAATCTAGCATGACTTTATGATTAAAATCCTCAGAAAAATTGGCATAGAAGGAACGTAACTTAAGGTAATAAAAGCCAAAGATGACAAACCCACAGCCAACATCATACCGAATGGGGAAATGTTGAAAGCACTCCCCATGAAAACTGGAACAAGACAAGTACGTCCGCTCTCACCACTTCTTTTCAACGTAGTACTGGAAATCCTAGCCAGAGCAATCATCAAAAATAAATAAATAAATAAAGGGCATCCAAATCGGTAAAGAGGAAGTAAAATTGTTGCTGTTCACTGATGATATGATTGTATACCTAGAAAACAGTAAAGACTCGTCCAAAAAACTTCTAGATCTGGTGAATAAATTCAGTAAAGTTTGAAGTTACAAAATCAACGTACACGAATTAGTAGCACTGCTATACACCAACAGTGACCAAGCTGAGAATCAAGTCAAGAACTCAACCCCTTTTACAATAACTGTAAAATATAAATAAATAAATAAATAAATAACATATTTAGGAATATACCTAACCAAAGTGATGAAAGACCTCTACAAGGAAAACTACAAAACACTGCTGAAAGAAATCACAGATGACACAATCAAGTGTAAACATATCCCATGCTCATGGCTTGGTAGAATCAACATTGTGAAAATGACCATACTGCCAAAAGGAATCTACTAATTCAATTCTCATTGAATTAGTCATCAAAACACCATTATGATTCTTCACAGAACTAGAAAAGACGATGCTGAAATTCATATGGAACCAAAAAACAGCCTGCATAGCCAAAGTGAGACTAAGCAAAAAGAAGAAATCTGGAGGCATCACATTTCCCCAACTTCAAACTATACTATTAAGGCTGTGGTCACCAAAACAGCATGGTATTGGTATAAAAATACACATATAGATTAATGCAAAACAATAGAGAACCAAAATATAAAGCCAAATTCTTAGAGCCAAATGAACTTTAACAAAGTAAATAAAAACATAAAGTGAAGAATGGCCACCCTATTCAACAAATGGTGCAGGGATAATTGGCAAGCCACATGTAGAAGAAGAAAACTGGATCCTCATCTCTCACCTTATTGAAAACTCAACTCAAGATGGATCACAGACTTAAACTTAAGACCTGAAATCATAAATATTCTAGAAGGTGATAAAATCAGAAAAATCCTTCTTGGCTTAGCAAAGATTAGGCAAAGATTTCATGACCAAGAACAGAAAAGCAAATGCAACCAAATGCAACAAAGACACAGATACATAGATGGGACTTAATTAAATTAAAAAACTTCTGCACAGCAAAAGAAATGATCAGCAGAGTAAACAGACAGCCCACAAAGGGGAGAAAAATATTTTTGCAAACTATGCATCTATTAAAGGGCTAATATCCAGAAGGTACAAGAACTCAAATCATCAAGAACAAAACAAATAATTATATCAAAAAGTGGGGGGAAACATGAGGAGACAATTATCAAAAGAAGATGTACAAATGGCCAACAAACATATGGAAAAATGCTCAACATCACTATCAGGGAAATGCAAGTCAAAAACCACAATCCGATACCACCTTACTCCTGCAAGAATGACCATAATTAAAATAATAATAATAATAATAGATGTTGGTTTGGATGTGATGAAAAGAGAAAAATTTTACACTGCTGGTGGGAATGTAAACTAGTACAACCACTATAGAAAGCATTATGGAGATTCTTTAAAGAACTAAAAGTAAATCTACCATTTGATCCAGCAATACCACTAATGAGTATCTACCAAGAGAGAAATAAGTCATTAAATGAAAAAGGCACTTGCACATGCATGTTTATAGCAGCACAATTCACAGCTGCAAAAATATGGAACCAGGCTAAATGCCCATCAATCAACAAGTGGATAAAGAAAATGTGATATATAAATAGCATGGAATACTACCCAGCCCTTAAAAGAATCAAATAATGGCATTCACATCAACCTGGATGGAGTTGGAGACCATTATTCTAAGTGAAGCAACCCAGGAACAGAAAACCAAACATTGTGGGTTCTCACTTATAAGTTGAAGCTAAGGTATGAGGAAGGAAGGGCACACGAATGATACAACGGACTTTGGGGATTCGGAGTGAAGGGTGGGAGAGGGTTAGGGATAAAAGACGACACACTGGTACAGTGTACACCGCTTGGGTGATGTGTGTATCAAAATCTCAGAAATGACCTCTAAACAACTTATTAATGTTACCAAACACCAACTGTTCCCAAAAGACCTATTGAAATAAAAACAAACATTAAAAATATATAAAATAAAAATTTAAAAAATGAGCCTTAATACAACCGATACAAAACTAAAATTTGGTCTTTTTAAACTAAATTTTTAATATAGTATTAATAAAAGATGGTAAAATATTCACTTTTTGATTAAACTGCAAAAAGAGAGAGTGATATGTTATCAAAAATTAAATATTAACAGTTAAGGTTTTGCTTTTCCTATGTGGCTTTCTTTACTTGCTTTTAAAAACTTATAGTTATCACTTTGTTTAAATGGATGACTATTATTTTACAGTGACCTGTGATCCTCTTTTGATCAAGTGTTTTAAACCTTTGATATATTTGACAGTCTTCCCAAAATCAAATTCCAAATTCTAAATTTAGTCTATTTGACCACAAGCTAACTTTTGGACAATCTAGAATGGCCCATGGAAAGAAAAGTGAGTCATATTAAATTAATTAGGCTTGTTTAATATGTTAAAATTATATGGGAAGTATTATCAAATAAGAACTGATGTTTAACTCTGAGTCATATTTGTATAAATTTGTCATTAATATTTGATCTGAAATGCATGAGATTCCTAGAAATCTGGTAAATCTTTGTGTCAGCTTGACTGCATTAGGAGATGACTAGATATCTGGTAAATTATTGTTTCTTGGTTTTCTGAAGGTGTGTTTAGAGGAGATTGATATTTGAGTCAGTCGAATGAGAGAAGATGACCACTCTCAATATGGATGGGCACTATCCAATCAGCTTCCAGCATTGCTAAAGCAGGTGGAAAAAAAGGGGTTAAGTAGCTTGCTGAGTCCTCTCACTCTCGGTCTCTTTTCAGGCCAGACACTTGCTTCCTCTGCTCCTGCTCTTAAACATCAGACTCCAGGTTCTTAGGCTCTGAACTCTGAGACTTTCATCAGTGGTTTTCCACTTGGGCCTTTGGCATCAAACCGAGGGCTGCAGTGTCGTCTTCCCTGGTTTTAAGGCTTTCAGAGTTGGACAGAGCCATGCTACTGACTTGCTTCTCTCTTTCCCTAGCTTGTAGGAAGCCGGTCTTTGTCTTGTAATCATGCTAACCTATTCTCCCAAATACACTCCCTTTGATATATATACATATATCATACTGGTTCTGTCCCTTTGGAGAACCTTGGCTAATGTACTTGGTATACATTATCAGTCATAACTCTGATGTAAATTTGTTGTGTGCTATAAAAATAACCAAATTTCCTTGTTGATTATATTATTGCTATAATGATTTCTCATCAGGCTTTTAAGAATGCCCACTTTAAGTCTTATGTATAGTAAATTGCTTTATTCTGATGCATTTTTCTTAATACTTGTTACAAATTGTAAAGTATTGTGTTTTCTAGAAGATATTGTAGAAAAATAATTTTAATATTCTCATAAGCACAGGTTTCTAACATGTTTGAATTTATAGGATTTGACTAAATTTCAAGAATTATAATAAAAAAGAAACAAACACTGGACCCATAAAATTGCTAACCCAGCACTAAGCAGAATAAGAATTAATTACAATACATTCAATTGATTAAAAAAGAACTATATTTTTTTCATAATGTTTTGTTGAAAATATTCCTGATTTTTTTAATGGTTTGCTTTTCAAATGGAGGGAAACATTTTTTAAACTATGTATAGCTTGTAGCAAATTGACAAAGCATACTTTTGTGAGTAGAACCGAATTATTTACTTTTGTCCTAATTCTTTCAGAATTTGAAAACTATAAATACTCTTATTTTATGACAATATAGTACTTTTCATAAGTTCAAAAACATCTTCTCTTTATAACAGGACAATTGGGGACACTGGTGGTACTACCAAGGCTTTGACTAGAATGTCATATTTCATATACGACCAGTTGGCTTTCAGAAACTGAGGTTGGATTTATGAAGCCAATTGAAACCTTTGGAAAACCTGGTCTGGCATTTTGTCTAGACAGAGTTGCTGGCCTTTCAGTAAGTGAAGAATGTTAGTTTTGACATGCCCAGGATTTTAAGTTATTTGCGAACCTCAAGAAAAGAGATATTCAACCAACTGATACAAGTAATACATGCACAGTGACGTTGCGTTTTTGCTTTGGCTTATTAGCCTCAAGTGGCTTTTCCAAAAGTGTAGTCTGAGGTTTCTTATGAAAACGTCCCAACAAAGCTAACTTTAAAAAGAACATATATTATCAATCACCAATCTTGCTAAACTTACATAATCAGTCCAAAAATGAAACTCATTTAGCAAACATGCCATTCTGACTGCGACTATCTTTGGTTAAATTATGGGAGATTTAGAGAAAAAAATGTTTTAGACAAAACCTATAATGCAGCCATTATTAGGTTCCATGTCATTGTTTTTTAGGTTTTATTATTTACCTGCAATTTGGACTGAATGTTGAATGACTTAATTATTTCCTGTCTTCTTTGAGAATCTAAACCAAGGTTTTTCAATTATTTGCCTACTCTTCTTCTTCTCTTTCTTCTTCTTCTTTTTTTTTTTTTTTTTTGAGATGGAGTCTCTCTCTGTCACCCAGACTGGAGTGCAGTGGCATTATCTCTGCTCACTGCAACCTCTGCCTCCCAGGTTCAAGCAATTCTCCTGCCTCAGCCGCCCGAGTCGTTGGGACTACAGGTGCCCACTACCACGCCCAGCTAATTTTTATATTTTTAGTAGAGACAGGGTTTCATCATATTGGCCAGACTGGTCTCAAACTCCTGACCTTGTGATCTGCCCACCTCGACCTCCCAAAGTGCTGGGATTACAAGCATGAGCCACCACGCCCGCCCTATTTGCCTATTCTTCTTATTTGGAATCACTAGAAACTAAAGCTGCCTTTATCCTGAGGCCCTACAAGCCAAAGCAACACAACTTGGATTTGAAGAAAAATCACCACAACAGCTTATATTTGGACAAACTTAATAACATGTAAACTGCAAACTAAAAAAACTTTCAGATAGACACTGCCTGCTCTGTTCCAACTGAAAATGAACCTCAAATGCAAAATCTAGACATTTTCTCAACTACAAGACACAGAAACTACTTAATAGACTACTCCAAATATTACTCTTTGTTTTACATTCATTTCCATAGAAATGTTTCTTATTAAAATCTGTTTGCCTAGACCATGTAGTGGCCTAGCTTTCAGAGACCATCTGCAATGCTATCTTCTAAAATGAGACACACTGATTTAATTGGACTCACCTCTGCTTAGGAATGAGAGACTGGCTTAATTGGGCCACTCAGCTACTAACTCTATTGTCTCCACAACTACCCATTTCGGTTTTGTTTTGTTTTTTTGACAAACTCTCACTCTGTCATCCCAGGTTGGAGTGCCCTGGTGCGATCTCGGCTCACTGCAACTTCCACCTGCCAGGTTCAAACAATTCTCCTTTTCCCCATCTCCCTTTCCCCTATGTAGCATTGTGTATAAGCATTGGGCATCATTGGATTATTGGGTAATCATTTTTTTGTGAAATTATCCTATGTTTATGCATATTAAATAAATTTGCATACCTTTTTCTTCTGTTAATCTGCCTATTATCAGTTAATATTCAATAAACCTTTAGAGGACAAAAGGAAAGCTTTTCCCCCTTAAATAAACCTTTATCCAATTCTGTGATAAAACTGTTCGTGTCACTGATGAATGAGTGAAGTTCCAACATACACCTTTATTGTTTCATTGTTGTCTCACTCATTAACCTAAACAGTAATGTCAACCAACATTCATGGCAAAAGTACACTCATTTGTCAAGTATACCAAAGTAGGATATGGCAACGAGAGTTCAACAAAAATTTCAAAAACATTCTGTAATAATCAATTGGCGATATGAATTTACAATAGTTTTTTTTCCTTTATTACTTTGCATTGTGTGCTATGTATCTTTTATGTTAGTAAAATTATATATATATATATAAAACATACATATGCTTCTTTTCCAGAAACTGATTGTTAAACACTTACAAGTAAATAATTGAGTATAATTTTACTGTTTTACTTATATAATGGCTTTATTTCATGAGATTATTTTTAAAGTGTGTAGCTATGTTTAATGCAAATATAAGGCTTATTAAGACAACTGGGCTTAAAAATTAAACCAAAAGGTAAATATTTTTTATAGATCACTCTCGTAAAGTGTACTACCCAGATAGAGCCTGAATTCATTACTATTATCAGCTCCAATTTATTTTAACAGTGATTTTATAGCTAGAATTGATTATTAGACTTGTTTGAGTATTGGATCAGTTTGAACTACCTGAGGTAATTCAATGGATGGTCTTAGTTTATCTTTCTAGCATTGTAATTAAATCACGTGTGTGTGTGTGTGTGTGTGTGTGTGTGTGTGTGTTATGGTGAGTAAGAGAGAGAGAGAAAATGATAGAGGGAAAACAAAGCAACAAAAAGTGTTATTTTGTAAACATCAAGCACAAGTCAGTTATGACTGTGCCCCTAATCTGAGGGGAGCCATTTCCCACTTTTTAAAAATGATAAACGTGTTTTTTTCTCCCCATATCATTAATTAATTCTTTTTCTAAATGGTTCTTAAAATTCAAATATAATAGCACATTTATTAGCTGTAAAAAAAATTACCTTAAAAACTAGCTACTCTTTGAAAACTGCCTTCTTAGAAGGTATCAAAAGTCTTTCATTTTAAAAGAACCCTGCTTTAAAATAAGCTTAAATAGAAAACCTAACAAGGTCTTTAAAAATGATTTAAAGAAACTTCATCTATCACAAAGGCCTATGATTGCTTTACTTTATTCTTTGTAGAAGATTCTCCATATAGGTGTGAGAAGGATGAATTATACCTCTGTATGCATGGGAAATACCTTGATCCACTAAATCCATTGTATAGGGAAGCAGTTTCTAATAGGGTTTCACTATTCTGGTTTTCTATTATCATCAGAATATTGTAATCATTCTGAACTATCTCTGGCATTTTCTATGTGACATCTTTAAATTTAACATCATACTATCTGTCTTTGTCTTCCTTTTATTTGAAAAGCAAATAAGCTACCAATTGTTTTTTAATTAATTTGATCAATGATACAAAGCTCTTCATTTAGTTTCTATCTGTGTGGAAACTCACCTACAGCATCTTTTGCTTTCATGTGATTCCAGAAGCAAATTTTATAATAAAGTTTCCCTACAGGTTTTCAAATGATCAAGTTTATTCTACCTGATTTTCATTGTACTTTATTTCTCCCTATATAATTGCAAAAAGATATGTGCCTCTATATAGGAAGTCTACAGACCAGGTGACAGAAAATAATAAAAAGGAAAACACTTAAACTTAACTGATTATCAGAATCAGGAAAACAATGGTTTAGGAAATAATAGCATTCTGCAATCCTCTGAAGACATGCTGAATCAGTTTCTTTTAGGTCTGGAAACAAGAAATTTATTTTTTCTCAGCTGTTGAATTATTCTGATGTAAACAGGTTTAGTGTTTAAATTTGGAAATCAGTGTCATAGATGAGTGGTTGCCAAAATGTTGTTCATAGACCAGCAACATCAGCACCACCTAGGAAAATGTTAGAAATGCAAATTCTTGGGCCCCATCACTCAGTCTCTGAGGATGGGACACAGGGGGTTCTGATGCATGCTGATGACTGAAAATCACTGTACAGTATATACTGATGTAGGATTTTCTGCTCCTTAGCTAACCTTAATCTGGGATCTTGTCTCATGACCAGGAAGAAGTAGGCACACGGACAAAAAGGTGGGGAGGGCAGAATTTATTAATTGAAAGGAAAGCACTCAGTAAAGAGAGGTGTCCGGTACACAGGACTCTATCTCACAAATTTGAATACCAGGCCACCACACATGAGTTGCAAAGGTAAGGTTCCTCGCCTACAAAAGGTACAAATTCCTGGAGGTTTGACCTTATTCTCTCACGGAGCATGCCGACCCTTAGTCTGAGCCACTCCACATTGATTTATTTCCATTACTGTGCATGTGTTAAGGGATGGAATTTTTGACTGTGGGCATATTTAGGCAACCCCCCTGTGTGCAATGATTTGGGCAGGTTGGAGGTTCTTTGGGGGCCCTACCCTATCTGCTAGGCATTTGTCAGCTTCCTCCCTCTATCATTCACGCTTCTAAAGAGATACATCTAACTGTGTTAGAATAGGGATGAAGACTGATCTTAACTGCTTCCTGCTGACAGGGGGCGCTGTTTTGGGAAGATGGCAGTTAGATCTCCCTCAGAGGCCTATCTAAGGGTCCCCAGTAAAAAGGGCCATCATCTGAGGCATTGTTTGCATGACCATTTAGAGTTGGATGGCCTGAAGGTGAGAAGAGACAACCCGGGTTATTAGAATACATGTATCAAAACGAAAAAAAAAGGGGTGGGTAAGGACAGCTCAAAAATCCCAAGACTGATGGCATGCCCAGATAGCTGGTGGCTATAGTTATGCTTGCCAAGATTTGGGTGCGTGGGACTTGGCTTTGTTTGTTCTTATTTTGGCACACTTGTTCTTATTTTCCCGTATAAAGAAACCTCCGGGTTATGGACAGCCTATTTACTCCTATCACCTTGCTGGGTTTGTAGGATAATTGCCCAGAACTAGAATATTAATCCAGAGTTTGACATTACGCATCCCTTCTGTTTCTTCTGAGCTGCAGCTAGAGATCACTGGTTGATCTATGAAAATAAGCAGCGGTAGTTCAAAATGTGGGCAAAAAACTTAAAAACAACCGAGTCTAGAATTTAATGACAAATGTGGCATGATCTCAGCTCACTGTAACCTCTGCCTCTCCAGTTCAAGTTATTCTCCTTCCTCAGCCTTCATAGTAGCTGAATTACAGGTGCATGCCAACATGCCCAACTAATGTTTGTATTTTTAGTAGAGACAGGGTTTCTGCATGTTGGCCAGGCTGGTCTCGAAATCCTGGCCTCAAGTGATCCTCCCGCCTCAGCCTCGCAAAGTCCTGGGATTGCTAGAGTGAACCACCACACCTGGTCCATTCTGTTAACACTTGTTCTGTTTGATATTTCCGAACATTTCAACTATTCATGAATCCTGTATGTTTTTCCTTATTCCAATGTCATAATCTCCAAAGTTACCAGAAACCTGAATTTGAGAGCACCTGTCAAAGTCTTATACCTAATTATAAATCATCTTTTGAAGAGGATCAAAATGAGACAATTGTCTGTGAATAACACAATATTCAGGGTAGCTACAATTAAAAACACAATTGACAAGAAGTTTGGTTATCACTGTGGGTTACAATAATTTAACCTTAATTATGATTGATAGCAGCATATACTCAGACATTAGAAATTTAGAAATCCCATATAATTTTGGAACATATATTAATATTATTCACTAAAATATAAACTGAAGAAGACTAAACATCACTTTGGTAATCTCACATAACTAAACATGTCAAATAATTCTGTTTACCTCTCTTTTGGATGCTCCAGGAGCCCTCTGTAGCGTCCAAAAGCCAGGGGTCAGGAAAGACAACCCTGAAGCTAAAATTTGATTTTGAGAAGCCTATTAAATGTTATAGTTTTAAAACACTTAATGTCATGAAATCGAATTCCAGATTACCATGAATTAGTTATTTCCCCAAAAGGATGACTCAAAAATTGTAAAACAAGGCAAAACCCTTTACTCATTAAGAGGGAAAACAGCTTTACAAACAATTTGTCTCCTTTCTTCTCTTTCTTTGTCTTGGCAGTTTATCTGCAAGGCAAATGGAATTTTTTCAATATTATTTACTATTGCATGAAAATCTTGTACAAGGGAGAGAAAGCCAAATTTTAGCCTTACATTAGTTTACTATTAACATCAACCCCAATTTTTAAAATAAAACATTATAGACAATTCTATCCAATCTTAACCAGTTTGACTATGAGGTAAGATTCTTATAAGCATTTTACAACACTTTACAAATTTTGCTAAAGAGCAGATTAGTGCCTTAAGGGAACCTTGTTGTGCTTTTATTTCAATGCACAATTTACAGAAAAATAATATAATACCCTTTTGAATTTAGCTAATATGTTCACACACAGAATTTCCTTTCCAAGATTAGCTTTTACAATCCTTCCACAACTTGTTTAAACCTTCAGTTTTATCTCATCTAATTCAAAACAAGCCTTTAACCCTAGGCAAAAATTTACATTTCTATACCTTCTTATATTTTTTTACTAAAAAAAAAAGAACACATTTTACTGTCCTTACACACCTTCCGTGTAAATCCATTTTCAGTGGTCTCAGTTACATATTATAATGTTAACACTCAGCAATTTTTAACTTTAATGAAAAATCTGGTAAGTTGTTTTAATTATGCGCTAGGTACCAATAAAGTTTGAATCCTATCAGCCTAGTTAAGGGTGTGGTTAATTCCATATGTCTCCAGGTCTTACCAAGTTGTAAAGCTGGCAAGTCAAACAGTTATCAATGCCAAAGAAGCAGTTTGCAACCATAAAACACTTAGCAAACTTAGTATCTGACCTGCATAAGTTAGACCACATTTTTTATTTTACTGACATTTGCATTTTACCGATAATCTTTAAGATTGTTTTTATTTCTCAAAGATTAAACTTACGTGAACTAAAAGGTATTACAGCTTTCACCTTTCCTTCAGAAAATAGTTGATCTAAGTGCTTCATTTTCTTTAAGCCAATTAATTAGAGCTCTTTTTTATAGACATAACACACAACACATATGTAACTACACAGACAGACAAAATAAGATCCAGTAGTTACAAGATTTTGTGTTTGCCGATCTCCTAATTGGATTATTGGCATCCACGTGGAACTCTTTAAGAGCAAGGCTAGGAAAACATGCAGTTTCTAGGGCCCAATAAGCAGGTATAGCTAAAAGACAAAAACAGATTTTGAGAATAACATATCTGCTTTCAACCAATTCCTGTGGTTCCCTGAGGAAAACAGGTTTCCCCCAAAGTGGAATCCATGGTGCCTTTTCTGTTTGAATATCCACTTTTAATTAAGCCAAACTCTCTTTAAGTCCATTTAAATCACTTATTACCTGACTTTAGACATGCAAAGTGGCCAATATTTCTGGCTTTTGAACTCTACCAAAGGTAGCCTTCCAGGTGCCCAGAGGAAGGAAAATGTAAGATGGTTCATGGAGGGGAGGAGAATCGACAAATGGTAAATGTCACACAGATATCAAACCAGAAAGGGATCCTTACCCATGCCGAGAATTGAACTTGGGCCACCAACTGTGAAAGAACAAAGCCCTAGCTACTGAGCTATAGCACTGGGCAGTCTTCATCCCCCTTCCCAGAAGGAGTCTAGATTAGGTAATTTTGGGCTTGCAAAGGCTTTTAACTACTCGATAATTTTTAGAGAGAACTATGCCATGAACCCCCAAATTCCTGTTCCCTGGAAGACTTACACCAAGAAGAAGTACCACCATGTGATTACAAGGTCAAGTTCCTCAGGACATAAAGCAAGATGGAGACTTCATCCAGTTTGTTTGTTTGTTGAACTGTGGCAAAGTTTGTTGCTGACCAGCTTGCTGGGTCATTTTGAGCAGCAAGCTTATGGGGTCCTTAACCTGTGTTGGATCCTAAGGTACCCCTCTTAAAGACAGAATGACACAGAAAGACAAATTTATAGCACAAAATAAACCAGATTCACTGCAGCTTAAGACCAACTTCATAAATCCTCCTTCATTAACGGAAACTTTACAGAGGATGTAAACAGAGATCCTTATCATTTTTTTACTGTTTTGCACAGGGAGAGAGAGGCCAAAAGTCTGACTTGTTTTTTTCACAAAAGGGTAAAAACTTTTACCCTTTTGCTGGCTGGTCAGGATTCTGGGTTCCCTTCCCCAAAACTCAATTCTAAGCCAACTAGTTTAAGGTTTGGTAAATTAACTTTTCCTAGTTTTGAGGATTCATCTAAGGGGAATATCTTGTAGCATGGGGACAAAATTACCCATCTGTAAAGAGAGGACAGAAAAGGAAAAAGGAAGATAGAAGGCATTTTTTTTTCAAAGGAGTCAAAGCGGTTCAGGATGCATTCGAAAGTGGTATAGACTGAAAATGGATTGACTACTCACATAGAAAGAGGGGAGCCAGGCAGCCCTGGTTCCATTTTCTTCCTAGCAAATGCCCATGATACATGAGGGAGAAAAGGAAAAGCATCTTCTTTCCTTCTTCCATCCTTATATCCCTGAGTCTTGGTGATCTCGAAAGGGTGCTGCCATGGGTTTCAAAGTGGCTTTCACCCACGATAACAGGGGGTCTAAGCAATGGGATCATACACTCTTACCCACGTGTTGCCTTTTCCTTCTGCTGTCAGTAGTCTTCAAGTTCCCTAGAGCTCATTTATACCATGGACACTAGCATGAGCTTTATCCATGAAATGGGAGGCTTGGCTTAATTGGCAGGAATTAGTCATGCTCACCTGCACTGTGCCTTTTAACTTCTGTTGTCGTCTGCCACTGGATCAATCAGATCCAATTTTCTTTCCTAGGGTTTCAACCCAAATCTTGGAATTGAGTTTGGGACAAAACAGTTGCCTCATGGGTGCATAAACTCTTCAAGCCCCAGGTGTCCCTTGCCAGACTGGCTGTTGCCTCCTCAAATAAGGGAGATAAATGGGTGTCTTGTAAATATAAATAGGGGTCCTGACCTAACAAGACGTCTTCCAAAGGAAAACAAAACAAAACAAAACAAAACCTCTTCCATAAAAGTTAACTCCTGACAGGGTGAAGAAAAGGAAAAAAAAAAAAAAAAAAAAAGCTTAAGTCTGGGGCAGGGAAGATGACTGAGGGAAAAAACTTTTTTTCTTTCAGATGGAGTCTTGCTCTGTTGCCCAAGCTGGAGTACAGTGGCACGATCTCAGTTCACTGCAACCTCCGCCCCACGGATTCAAGTGATTCTCCTGCCTCAGCCTCCTGAGTAGCTGAGATTACATGTGCATGCCACCACACCCCACCAATTTTTGTATTTTTAGTTGAGATGGGGCTTCACCATGTTGATCAGGCTGGTCTCGAACTCCTGACTTCGTGATCCACCTGCCTCAGCCTCCCAAAATGCTAGGATTACAGGCACGAGTCACCACATCGGCCTAAAAACCTCTTATTCTTATGCAAATAGGTTACTCCAACAGGGAGAAAAACTTTTAATTACTGTTTTACTAAACTGAACCCCTGGGCTGGAGGAGGGGATGACTCCTTGGAGGCAAAGCAGAGAATGCTGGTTTGCCAGCCATGTGGGGCCTGTGGCCCCCAAGACTGCCCTGGGGCCCAGGCAGTGGCTATGGCTCAGTTACGCCCTGCATGGCTGTTTGATTCTTCATGCACAGCAGACAGGGCCTTGTGCCCTAGCTGGAAGAGGAGGTGGGGCAAGAAGGGGCTGTTCTCCCATCCTTCCTGTGTGTGTGCCTGTGGCTGTTGGGGTGGAACACCCCTAATATTATAAAAGAAAATAGAAGTGCCATTGCAGTCCTGAAAAAAAAAAGAAAATGCCATAGAAAAGACTTGGTTGTGCTGAAGCCGACATTCCTGACCCCTGAGAGCGACATGGGAGGGCAGTTTCCCTGCCCTCAGAATAAGTCTAAGGTTGAAGAAGCTTAGAAATGAAAGGGAAAGAGATTGTTGGGTCCACATTTTACTTACTCTTCCTCATGTCCCTATACAGGCCACAAACATGATGCAGGATTTTCTGCTCTTTAGCTCAGCTAAATCCAGGATCTTGTCTCATGACCAGAAAGAAGTAGGCACGCGGACACAGTGAAGGCTGAGGAGGATGAAATGTATTAAGTGAAAAGTCATCCAAGTTGAATACCAGGCCTCCACACACAGGAGCTGAAGAGACCAGGCTTCTCCTCAATATAAGACACAAATTCCTCGTGGCTCCTCCCCATTCTTTTAGTGCCCATGGGGGCCCTAAGTCTGAGCCACTCCACATTGATTTGCTTCCCTTATTGCACATGTGTTAAGGAGTGGAATTTTTCACTGTGGGCATGTTTAGGAAAGCCCACTGTGCACAACGACCTGGGTGTGAAGGAAGTTCTCTGGCGGGCCTTCCCTGTCTGCTAGGCATCTGTCTGCCTCCTGGCTCTATCAATACCCATACAAGATAATCAACTTTTGGTTAGCGCAGTGTACCATACATATTTGGCACCTTGTTGATAATTTTAATATTCACAAATATTAAATATTCATAGAAGCTACTCTGTATCTTTCCTCTCTAAGGTGTACTTTTTGTTTTCTTTTTGTTGCTCTATAAAATATTTAGGTGCATAGAATTTCCAAGAGAATTATTCTTCAATGAGTGTAGGTAAGATGAAAAGCCTATTCATTCATTCTTAAGAAAAATAAATCCTGGCCGGGTGCGGTGGCTCAAGCCTGTAATCCCAGCACTTTGGGAGGCCGAGACGGGCGGATCACAAGGTCAGGAAATCGAGACCATCCTGGCTAATACGGTGAAACCCCGTCTCTACTAAAGAATACAAAAAACTAGCCGGGCGACGAGGCGTGCGCCTGTAGTCCCAGCTACTTGGGAGGCGGAGGCAGGAGAATGGCGTAAACCTGGGAGGCGGAGCTTGCAGTGAGCTGAGATCCCGCCACCGCACTCCAGCCTGGGCGACAGAGCCAGACTCCGTCTCAAAAAAAAAAAAAAAAAAAAGAAAAATAAATCCTGATCTCTGCAGAATCATAATTGGAATCTAGCAGATTTTTTTTCCTGTGAACTTGTAGTCAAGAAGTATCTAGCCGACTTTGTTTGCACAAAGAAAGCCCTAGTCTGTCATGATTTTGGTCAAGGAACTAAAGCTGCAAAGGAATTATTATAATATTTATTGGATAATTATTATATAAAAATAAATGAGGAGTTGATACAAAATTTTTCTATAACCCAAGATTTACGAGATTTCATCAGATATCAAATTCATATTTATTAATACTTATACAAATCATTTTATTCAGTTTCCTCAAGAAATGTATGGTACCTCTGATTTAATTAATTACAAAGATTATTTCAAATTTAAGGAGAATGAGTTTTTAAAATGAAGCAGCATAAATGTTTCTGTTTTGAACCCTCACACTTTTTATGCCTTTTTCACCTTTATCATCAATTTAAAATGTTGAAAACTTGTCTTAATCCTTTGGTATTTGTTCATAAATTCTCACTAGAATTAAAAATCAGTAACTTTTTAAGGCATAGAAGACAATATAAAGATCATCCAGTCCAACTCCTTGTTTCATACATGAATAATCAAATTAAAGATAGGTACAGTCCATAAACTGCACATAATTCAGTATCTTAAAACTTAACAGTAATGTGAGGACAATAGTGAGGTGAAGAAGGACAAGTACACTGGCTTCTAGAAAGGTACTGGGGATCATTTTAGTACAGTCTTCTGTTTGCATTCAGACATAACTAAACCGTTTACTTTTGTATTTTATTACTGGAGCCACACAAACAGAGGGCAAAATAATTTCGTAAAAACTCAAATTTGAGATCATAGAACATGTTAAAGATATTTGGGAAATGGGTGTCTTTAAAAGTGAGTGCTTCCCTCATCTTTTCAAATTAATTTATATTGCAATTTGGGAAATACGTTTTAGAAAATCTCAGAAATCCTTCCTGAGATTAATTTTTTTTGTTCCAATATCAAATGAAAAGTAATTTTCAGCTCTAAATTTCCACTTATCGCTTTCCTTTGTTTTCTGTCCTTTAGCAACTTTTCAATTCAATAGTTCATTTCTCCTCCTATTCATGATTCCATACCCTTGACATTCACCTTTGATGTGTAAGCCTAATGAATGCTTTCTGAAGAAACATGTAACACCATTTCAAAGTGTGTCTACATCGCAAAAGTGTCTTCAAATATGTTCAGTGTTTTTCAGGCACAATTTTCAGTTGTGAAAGCATTTTCATTGTTGATCAAACAATGTTTCTCATCCCAAAATGTTCCTCCGTTGATGCTTGCTTTTTGTAAAGACTTGAGAATTTCTCTTTTAGTTATGTCAAGCTGATTGAGTTACAACCAAAATGAGGTCTTTTTGGAGTAAGTAAAATCAATGTTTGTGGTTTCACTTCAAATATAAATAGACCTTAAAAAATCCATCGTGCCATTTAGGCTAATATGAACATATGTTCATATATATAATTAGGTATTCAAAGATAGTCACTCATGTTACATATATTTTGAGAAAGTATACACTTAATTTTTATATATACCTCGCAAAAATATCTACCTCTTTTTAATATATTAAATATTATAATATTAAACATTAACAATCTCCTATAATATTAAAATACATGATATATAACTTAACAGGTTATTGCATAATAGCAAGTTCACTTTAAATCTTATTAGTGTAGCTTAGATAGAAATTTGAGCTTAAACGGAAACTGACTTCAGTACATAATTACCAACAATTCTCTTGTACTTGAACTGTTCCCTGAATGTAAATTAGGTTGTAAACGAGATAGCTCTGTTAGAGGAACCCCTAAGTACCAGGCCTCTGGTTTAATAAATAGCCACATTCCAAGCTGACAATCATTGATAATTACAGAATAATTGTGGACATACAGAGCATCTCCCACCAAGCCTGCCAAGTGTCCAGATGTCCTAAGAATGTAACCTTCTGTACTTAAAGATAAATTAATGAGCAAGCTTAGGTTAAAAGATTAATAGTCATCAGTATGATCATTGATAACACCAATAGCCCCTAACTTTAGTGAGCACGTAGACACATTCCAAGTTTAATTATATATCCTTATAGTTTCTTTTAAGTAGAGGCACTAACAAAAGATGGGGTGTTCCTCTTCCTACTTTCTGAGAACTCCCCACTTTATATCAGAATAGTTTCTAATAAAATTGCTTCTTTCACTGTGCTCTGTGACTTGGTCTGAGTTCCTTCCTGCATGAGATCCATGAACCTGCTCTTGAGAACTGAATTGGGACCATGTTTTTAGGCAACACCTCTAGAAGCAGCGCTAACTAATTTGTGAGTGCATTAAAGCAGAGTGGTTTTTCTTTTTTTTCTTTTTTCTTTTTCTTTTTTTTTTTTTTGAGGCGGAGTCTGGTTCTGTCACCCAGGCTCGAGCATAGTGGTATGATCTTGGCTCACTGCAAACTCCGACTCCCAGGTTCAAGCAAGTCTCCTGCCTCAGCCTCCTGAGTAGCTGGGATTACAGGTGCAAACCTCCATGCCTGGCTCATTTTTGTATTATTAGTAGAGACAGGGTTCTAGAGGCTGGTCTCCAACTCCTGACCTCAGATGATCCGCCTGCCTCAACCTCCCGAAATGCTGGGTGTTTTTGCAGTAAGTCTCATAGAACTGTATCCTTCTATTGGAGCCTGTTAGGATTTTATGGGATACTTACAAGTAGCAGTGATAATTCAGTTTTGAAATTTGAATAAAAACCAAATCACTTCAGCTATTCCCTAGCCATTCACTGACACAGGTATAAAAATGTTTACCTTCTGTAGGTTCATCTCTGCACAATTTCTCAATTAATGAGAGTAAAACTTTGAAGTGCATTAAACAGTTTTTTTCGTGAATACACAGGAGTTTTGAATGAGATCATGGCCTCAATCTCAGGGCATCTGAAGTCATAATCTGTGCATATGCCACAGGCAGCCTTCTGTCTAACTTCTACTGGGTATATTTAGTTTAACCAACTGAGCTTCTATCTCAATTTGTGCTTCCCAGTTCCCTAAATTACTAATTCTCTCCCAGGGCATTGATTTATCTTTTCTACACCAGGCATCTTTTTCCTGTACCATCTGTGACAGTTCTTTCCGGAAATACAGTCATTTTTTCACACCTAAAAATGAAGAACCAAAACAAGTCAGAGAAGCCTAGAATCATCCTTTAGCCCTTTATTCCAACCATGTTCTTCATTTTCCCCACACTCCTTTTGGACCATTTGTATATTGATATTAAACTGGATGGCAATTCATTTTCTGCAGTCCCTGCAGATTAAAATCTGCAATGTTAGTAACTCCCTATGGGAATACAGCCAAACTGTTTCTGGATTATTCTCTTTTTCAAGGGCCTAGATATATACGTAATCCCCAAGTTCTAAGCAGAAGGAACTAGGCTACAACACTTGACACTTTACATGCAATGTGTCATTGAGTTGACCAATAACGCTATCTAGGAAGGTGTGTTTGTCTGTTATATTTTTTGAAATGAGGAAACCAAGACCTGGAGATGTGAGGTAATTTCCTCAAATTTCACAGATACTAAGTGGAAGATTCAGATTTATATTTTGGGATCCAAAAGTCCATGTCCTTTTTATGTAACACTCAGCCTTATGAGTTATAAAAATCTGTATATAGAATATATGAAATGGCCAATTTTTATACCTCTCCTCAATCTATTGAACATTCTAATTATACTAATATTCATTTGGGGCTGCTGCTATTGTAATTGTTTTTGTTTGAGGAAAGGAAATGGGATATAGGATTTAATTATTTCAGTATTATAATGAGAGAGCCAAACATAAGGACAGAAAGCAAAGAAGGATAACATATACAAATGATCCGAACAGAGCAGACATATTGTTACTCTCTATTATCACATGAGCAATTACATAATACTTACACCTGGAAAACCAAGAGCCCCCATACCTCCCATACCTCATGATGTTCCCTTGGGTGTTAGGAAATAATGTGTTGTGCTGTCAACTCTTTCTTGAATGTAGACCTTTGATTTCCTAATCTTTTTTAGGAAATCAAAAAGAGATTTTACGATAAACATTTATCCCTTTGATGGGTACTGAGCTTTATTTCTTATTTTATTAGTAGCCCAAAGCATTTTGTACATAGAATTAGTACTCATCACCTCTCAAAGAGTCAGGCATATGAAAGAAGTATGGTAGTGTGTCCAACAGCGCTCCTTTTAAGTTGGTAATTTGGTTACAGTTGCAAAGAACTTTCTATATAAACCGGCAGCTACTCAGTGGCTTTGGTCATACTGATTCAATCATCTTGACTAGTTTACTGAATTATTATTTGCTCAAATTCAGCAGGTTATATTGAAACTCCTTTGTAAGTAAATACACAGCTTTTGAAAGCACGTTAATAGTGAATTTGCTAAATATAATAATTGCTATATTTGTATAGTTACAATGTTAAAAGAAAATAATGGTCCTTACAGATAAGATTGAGTACTGAGTAGAAAAGTTTTATTTCCAACCTGGAAACCAATCCAGCACAGTATAAATAGATTCTAGAGCTGGGAGATAGTAGTTACGGACGAGGAATGGAACAGGTTTTTAAAAGCCAAAACCCATCTGCCTTTCTTCCTGAATAAAGCAATCTAAAAGCCATTAGGTGGGGCCAAACAAGGCTGTCATCTGTGCAATTTGGGGAGTGAGAGAAGAGCCATGCAGAGATCTGACAGAGTATTGTGATCCATGCATGGTGATAAGGACATAATGGTACTGGGTACTGATGCCACATGCTGGGCCATTTGGTATCATAATTTGATGATCAAATTATGGCCATTTGGTATCATAATTTGATACCAAATGGCCCAGCATGTGGCATCAGTACTCAAGTGGGCAAACAGGCTGGAACGTGTGGTGGGTGGACAAGGGATAAAATGTTAAAAACAATGATTGATGATTGCTTATACAGAGAGCAGATTAAGCAAACAAGTAAGTATATTTAAGATAACAGAGGTCATAATTTTCACTGTCAGAAAAGGCAGTTACAGATATGAAAAGGCAGAACATTAGAATGAACACTGTAGTTTTATAATGAAATTAAAGTTATTGGCATGAACTCTAATCTTTTTCAATATATAAAGAGATGGAGTAGAGGAAGATATAAGTTTAGGTACATGTGTGTTTGCACATACATATATTTCCTACCTTTGTCTGGGAACGGTGCTACCTAATAGCATTGACCATACTTGCACCCAGATCTTGCTTTCTAAATGTCATTGTCCACTGGCAGAAAGAAGGACTTATTAGAAAAAATGGTTAATTTCAAAACTGAGACAGGGTTAATAAAACAAGATGAGCCTGGAACATTTTGTTATGCTAGAAAGCAAAGAAGTACTCAAATAGTGATGAGAGCATGTCAAGAGAATATAGGAGCCAGTTTGAAGGAGCTTCACTGCCAAATTAGGTATAATTTGAGCCTCAAAAAAAATAATGATAATAATAAATTTAACCCATTGAATAAATACAATTCATGAGCCCATAGTGATATAAATAAATAAATGAAAAATTAATCAGAGAGGAAAAATCTTATTTTTAACAGTAGAAGACCAACTAGTGAAACTGTAGACATAATATTGGAAGTGAAAATCACCTTTTTATTGCCATGATATTAATAATTATTTCAGCTCCAATTTTAAAGCTAGTGGAGAAAGTTTTCAAAAAGGATATTTCCACAGTATTAATGCATCTCCCCACAAAACACCTGTTTATTACAAAAGCAAACAAATAACTTTGCAGTGGAGAAAACTAGCTGATATCACCTCAATCAAGTAAGTAGAAGGAACATTATCAGGAATGGGATAAATCAAAATTCGGTGCACTGAAGATGAACTAAGAAGAATGAGAAAAATATGACTTCAGTAATTTTTCAGCCAAACATATATAACTTGAATCACACAGACCCAAATTAAGGGACTGCATTAGTCTTCTAGGGCTGCCATCACAAATTTTCAAACCTTGATGGCTTAACTCAGAAGAAATGTATTCTTTCACAATTCTTAAGGCTAGGAAGCCTGAATTCAAGGTGTCAGCAGAGGCATGCTTTCTCTGAAGGCTCTAGAGAAGAACTTATTCTTGCCTGCTTTAAATTCCAATGGCCCCAAGCAATCTTCGGTGTTCCTTGACTGGTAGACCCTTCACTCCAACCACTGTTAACGATCTTCACGTAGTCGGCTTCTCTGTGTCTTTGTGTGTCTTTTAAGGAATTAGACCCCATCCTAATCCAGTATGATCTCACCTCAATCCTTTAGTCATTACATCTTCAAAAATCTTATGCTCAAATAAGGTCACTTTCTGGGGTCCCCAGTGAACGTGAATTTGGGGGAACACTATTCAACCCACTGTAGAGACTTTCTACAAAATTTCTGGTCTGTAATGTTCCAATGTGCAAAGGTAATGAACATCAAAGAAAGATTTAGGAACTCTTCAAAACTAAAGGAGAGTAAAGAGACATGTCAATAAAGGAAACAAAAATACTTTTTTCCAAAATATTGGGGATTATTAAATTAAAGACATTTGAAAATGCAGGGGAACGCTCTGCCTCAGCATTAATATTCCTGCAGGTAGGACACAAATCTTTCTTTGCTGAAGACAGAACTTCATTATCCGCCCAGAGAAGGCACTAGAAGCACCAGAGGAATCTGGAAACTGATGTTGCTATATTTACACATTTTTCCACCCTTTAAAAGACTGCAACTGCTATGTCCTTTGCCTTCTCACTATGTAGGATTTATGGCTCTTTGTTAAAATACTATTTATTTAAGGCCCTTAAGCCACCACTTTGAGAGAGAAATACTTTTGAACTGTGGCCTTTCTCATTTGATGGGTATAGCATGCATTAATCAACTTTACTTGTTTTTCTTTTATTAATTGGACTTTTATTAATTTTCTTGTGTCTCAACTAAGGAGTCCAAAAAAGGAAACGAAAGAAATTGTTTTCTCTCCTACACCAACTAAATGTAACACATGAATTTAAATTGGATATTTCTATTGTTAAGGATATTACTGAGACAACTGATGAAAGTTGAATGAAGTCTGATGATAAGATATTAGCAAGTATCAGTTTTAATTTCCTGATTTCTATGGTTATATTGTGGTTATGTAGGAAAATGCCCTTGCTTGTAGAAATTTCACACTAACACATTCAGCAATAGTGAGGCATTATGTTGGTATTATGTTGTAGGGTACTTGCAATGTTTTTATAAAGTTATAATTATATATGTTTTTAAAAAACTAAAATCAGAAATTTTCTCATTTTAGGGGAGCAAACATACTAAGGCTGTTGATAAAGTGTTTGTCAGTAAGATAAGAAGTGTGAAAGACGGTTGCATACACCTGAGGTAATTTTGAAGCTTATGGCATCAAAATGCCTCTGGTGTTTATACATCTAGCTTTCTTGATTTGTATGTTAGATGTCCAAATTGAAACTATGTTACCTAGTCATGGCTATAGCAGTGTCATCAAGCTAGGTTGGACAGTTCAGGGTTCATCAATAGACTTCAATAAGTGGAAAAGATTTCAGGTAAGATCTAGAAAAAATCTTGCCATGTGGCCATTTAAATTATATATATGTACAGCATTTTATTTTACATAAAATAATTTTCCTCATTCATACCTTTTTTCTATACCGAATTGGAAGCCTGACTGGGTGTGATGGCTCACGCCTGTAATCCCAGAACTTTGGGAGGCTCAGGTGGGCAGATCATGAGGTCAGGAGTTCGAGACCAGCCTGGTCAACAGAGTGAAACCCTGTCTCTACTGAAAATACAAAAATTAGCTGGGCATGGTGTCACGTGCTTGTAGTCCCAGCTACTCTGGAGGCTGAGGCAGGAGAATTGCTTGAACCCGGAAGGCGAAGGTTGCAGTGAGCCAAGATCACACTATTGCACTCCAGCCTGGGTGACAGAGCGAGACTCCTTCTCAAAAAAAAAAAAAAAAAGAAAAAAAGAATTGGAAGCCTGTTAAACTGAAAACAGGAGGATAACTGGTTAGAGACCAAATAACAATAATTAATATTTAGTATAGACATATTTTCTCAATATTTAAAATGTATTTTTGAACATCTATGATTTTCTTACCCTTGAAACATTTTTGTTAAGAATACCCATAAAATAGAAACACAATAAAATATTGTAAATGTTGAAATGAATTTTACCTTGTTGTACTCAAGTATCTTCTTTTTGTATATATCATTAAATTCATTTTTTATTTCTGTGGATGAATTTATCAATCTTAATAAATGTTCCTGGTCATTGCATAGTCTTTTTATTAAGCCTTCCATTGAATCCAGCATTTATTTACTTGTAAAATAGGGAGTAATTTAAGTGTTCATGGATTTGAATATGAATAAAAGGAATGATGCTTTCTCTTAAAGGAATCCTGCATAGAAACAAGTCAAAACAAAAATTTAAACGCCAGGTTTTCCAATGAATAGGACTAATAGGTTGATTAAAATGTAGACATCACTTAGGAAACATTTTTTGTCTATACTTTCCTTGGCAAGAAAATAAATTGCTGCTAATTATTTTTCACAATTCTACAGTCCTTCCAAAGTACTCCCAATCATATATATACACAGTGCATTTCAGTAAAAACAAAAAAAGAAATATATATACACACACACAGAAGCAGCCTTATTTTTGACAAAAGGTCACACAGTTCATCAATTATAGCTTACAAACAACGTAGTCTACTTAAAATATGTATTATTTTCCAGTCTGTGGCTTGTCTTTCACAGAACAGTTATTAATTGCAATAAAGTCCAACTGTATCATTTCTTTTGTTTCATGGATATGTCTCCAGAGACTTACTAGAGACTATTGCCAAACCTAAGATCACCTAAATTTTCTCTTGTTACCTTCTAGAATGTTTAAAGTTTTTTGTTTTACATTCGGGTCTATGATAATTTCAAATTAATTTTTGTGCACAGTGTAAGATCTGTGTTAGAAAAAGGGAATATTTCTTTTTATTAATTACTAGGCTCATAGATGAGGCTCTTATAAAAGAAAAACACACACACACACACATTATCCAGAGAAGAGCATATAAATTTATTTGCCCTGCTTCTAGGTCTTTTGTGCTTTCATACAAATTTGAAATCAATATGTTACAATCTGTAAAATATCTTGCTTGGGTTTTGATTGGGATTATATTGAATCTATAGATTTAGTTGGGAAGAGTTGGTATCTTGCCAATATTCAGTCTTTCAACTGATGAACACAGCATATTTCTCCACTTATATATTATTTAATAATTTTCATAAGGTTTTGTACTTTTAAACATGTATATTCAATATATATTATGTTAGATTTATAGATAAGTATCACATTTTCTGGATTCTATTGCAAATGATATTTTCTTCTCATTTTAATTCAAATTTTTATTGCTGTTATATAGGAAATTAATTGAATTTTGGATATTAATCTTATAACCTGTGACCTTGCTACACTTGCTTATTAATTACAGGAGTGATTGTATTGATTCTTTGATATTTTCTATGTCAGGTGGTCTGAAAATAAATACAGTTTTTATTTCTTTCTAATTCATATATATTTTCTTGTTGTTTCATTCCTTATTACAATGATGAGGACTTCTGGTAAAATGGTGAATAAGAATTTTGAAACCTGACATTTTAATTTTATTTCCAATCATATAGAGAAAGTGTATAGTTTCTCACAATTAAATATTGTTAACTGGAGAATTTTTATAATGGTTCCTCATAACATTGAAAAGTTCCCCTCTATTTCTGGTTTGCTGAATTTTTACCATTAATGAATGATATGTTTTGTCAAGTGTTTTTCCAGTGTCAATTGAGATAATCACATGATTTTTCTTGTTTAGTCTGTTAATGTAGTGGAATACATCAACTGATGTTTGAATGTTGAATAAGTGTTGCATACCTAGAATAAATGCCACTGGTTATAGTGTATAATTCTTTTATATATTGTTAGATTTGATTTGCTAATATTTTGTTGAATGTTTTTGTATCTATGTTCATAAAATATGGGTCTATAATTTTCCTTTCTTGTAATGTCTTTAATTGAGTTTGGTATTAATGTAATGCTGACCCATGGAATGAGTGGGGAAGTATGATTTGTATCATTTCTTTCTCAAGTGTTTAGTAGATTTCACTGGTGAAAACATCCAACCCTGGCAATTTCTTTTTTAGAATATTGTTAATTAAAAATTTATATTATTTAACCACTAGGGTTATTCAGGCTATTTCTCCATGTGAGGGTTTTTGGTAGGATGTGTCTTCAAAGGAATTGGTCCATTTTATCTAAATTATGAAATTTGAGCCCATACAGTTTATGATGGTTACTGTTATGTGTCAGCTTGGCTAGGCTATAGTACTGAGCTATTGATTCAAACATTATTTTAGATGTTTCTGTGAATATTTTAAAAATGAGATTAACATTTAAATTGGTAGACTTTGAGTAAAGCAGATTATACTTCATGTTTCTTTTTCAGATTTAGTTGATTTTAATTGAAAATTTTAAGTGATCTTATTTTATCTCTTCTCTTAAAAAAATCAAGTTAACTTTTTAGTTATTTCCCTGAAATTTAAAATATACATTTTTTAGCTAATCTAAATTCACCTTCAGTTTGTAGAGCAAGCTGGCCAACTAGACACAGACAGGAGAAACATCGGCTAATTCAGACAAAAATAAAGAAAAGTCAATGAAGAAGAATGAACAAAACCACTGAGAAATATGGGATTATGTAAAGAGACCAAATCTACCACTCATTGGTGTCCCTGAAAAAGGAAGCAAAACCAAGCAACTCAGAAAACAGATTTCAGGATATTGTCTCTGAAAATTTCCCCAACCTCCCTAGAGATGCCAACATTCAAATTCAGAAAATGCGGAGAACTTCTGTGAGATACTATTCCCAGGACACCTTGTCATAAGATTCTCCAAGGTAAAAATGAAAGGAAAAAATATTAAAGACAGTTAGAGAGGAGGGGCAAGTCACCTGCAAGGAGAAGCTTACCTGGCTAAGAGTTAAATTTTCAGCAGAAACCGTACAAGCCAGGAAAGACTGGGGGCCTATATTTAGCATCTGTAAAGAAAATAAATTCCAACCAAGTAATTCATGTCTAGCCAAACTATGCTTCATAAGCGAAAGAAAAATAAGATCCTTTTCAGACAAGCAAATGGTAAGGGAATTTGTTAACACCAGACCTGCCTTGCAAGAGGTCCTGAAGGAAGTGCTAGATATGCAAAGGAAAGATCCTCACCAGCCACTACAATAGCACACAAGTACATAGAGCATTGACAACTATAAAGCAACTACACAACCAAGTCTGCATAATAAAAACATTATGACAATATCAAATCCATGCATATCAATACTAACCTTGAATGTAAATGGGCTAAATATCCTGATTCGAAGGCACAGAGTTGAAAACTGGATAAAGAAGCAAGACCGGCATAGCACTATGGCTCACGCCTGTAATCCTAGCACTTTGCGAGGCTGAGGCAGGTGGATCACCTGAGGCTGGGAGTTCAGGACTAACCTGACCAACATGGAGAAAACCCGTCTTTACTAAAAATACAGAATTAGCTGGGCATGCCTGTAATCCCAGCTACTAGGGAGGCTGAGGCAGGAGAATCGCTTGAACCAGGGAGGCAGAAGTTGCGGTGAGCTGAGATCGAGCCAGTACACTCCAGCCTGGGCAACAAGAGCGACATTTCATCTAAAAAAAAAGAAGAAGTAGGACCCAATAGTATGCTGTCTTTAAGAGGATGTCTCACATGTAATGACACCCACAGACTCAACATAAAAGGATGGAGAAAAATATACCAAGAAAATGGAAACAGTGAAAAGCAGAGGTTGCTATTACAATTTCAGACAAAATCAATGTTAAACCAAAATAAATAAATAAATAAATAAATAAATAATAAATAAAACAAGGGCATTACATAATGGTAAAAGGATTCAATTCAGTAAGAAGAGCCAACTATCCTAAATATATATGCACCCAATACAGGAGCACCCAGATTCAAAAGTAAGTTCTTGGAGACCGATGAAGAAACTTAGATAAGCACACAATAATAGTGGGAGACTTCAATACCCCACTGACAGTATTAGACCACTGAGGCAGAATACTAACAATGATATTCAGAATCCGAACTCAACAGTTGATCCAATGGACCCAATAGATATCTACAAAACTCTCCACCCCAAAACAATACTAAGAAAATCACTTAAGACAATATAATTACCTGGAAATTAAAAACAACGTGCTCATGAATGACTTTTGGGTAAACAATAAAATTAAGGAACAAATCAAGAAGTTCTTTGACACTAATGAGAACAAAGGTACAATATGCCAGAATCAACTTAAAATGAATTAAAGATCTAAATGTAAAACCAAAACTATAAAAACCCTGGGAGATAAACTAAGAAATACCATTCTGGATATAAGATCTTGCAGAGGGCCGGGCGCGGTGGCTCAAGCCTGTAATCCCAGCACTTTGGGAGGCCGAGACGGGCGGATCACGAGGTCAGGAGATCGAGACCATCCTGGCTAACATGGTGAAACCCCGTCTCTACTAAAAAATACAAAAAACTAGCCGGGCGACATGGCGGGCGCCTGTAGTCCCAGCTGCTTGGGAGGCTGAGGCAGGAGAATGGCGTAAACCCAGGAGGCGGAGCTTGCAGTGAGCTGAGACCCGGCCACTGCACTCCAGCCTGGGCGGCAGAGCGAGACTCCGTCTCAAAAAAAAAAAAAAAAAAAAAAGATCTTGCAGAGATTTCATGATGAAGACTCCAAAAGCAATTGTAACAAAAATAAAAATTGACAAATGACACCCAATTAAAGAGCTTCTGCACAGCAAAAGAAACTATCATAGACGGAGTAATCAGATGATTTACAGAATGGGAGAACATGTTTGCAAACTATGCATCCAACAAAGGCCTAATATCCAAAATCAATCAGAAACTCAGAAACTTAAACACATTTACAAACAAAAAGCAAACAACCTTATTAAAACTGGGGCAAAGGACAGGAACAGATAATTTTCAAAAGAAGACATATGTATGGCCAACAAGCATACGAAAAAAATGCTCAACACCACTAATCATTAGAGAAATGCAAATCACAACCACAGTAAGATACCATGTCACACCAGTCAGAATGGCTACAGTTAAAAAGTAAAAATATAAATAGATGCTGACCAAGTTGCAGAGAAAATGGAATACTTATATACAACTGGAAGGAACGTAAATTAGTTTAACCTTTGTGGAAAGCAGTTTAGCAATTTCTCAAAGAACTTATAATAAAATTACCATTTGACCTAGCAATCCCATTATTGGTATATACAAGGAATATAAATCATTCTACCATAAGGACACATGCATATGATTATTAATCACAGGAATACTCACAACAGGAAAGGTATGGAGTCAACCTAATGCCCATCAACAGTCAACTGGATAAAGAAAATATGCACTGTGGAATACTATACACTCATAAAGAAGAATAAAAGTATGTTCTTTGCAGCAACGTAGATGGAGCTGGAGGCCATTATCTTAAGTGAGCTAACACATGAACAGAAAACCAAGTGCCGCATATTCTTACTTTTTATGTGGGAGCTAAACATTGAGTACATATGGACGCAAAGACGGGAACAACAGACACTGGATCCTACTTGAGGGTGAAAGATGGGAGGAAGGTGAGGATCAAAAGACTACCTATCAGGTACTGCACTTATTACCTGGGTGATGAAATTATCTGTGCACCAAACCCCCACCTCACGTAATTTGCCTATATAACAAACCTACACATGTGCTGCCGAACCTAAAAGTTAAATATAAGTAACATAAAAAAAATGAATTCACCTTCAAATACCACTATATAGTGCTTATTGGCTATTTGTATAACATCTATTACGAGAAAGCTCTTCAAATGTTTTTCCCGTGTCTTTTTTATAAATCAAATAATATTAATGGATTTAAGTGTTTAATACATTACAGTTAGAACTCTATTACCATATATATACACATATATGTATATGTATATTTTTTACAATTATTTTCACTTAATTTTCCACATATATTTCCTAAGACATCAATGTAATTTAATGACCTAGAAAAAATGGATATTTATTTTGAATGATTCGTTAAAGTGGGAAGAAGTTCAATGTTTTCAAGTGTGGATTGTTTAAACTAAAACAATGTTAGATCACTCTATGCATTTCTTATGTTATTTTTCACATATGAAGTGGTTGTCAATTGTTTCTACATTAGGCATTTGGTGACCTTGTGAATTAGACTGCATTTTAAGTGACTTGTTAACTAAACTGAAATTGTCTAACTAGACTGTATTTATGCAAACAGATTCTGAGAGCTACAAGAGACTTCGAAAGACATTTTACCCAATAGTTTTTATTTTATTTTTATTATTTATTTATTTTTTAAGATGGAGTCTCACTCTGTCGCCCAGACCGGAGTGTAGTGGTGCGATCTCGGCTCACGACAACCTCCACCTCCCGGGTTCAAGCAATTCTCAGCTGGGATTACAGGCGCCCACTACCACGCCTGGCTAATTTTTATTTTTTTTTATTTTTATTTTTTTTATTTTAGTAGAGACAGGGTTTCACCATCTTGACCAGACTGGTCTTGAAATCCTGGCCTCGTGATCCACCCGCCTCGGCCTCCCAAAGTGCTGGGATTACAGGCATGAGCCACCGTGCCCAGCCTACCCAATAGTTTTTAAATTCTGTGAGACTTCAGCATTTTATGCTGTTATATAAAAGGCTGTTCTAGTGGGCTAGGGAAAAGCCATGTGTGATAACACTGAACCCTACATCTCACACTTCAAAAAGAGCAGCTCAACTTCTATTTGTTTCTGCATATATTGGAGAGTTGTGTAAGATCTGATTAAAAATTGGAAGGCTTCTGCTGTTAAATTTTGAAAACCAACTTATTTATATTTATTGAGATATAAATCATATACAATATAACTAACCCTTTTAAACTGTACAAATTAAGTGGCTTTTAGTATATCTACAAAGTTGTACAGTCGTAATCACAAGTTAATAACAGAACACCTTTATCATCCCAAAAAGAAACTCTTTACTCATTAGTAGTAAAGTGGGTGCCATTCTCACCCTCACCCAGACCCTGGCAACCACTAATTTACTGTCTGTTTTTATGGATTTGCCTATTCCAGTCATTTAATGTCAATTGCTAAATGGACTAGATAGCCTTTTGTGTCTAGATTATTTTACTTCACATATTTTTATGGTTTATTCTTGTAGTAGCATTTGTCAGTACTTCATTCCATTTTATCATTGAGTAATATTCTATGGTTTGTATAATAAAATATTTTGTTTATCCATTCTTTAGACGGACATTTGGGTTATTTCCACTGTCTTGCTCTTATGAATAATGTGACTATGAATAATTGTGTATAAAGATATTGGGTAAAAATATATTTTCAATGCTCTTGCATATATACCTCAGAGTACACTTGCTGGGCAATATGGGAACTCTATGGTTAACTTTTTAAGAAATTACTAAATTGTTTTCCGAAGTGGCTGCAAAATTTGCCATTTTCACTAGCAATGTATGAGCATTCCAATGTCAGCATATCTTCAAAAACCAATTATAATTTTTTAAAATTAGACTCATCATTATGGCTGTGAAATTTTGCATTGTAGATTTGATTTGCATGCTCTTAATGACTAATGATATTAAGCTTATATTTTGGGCTTATTGGCCATTTGTATAGCTTATTTAAGGAAAACACTTTGTTCATTGTTTTTTATTGGATTGACTACTTATTGTTGAATTATAAGTTGTGTATATATTCTGTATATCAGATCTTTATAAGACATATGGTTTACAGATATTTTCTCCCATTGTGTAGATTGTCTTTTTATTTTCTAGATGCTCTTATTTGTAGTATAAATGGCTTTTACTTCAATAAAGCTTTATTTATTTATATTTTTATTTGGTTACTTGTGCGATCACCAACCTGTTCTGACTCTATAATTTTATGCAATAAGTAATTGATGCCGGAGTGATCTAATAAAGCTCATAATTCTAATTAAGATTCTAATTAAATGTGACATAAAACTAGTTCTATAAATTATTGGCCCACATTTCAAGAAGGTTTTAAGACTTAACATACTTATACACTTTCTAGCACACAAGTGCTATTGAGAAAAAATTATCTGAACTATCGTGAAAGAGGGCCAAAGACACACAATCCTATGCCGAAGACAGAAAAACTAAACTTAATTATTCCAAGACACATTGAACTATGGAAATAATCATGTGCTATAATTATTATGTTTTAAAAATTCAAGAAACTTTGTAAAATATCAAAATTATATACATTATGCATATATATATGAAGAAATTATATACATGCAGTTTTGGATATATGTGCAAAGGAGGAATTATATGATATGCATATATGCACATATGTTATATATATTTTTATATACTTATACTGCTCACCAACAACATATGCAGTTGGCCTTCTGTATGAATGGGTTTTGCAGCCATGGGTTTCATATCAGTGAATTCAACCAAATCAGAAAAATAAATATTCAGCAAAATATTCCCACAAAGTTCCAAAAAGCAAAAGTTGAATTTGCCACACGCTGAGTACTATCTTGAATCCATGTGAATGACGTGATGTGTAGGCATTGTATTAGGTATTTTAAGTAATCTGGAGATTATTTAAAGCATATGAGAGGACATGCATAGGCTATATGCAAATACTTCATCATTCTATATAAGGACTTGGGCATTCACAGATTTTATTACTTGAGGGCCGCCTTAGCACCAATTATTCATAAATACCAAAGGACAACTGTACATTTATGATATAGAAGACAGGATCATAAGTACTTTTTAAATTGTATTGCATATTGAGCCAAACTAAAAATACAAATTCTATAAGCTCTGACTTAGGTTGTTGAGAATTTTATAATCATAAACTTACAAAGTTTATAGGCTCTGAGGAGCTACTATTCATCTCCTCCTTTCTACAGTTGCCTCACAGAGTGCTTTTGTCCACAGTATATATTTATATATTTATGTATATTATTAAATATATATTTATATTATATACATTATTAATATATATTTATATATAATTAAACATATATTTATATTTATATATATTTAATAAATGTTTGTTGAATTTAATGGAAATTTTACCCAGGCAGAGATGGGCATTCTGTTTTAATGCCAAACAAACATGAAACAAACTTATTCCACACAATCCTGATACTAATCAGCCAACATTTTATTTTATTTATTTATTTAATTTATTTATTTTTTTGAGACGGAGTCTCGCTCTGTCGCCCAGGCTGGAGTGCAGTGGCGCGATCTCGGCTCATTGCAAGCTCCGCCTCCCGGGTTTACGCCATTCTTCTGCCTCAGCCTCCCGAGTAGCTGGGACTACAGGCGCCTGCCACCTCTCCTGGCTTGTTTTTTTGTATTTTTTAGTAGAGACGGGGTTTCACCGTATTAGCCAGGATGGTCTCGATTTCCTGACCTCGTTATCCACCTGTCTCGGCCTCCCAAAGTGCTGGGATTACAGATTTGAGCCACCGTGCCCGGCCTATTTTTTTTCTTTCTTAGCCCATTTATTTGCTCATACATCTGTAATAGAGATGCACCATGAGTCAGATTTACATTTTCCAAGCAAACAGAATCATCGAACAATAGGATTTTAAAGCTGTCTTGCTTGTATATAGATTGTATTTCCCTAATTTTGCATATGTTAGCATTTCACCTGTTATCATCAGTGGAGTTCCCTAGATTCTGTTTCCTTCTGAAATCTGATATCAAAAGAAGATGAATGTTTATAAAATGTTTTACATACCATATCTTATATAAATATGAAAACACATTTTCAGATGGGAAAAATTATAATTATTATACCTTCCTTACAATTATGTTGCTAAAAGAAAGTTAATAACTTATCCATATCATTGAGCTTTTCAGTGCCAAAGCGTAGATTCTTACCCAGGTCTGCTTAACTCCAACGCTGATTCTCTTTTCTAAAAAAACAAGACCAAACAAAACTGTTGTTATCTCATAAAGATTTTATTTCCATTGGAAATGTCACATAATAGAAATTAAAATCTATTGTAAAATAAGCCACTATAATTCTTTGATTCAAAATATGAAATAGACTTTTTCCCTCTATATCAACCTTCCATGCACCATTTCCCAATATTTTTAATTCTTTTTTTTCTTTTTTTTTTTTTGAGACGGAGTCTCACTCTGTCACCCAGGCTGGAGTGCTGTGGCCGGATCTCAGCTCACTGCAAGCTCCGCCTCCCGGGTTCACGCCATTCTCCTGTCTCAGCCTCCCGGGTAGCTGGGACTACAGGCGCCGCCACGTCGCCCGGCTAGTTTTTTGTAGTTTTTAGTAGAGACGCGTTTTTACCGTGTTAGCCAGGATGGTCTCGATCTCCTGACCTCGTGATCCGCCCGTCTCGGCCTCCCAAAGTGCTGGGATTACAGGCTTGAGCCACCGCGCCCGGCCTATTTTTCATTCTTTTCGAGCTCATATTCACAAAACTTTAAGTTAGAATAATGATTGTGAAACATGCATGAAACAAAGAAAGCTAAAATACCCTAAAAGGTGAACGAATACAGGAAAACACTTTGCATAACTTGGTAAGGATGAATTTCAAATAATTTATATTGCATAACTTTTGAGACAACAAAACTGTTGCAGATTACAATTTTCCTGCACATTACATTGAACATTTTATGCCAATTAAATTAAAGTTTTTTTTGATTCATGTTTTAGCCTGCAATCATGCACTAGATCTCAGAAAACTCATATGAAAAACAAAACAAAAACAAACCGACATGAAATAGACAATTGCTGGTCACAGTGGTAAGATAATAATTTTATGTCATAAGAAAACACAACCAGAATATTTTCCTAGGTAATAAACTGTGTATCCTTTTGAAATATTTACTACTAGACACTTCATCTCAATCCAGTTGAAACAACCTTTAGAACATCCCAAAGGAGTGCCATATTCTGTTCCAGAGCATTTATGTATGTGGCTTCTCTTTGACACCCCTTAGTAATCTACTGCTATTTTTCTCTCTCTTATCTTCCCTTTTTCCTTGCTTTGTTCAACCTGAAGTATCTCTCTTCCCAAAGGCTTTAAAACCTTTATATTAGTGTTTGTCGAGAGTCTTGCAATGAATCCATTAATAAACATTAATAACATTTATTAATGGATCATTAATATTCGCTACCTAGATATATGGCTTTCTTTTTGTGGGTTTAATTTTCCATACTACCATTTGATCATTTAAGTCAAAGATGGAAAATAGATTTATTTTTGTGTTCCACATTCAAATAGATGGTAGCGCCATGCTACATTGAGATAAGGGTTGGAGATCAAGTCTTCTCTAAATAGAGAAAAGTTATATGAACATAGATAGTTGGGTGGGTGGCTGGTGATGACGAGTGTGCCAGGTATTTCTCATTTTGATTGAAAATGTAGTCACTATTGAAAATATTTTCCTGTTGTATTAATTGAATATGCCCCCAAGATACACCTCTCCAGTCTAGTTATACAAACTGTAAGAAGAATCTAAGATTTCCTGGAACTGTTTTGTTGTCCTAGACTGCAATATATTACCTACCAGCATTTACTGAATGCGGACTGTGCATTAGGCACAGTTTTAAGTTGTTTACAAGTGTGTTAGTTACTGTTATTATCTTCAATGTGTAGATTAGGAAACTAAGGAAAGGGGATTAGGTAAAAACACTTTAATTCCTCCAATATAAACTTTCTTTAGATAAAATGTTTTTGAGGAGTATAAGGCTATGGAAGAACAGGTAGCATTCTTGTTACTGAAATGATTAGTTAAATGTAAATACCGTTTATTGGAAATGATTTCAAGCCCATAATTCACAAGTTAGACAATGAACAGTCTTTACCCCTGTACAAGAAGCCTAAATTTTCTTAATTTCTCCACTGGACAGACAATACAATACTTGAGAATTAACTATGAAGTTGATTTAAAAAGTTCAACTCTTTCAAGTTGGTATATTTAAAAAGGTCATTATGACTAACATCCAATTCACTTGCTGTGAGAAGAGGTGGATGTGAGTCATACAATAATTTTTAAGTCAGAAAATTGGATTTAATTCAGACTTTTTCTCCTCTTACATCGACTGAATGACAGGGATAAATGAACTTGATTGAGCTAGATTTAGAACTGAAGTTGTTTTTCTTATCTATCAGAAGCATGGCAGGACTGATAAGCTGGATATAATCAGCTGATGATCAAACATGTCAAATTAATGCAGAAAAAATAAAATAATTTGTGGCATTATATTCTATACTTTATTATGTTGATTTATGACACTTTATTTATTGCAAAAATATGACATCAAAATTTGAAATTTTATCTATATTACCAATTGGGTAAAGTAACTTTTAATTACGTTGTATACTTTAAGAAATGTATTAGCCATTCTACTGCAATTGTAAAAATATGTCCACCCATTAAATTTAAAACCTCCTAATTGAGATAATTCTAATAAAATTTAAAAAAATTATTCAAAGCTGCAGAAACTTCATGTATGATATTTCTGATCTTGTAATAAGTATAAAACTAAGAGACGCTTTTTCCGTGTAAGCAATGATTGTTAATATAATAGCTATTGAGTTTTGTCTTTTAGTTGAAAGCATTGTATTTTGACATCAGAAGTTACATGTGAAACAATAATTGTTATAATAATTTAATTACTCACTTTAAATGACTGTATAATAATATATTTGCTAACATATGCTGTTTTTCCTACAGAACACCATTGGCAAGATTACATATTCACTATTAGCTTCTAGAACTTTTTATGTACACAGGGCTAGTAAAAGTGCATTCAAAATTATATGTTTTAGGCGGAGGTTTCACTCCTACAGTGCCTTCAGCAAAGTTTTTGGCCTCAGAAGATCGTGTTCTCAGGCAAATTGTTTTCCATAACAACTTCCTTTCTGTATTGAAAGGGCTGAAGGAATAAAATAAGGAAAATCCCTTCATTTCTCTCAAACAGTGCAAAGCGAGAAAAATTCTCTGGATGAATGCACTGACAATGTTATGTAATGATTTGAATAGAAATTAAATAAGTGTTGAAGAAATAGTTTAGCTAGTTATACACTTCCTTCATTTAGACAAATAATACAATCACTTTTTTTGACATTATTGGAAATAGCACTCAATTTAGGGTCAGCTATTTCTAATTCTGATCATTCAAATTTCAAGCTTTGTGACTTTCTATGTTTTTAACATTGGCCAAGTCATTAATCTCTTAAATGTTCAATGTATTCAATTTATAACTTTATAAAATGTATAAAATACAGTTAATAATATAGGTACAACCTACTTCATGACAGAATACAACATCCCAAAATATTCCACTCTGGCATACTGGCAATTTCAGTTAAAGGCACTTAAAAAACAGCAAATTCAAGAAAAATGCTCTGATCTTCCTTCTGTTTCTTAAAAGCAGAAGATGAAAGTCCCACGCGAAATAAGTCCTCCCTATATGATATGGCTTGACTGTGTCCCCACTCAAATCTCATCTTGAGTTGTAGCTCCCATAATCCACATGTGTCATAGGAGGGATCCAGTAGGAGGTAATTGAATCGTGGGAGTAGATTTTTCCTGTGCTGTTCTTGTGATACTGAATAAGTCTCATGAGATCTGATGGTTTTATAAAGGGTAGTTCCCCTGCATGTGCTTGTGCCAGCTGCCCTGTAAAGTCATGTGTTTGCTTCTCCTTCGCCTTCTACTATGATTGTAAGGCCTCCCCAGCCATGTGGAACTGTGAGTCCATTAAACCTCTTTCCTTTATAAATTATGCAGTCTTTGGTATGTCTTTATTAGCAGCATGAGAACAGACTAATACACTATATCAGAAAAAAAGTAACATTCTGCATACTGGTTGAGATAGAGACACATAAATACCTCAAATGATCATTCACCAATGTGCTATGTGTTTATGGAGTGAAAAGTAACTTTAAGAACGTTTTAAGATATTTTGTATAGGCATAGGACATAAAAAGTTTTCTTCCTTCTGAGGTTTCCTCAAAATGTCACCTATTTAGCGTAATCTTCCCTGACCACTGTATTTAAAATTGCAATCTCTTCCTCTCCCAGGTATAACCACCTCAGAGTACCTCTCGCTGTCTTTTTAGGTATTATTGTTCTTCCTAATATTTATCACTTTCTGACTTATAATATTACAAATATATTTGTTTGTTTGTGTCTCTTCACTATATTTTGAATAGAAATTTTATTTTTCTATTTTGTTCAATACTGTTTCCCCAACTTTTGGAATAATGACTGGCACATAATAGCTGCTCAATAAGTATTTTTTAAATAGATAAATTAGTAAGGGATTAGAAAATGCTTTATATAAATGGGCAATAAATACATATAATTTTAAAATATATAAATTTTCACTTTATTGATTTATTGGCTTTCAGTTCACAGTGATTTCTGTCATAAAACTTACACATTTTCAGTTACTAAAATTTATCAAAATTGGCCAGGCATGGTGGCTCAAGCCCGTAATCCCAGCAATTTGGGAGACCGAGACCTGTGGATCACCTGAGGTCAGGAGTTCGAGACCAGCCTGGCCAACATGGTGAAACCCCATCTCTACTAAAAATACAAAAATTAGCCAGGTGTGGTGGTGCATGCCTGCAATCCCAGCTATTCGAGAGGCTGAGGCAGGAGAATCACTGGAATCCGGGAGGTGGAGATTGCAGTGAACCAAGATCATGCCACTGCACTCCAGCCTGGGTAACAACAAGACTCTGTCTCAAACATAAATCAATAAATAAATAAATAAATAAATAAAATTTATCAAAATAACCTTTTTTTCCTTTTTTTTTTTCCTATAATTAAAATGTATACATTATTAAAAAGCCCTGGGGACTTCTCTTATCAGATATTAGAACTGAAAATGTTTTTCATGTGGAATCTTTACCATTTTGGGTTGATCATCTGTGAAGTGTGTAGTCATCTATTTCCCATTCTTTTCTATTGGGATTTTTACATTTTTTCCTTGTCAATTTAAAAGAACTATGTACGCATTACAAAAGTAACTTTTTGTCTCTCTAGAGTACTTTTGGTTTCTAACAAAATAATTACTAACATGGGTTCTTGGTTCTCTCCTTCCAAAATATAAACTCTGGCAAATGATAGAAAGAATATGGAATAGAGAAATCTGAAACAACAAGGAGAAAAATACCCAGGTGTAAGAAGACTGTTTTAACTTTCTGCAGGAGAAAGGGTATGTGTCTATAATCTATAGCAAGAGGCATTAGGTTCAACTCTGAAATAATAAATTTGAGCAGTGGTTCTCAAAGTGTGATTCCAGACAACCAGCATCAACGTCACTTGGGAAATTATTAAAAATGCAAATTTGGGGGCCCTGCCGTGGATTTACTGGATCGGAACACTTGGCTGTGGTAGCCAGTAAACTGTTAGAACAAGACTATCAGATGATTCTCATTCAAACTGGAGTTTGAAAATGAATACATTTTTGAAAAAGACTTGAATTTTGTTTTTCCATTCTCCTTGCCATTTCCTTGGGAACAATTAATATCTGCTTCTTCACTACAGTAATCCTGAGGCAATAACTCAGACCACTAACTGAACAGACAAATGGACTATACCAGATCATGTGTGAAAACAAAACTCTGACCTATAGCCTCTGCGGAAAGCAGTCCAGGAAGTCAAACCACTTACATAGCAATCAGCCCGGAAGAGTCAGGACTTGGTGGGTGACTGCAAGCTTCCCTGTTTTTTATTCCCAGCTTTGGACTAGGGACTAATAAGAGAAAGCTGAATATGATCCCCAAACAAATCAATCACCTAAGATGCCCCACTTCTAGTTAGCATGCCTCTAGCTTTTTCATGCCAACCACCTCCAATCAGAACATAATTGATGCTTTCCCTTTTATTAATCATAGTTTTTCCACTTCCCTGCATATTTTTGAGTCTGCCAAAATCAAGTGATGTTGGTTGACTTCCTTACTGTAGCAAGTTCTAATTAAACAGCCTCTGTTTGTTTTCATTTGGTTGGTCTTCATTTATTTCCACACTGCTAATGCAAGGGTAAATAATGCTAACATCAGAGTAGTGTATAAAACACTGCTGGGGTGAAAGATTGCTACTAACTGGAATGTTATTTACCAGCCTCCATTCTTTTTCTCCATTCCCCCAGTTAGTGGTCTACTACAGTATTCTGAGGATTTAAAATTGAAACACATAATTGAAGAGTTGTTTGGTTAGGTGAATGATTAACTATGGTTTTATGGCCCCTGCGCTTTTCATAGTATAACTTGTTCACCTCCTCTCTGGAAGTAGTTCTTTTGGCCCTGAAAAATTAGCACAATCTGAGTAGCCAGTACCTCCAGGTGAATAAGAGCTCACAGGCCAAAATAAAGTTATGCCTTAGGAGATAAGGCTACCTCAAAAGAAAAGACTGTGTTGTCTTTAAAAAATAAAATTCAAACATGTATCCTTTTAACTTTATATATTTTCTTATCTTGGTTGGGGAAGACTCCAACACCCTTCAATTTTACGTGTAAGATTTTAGATTTTCTTGCAAGATTATTTATTTATTTTATATATTTTTTTTTATTATTATACTTTAAGTTCTAGGGTACATGTGCACAACGTGCAGGTTTGTTACATATGTATACATGTGCCATGTTGGTGTGCTGCACCCATTAACCCGTCATTTTCATTAGGTATATCTCCTAATGCTATCCCTCCCCCCTACCCCCTCCCCACAACAGCCCCGGTGTGTGATGTTCCCCTTCCTGTGTCCAAGTGATCTCATTGTTCAATTCATACCTATGAATGAGAACATGTGGTGTTTGATTTTCCGTTCTTGAGATAGTTTGCTGAGAATGATGGTTTCCAGCTGCAGCCATGTCCCTACAAAGACACGAACTCATCCTTTTTTATGGCTGCATAGTATTCCATGGTGTATATGTGCCACATTTTCTTTTTTTTTTTTTTTTTTTTTTGAGGTGGAGTCTCGCTCTGTCGCCCGGACTGGAGTGCTGTGGCCGGATCTCAGCTCACTGCAAGCTCCGCCTCCCGGTTCCCGCCATTCTCCTGCCTCAGCCTCCCGAGTAGCTGGGACTACAGGCGCCCGCCACCTCGCCCGGCTAGTTTTTGTATTTTTAGTAGAGACGGGGTTTCACCGTGTTAGCCAAGATGGTCTCGATCTCCTGACCTCGTGATCCGCCCGTCTCGGCCTCCCAAAGTGCTGGGATTGTGCCACATTTTCTTAATACAGTCTGTCACTGATGGACATGTGAGTTGATTCCAAGTCTTTGCTATTGTGAATAGTGCTGCAATAAACATATGTGTGCATGTGTCTTTATAGCAGCATGATTTATAGTCTTTTGGGTATATACCCAGTAATGGATGGTTGGGTCAAATGGTATTTCTAGTTCTAGATCCTTGAGGAATTGCCACACTGTTTTCCACAATGGTTGAACTACTTTACAGTCCCACCAACAGTGTAAAAGTGTTCCTATTTCTCCACATCCTCTCCAGCACCTGTTGTTTCCTGACTTTTTAATGATTGCCATTCTAACTGGTGTGAGACGGTATCTCGTTGTGGTTTTGATTTGCATTTCTCTGATGGCAAGTGATGATGAGCATTTCTTCATGTGTCTGTTGGCTGTATGAATGTCTTCTTTACAAAGCCAAAATTGACAAATGGGATCTAATTAAACTAAAGAGCTTCTGCACAGCAAAAGAAACTACCATCAGAGTGAACAGGCAACCTACAGAACAGGAGAAAATTTTTGCAATCTACTCATCTGACAAAGGGCTAATATCGAGAACCTACAAAGAACTCAAACAAATTTACAAGAAAAAAACAAACAACCCCATCAAAAAGTGGGCAAAGGATATGAACAGATACTTCTCAAAAGAAGACATTCATACAGCAAGATTTTTTAATATTTACATTTTAAACTTTAGTACATCTGGAAATTATTTTTGTTTCCTCTATAAGATAGAGAGTCTCATTTTCATTTATTTCTAGATTTAAAAAGCATATATGTTATTATAATGCATAAAACAGTCTTTCGTTGCTAAATTCAGTCACTGAATTTGTCATATTAGTGTCCCATATGTCTTATATCTGAAAACATAACGATCTGATGTTATGACACAAAAGATTATATTCCATAGTTATTTCTCCAAATATCTTTTTTTTTTTTTTTTGCGATGAAGTCTCGCTGTCTCCCAAGCTGGAGTGCAGTGGAGTGATTTCGGCTCACTGCAAGCTCCGCCTCCCGGGTTCACGCCATTCTCCTGCCTCAGCCTCCCAAGTAGCTGGGACTACAGGCACCCGCCAACACGTTCGGCTAATTTTTTGTATTTTTAGTAGAGACGGGATTTCACCGTGTTAGCCAGGATGGTCTCGATCTCCTGACCTCCTGATCCGCCCACCTCGGCCTCCCAAAGTGCTGGGATTACAGGCGTGAACCACCACACCCGGCCCTCCAAATATAGGATCTTATTTTTTTTTCTAAATTCTCTCCTCACTGCCACACCCTCTTCAACAAAAATTATATTAAAATTCCCTCCTTACTGCCATGCTTCCAACAAAAATCCTATTGAAATCGCACTAAACTTATTGCTGTTGATTTTAAAGTATTAACATACTTGCAATATGCAATCTTTCTCTGTACAACAGTCAGAATCTGGGGTTGTTGTCCAGCTTACCACAATTTTCCTAGTAGTCAGAAATGTGTTGCTTCTTTATTTTGGTAACCTCCCGGTCTCCTCCACCAGCCTGTACTTTCAATTTGAATGGAATTTTCCATTTTTTAGTGCTAATCAACCATGTTGTCTCAGTGGTAGTTCATAAAGTATTTATTAATGTGGTTCAAACTTATTTCTACTCTTTTATTTATTTATTTTTTTCTTTTTGAGACAGAGTCTGTGGCCCAGGCTGGAATGCAGTGACATGATCTCTGCTCACTGCAAGCTCAGTCTCCTGGGTTCACACCATTCTCCTGCCTCAGCCTCCCGAGTGGTTGGGACTACAGGTGCCCGCCACCATGCCTGGCTAATTTTTTAAATGTTTTTAGTAGATACGAGGTTTCACTGTGTTAGCTAGGATGGTCTCGATCTTCTGACCTTGTGATTCGCATTCCTCGGCCTCCCAAAGTGCTGGGATTACAGACGTTGAGTCACCACGCCCGGCCTATTTCCACTCATTTTTATAAACTAAAAATCTATTTCATAGATTTGGTGCTGAAAATATCTTTCCTCCCTTGTTTCCGGACCTGTAAGGTTGTGAGTCAGGTGCCATTGGCAATCCCATTGCTGCTAGCAGGCAGAGAGAAAGCAGATAAGATAATTAGAGTTCTGATGGCGTTTGAGTCCGTAGTTCCTATAATTTCCGAGGCTAGTTTCACTTCTTTCCATCATGTAGTTTGTCTATTAAACCAACAGATTTCACTTTTTGCTTAACTTTTTGAAATTGTGTTTCTATCACTTCTTACAGTAAGAGTTTTCATTAATTCTCAGTTAATAAATGTGGCATATCTTTACATAACATTTTTAAATGTCTAAAATGTATTCATGTCTCCAAATTACAAATTAATTTTGAGTTTTCCTCAACTAGGTTTTACGTATTTTTATTTAAGATGCCATCTGGTTAGATAACATATTTTGTTTTTATACTAATGTGCTATTTCCCTAGTTAATATTTCTACCGATTATTTCTGATACATAGAAAAGTTAGTGACTGGTGCACATTTGTTTGTTGATCAGCCAACCAACTATGCTATTTTACTACTAAAATATTTGTTTTTCAACTATTTCTTTCCTGTTTTGAGATCAATTGAATTTTTTTACTTGTCTTTCAACTAATAGCAAGCCGTATTTCTGTTTTCTTAACATTTCAGACATTATGAAATTATATTGTATATTGTATGTATATATACATATACATATATACATGTGTGCACACACGTGTATGTGTGTGTGTGAAATACATCATATAATATTTGGGATTACGTGGCTAGAAACAATTAGAAAGTTACTATTTATCTTGGCTGTTCAGTTGCTTTTTAGAAAAAGATAATAAATAATGGAAATTATTTGATAATATAAATTATTAAAGCAAAATTAAGTCATGTTTGTTCAAGAAATACAAGAGCCATAAAAAAGTTGTATAGGTGTATTTTCTAGTTATTCATAAGTATATCAGAATATTAAACTATTGAACTAATGTGAACACTTAATTCCCTGTAAATCTGAATTTGTAAAGTTGCTTTAATATATATTCCTTTAAAAATAAAAAAAATGAACTCCAGCCTGAGTGACAGAGTGAGACTGTCTCAAAATAAACAAATAAAATAAACAAATAAAATAAAAGTCATAAGATAGGTTTTCAAAAACTTATTTTCTTTTTAAAATTATTGCACATTAAATTTTGATTGATATTCAATAAGAGTCTCCTTGACAAAACTCCATTCAAACTTCTCTGAACTGTCCTCCCAACCAGGATTTGACTCCTGGGTTTTCATGTTCTTCTCTGCATTGTGCAAATTTAGCCAGAATCCTGCTAAGCCAGTTTAGCCAGAATCTCCTACTGTACATCTGATTGTGTTCCTCATCCTCCACAATCTTCCAAATGATATCTGATGGCTAGTCTGACCTCACCTGGAATTGTGTTAGGTAGGTTTAGCCAGAATCCTCCCTTATCCCTGATGTCTTCGATTAGTAATTTCTTTCCAACTACACCTTCTCCCCTACATTCTTGACTGTACATTTCCACTTTTCTTTATTGTATTTAGAATTGATTCCAGTTCTATTCTGAAATATTTTTCCCCCTTAATGCAGTAGTTTCTGGGTAAAATATGTTCTACTGCTTTAACTGCTATCCAGTTCTAGCTTTTCTTTGACAAACATTCATAGATTGTATAACAATCATCACAATCAACATAGAGAATACTACCATCACCTCAAAATCTTTCTCATGCTCTCCCTAAAAGATAATTTTAAAATTTAAGTTTTTATTTTTATACCCTTTGTGTCACAAATATTATACTAAGATGCATTAATAGAAAAATATAGATTATAAAATTGAACCTAATCTATTACCAATTATATTTGCTTCTGTGATCTTAAAATGCACACAGAAACAGTGAGATAGACAGATTCTCTGAGGTAAAAGGCTGACCCCCAGATGAATTTATGTAACCAATAACAGAGATCAAAGATGAAAGAAACACACAAAGCTGCAATCATTAACATCAACTATAGATAACATTAAAGAGCTGAAAACAAGGTATTCAATGTTATTAACATTTGTCCTGAATTGTATTTCTCCTATAAACATATCCTTAAAGGTGAATTTCCTCTTCTTAATATGCATATATAAATTATTATTTTTTAAGACAGAGACCTCACACAGAAGATATTTGTTCACATCACAGTTAGATTCTTAACATATCTGAGTAAAATATATAATATTAATTTGTATATGGTGACTGTTTTCAATTGATGTAGATAAAAATATTTACTATTTAACAAGGCTAGTTGTTGCTTTTAGAACAATATAAAAAACATGAAGAAACTATAGATTTCTATATACTTGCAAAAATTACTGAGTCTTTAAAAAGATATCAGGAGGTTCTGTGCTTTAGACTTTAAACACCACTGCTGATTTTCCAACATCACATTAAGGGATATTCCCAGTGACTTGTCCTCATTATTCTTTTATAAAGTCAGATTTTCTAGGGGCCCTTATTTTGCAATTCAGTTACCTTCTATGTATTTAAGGGGCAGTATAGGATTTGTGGTTAAATTCTATCAATTGTTAGACTTGCATCCATAACTACTAAACATATTGTTTCTTCTTTATTCTATTAAACCCTAAGTCAGGTAAAATCCTTTGCAACTAATAATTTTAATGTAAACAAAGCTCTAAAGACAAAAATTTGATAATAGATTTGAAACCAAAATCTTGACCCAATGAGGTCCAAATTGCAATGTCTAATCACTCCATCATTATAATATACATGACTATATAGGGGAAGACTTTTTTTTTTTTTTTTTTTGAGACGGAGTCTCGCTCTGTCGCCCAGGCTGGAGTGCAGTGGCCGGATCTCAGCTCACTGCAAGCTCCGCCTCCCGGGTTCCCGCCATTCTCCTGCCTCAGCCTCCGGAGTAGCTGGGACTACAGGCGCCCGCCACCGCGCCCAGCTAGTTTTTTTTGTATTTTTTAGTATAGACGGGGTTTCACCGTGTTAACCAGGATGGTCTCGATCTCCTGACCTCGTGATCCGCCCGTCTCGGCCTCCCAAAGTGCTGGGATTACAGGCTTGAGCCACCGCGCCCGGCCGGGAAGACTTTTTTTTATTATCTTAGGTCATCTGCATTTAAATGAATACATTATGAAGAAAACATGCATACCACAAGTGAGCTTTTAATTTTCCTTTTAGTTAATGTAGATTTAGTGTGTCTTACTGTTTTAGTTCAAAGTAGGCAGGTTCACAGACATTGAATAATAGTAATATCAGAAAATCAAGTATACTGAAAGGAGGGGACAAATACTGTGTTTTTAAAGTTCATTTTAGGTAAATGAACTCAGTGCTGGTTATTCCTGCATATAGATTTGTTACTGAACAAAATAAGAGAACACGGAGAATAGTTTTTGCAGAGTGAGAGCCAGGTATCAGCAAATAATTTAGTTCTATAAATAGGGATACCACATTGCAACTTAGTCTGAAAGACTATTTGAGATGAATGGCCCCATTTTATTTTGTTATTTTAATGTTTTAAAATAAAACATGGACGTTAAATATTTAACTTTTTTGGATGCATCCAAAAACTAGATCCAAATACCCGAAATAATAAGGCTGCTTGGAGGATTATTTTCATTTAATTCATATAGTAGAATATCCATGTTTTACCAAAATAACTTTATTGTGTATATGTGTCATGCCATAATTTTTGTTTTTTTAGTATGAATGCCCTCATTCCCCAAAGTCAACCGTTGATGTAAGTGTAAATAGACTTCATCAGCATGTTCAGGGAAAAGTTAAGAAATACAAAACTGTTAAACATTTGTATGCATGGCTTGGCACGGTGACTTATGTTTGTAATCCCAGCACTTTGGGAGGCTGAGGCGGGCAGATCACGAGGTCAGGAGATTGAGACCATCTTGGCTAACACAGTGAAATCCCGTCTCTACTTAAAAATACAAAAAATTAGCCAGGCGTGGTGGCGGGCGTCTGTAGTCCCAGCTACTCGGGAGGCTGAGGCAGGAGAATGGCGTGAACCCGGGAGGCGGAGCTTGCAGTGAGCAGAGATCGTGTCACTGCACTCCAGCCTGGGTGACGGAGCCAGACTCTGTCTCAAAAAAAAAAAAAAAAAATTGTATGCATATTTCAAAAAAAAAAATGTGCTTCATTCTTTCTCAGATACAGCCCCAAAGCCAAGACAAATCATATGATAGAAGATTTGATTCTGAATAAAAACCTTCTTTTCTCTTTGAAATCGTAACCAGAAGCTGTATAATAGTATTTGTATAATAACTAATTCCTATATTGCAAGTTTAGTGAGGAATCTAGGCAGCACTTGCCATGTTTGCAGTTTATTAAGCAATTTGAGGATGGTTGAACATTAAATACAAAAATAATTTAAGTTCAATACTGTTAGGTTTAGTAAGAACATAATGTGTCTTTTTGTTGTTGTTGTTGTTGTTGTTGTTGTTGTTGAGATGGAGTCTCGTTCTGTTGCCCAGGCTGGAGTGTGGTGGCAAGATCTCTGCTCACTGCAAGCTCCGCCTCCTGGGTTCACGCCATTCTCCTGCCTCAGCCTCCTGAGTTGCTGGGACTACAGGTGCCAACCACCATGCCCAGTAATTTTTTGTATTTTTAGTAGAGATGGGGTTTCACCTTGTTAGCCAGGATGGTCATGATCTCCTGACCTCGTGATCTGCCCGCGTTGACGTCGCAAAGTGCTGGTATTACAGGCGTGAGCCATCGAGACCGACGGGTAATGTATATTTTTAAATTAATTAACTCTTAAGGTCAGTGGAGTGTGTAGATGTTTACTTATATTTCTATCTTCACTTAGCTGTACCCAGGATAAAAAAAAAAAACTAGTGGTTCTGTTAACACCTGAAAATTAGCTTAATGATCTTACCTCTTCATCTTTCCTACCAATCTGGCTCCTTTTAAATCCCCGAATGTAGCCGTTGGTACTATCTTCCTCTTGATTTCAGAGAACACCTCCTTGGAAACTTGTTAATTTTTCTCTTTTACTGTATTAAATCACTTACTGAGTAAAGGAATTCTTCCCTTGAAATGTGGTTTGGTTTCTTCTTTGCTCTCCATTTCTATGCCATTTTCACTTAGACTTGTCTCCACATTGTTGCAAAAACCTAACTGGTTTCTTTGATGTGACAAAATTAGAGAGATTACCTTTTGATAGTAAGGTCAAAGCTCACCTACTAATCTGGACATCTAAAGCTCTCCTTCAATTAAATGCTCTCATTCCTCTGCTTCCTATCTTCTTCACTCCATAACATTCCTTGTTACTTCTATGCATACCTCTTCTCTTTCAGTTGACCATGATCCTTTCTATCCCATAGGCACTGCTTTTCTTTCGTAACAATGACTTTACTTATAAAGATCACTTCACCTAATATGTTCCCTGACACGTTGCTCCCTGTTCAAACAAACCTTCATAAAAACCGAGATGTTTTCTGATTATATTGATAATCATGTGTGTGTGAGTTTGTGTGTGTGCATGTTTGTGTTTTCTTTTGTCATTGCTTTTATACTTGAAAGAACAATGATGCCTGTGGTTTGATTAAAATATGAACATGAGGCCAGGCATGGTGGCTCATGCCTGTAATCCCAGCACTTTGGGAGGCCGAAGTGGGTGAATCACCCGAGGGTCAGGAATTCGAGACCAGCCTGGCCAAGATGGTGAAATCCATCTCTACTAAAAATACAAAAGATTAGCTGGGCATGGTGGCTCCTGCCTGTAATCTCAGCTACTCGGGAGGCTGGGGCAGGAGAATCGCTTGAACCCAGGAGGCGGAAATTGCAATGAGCCAAGATCACAACATTGCACTCCAGCCTAGGCAACAAGAGCGAAACTCCGGCTCAAAAACAAACAAACAAACAAACAAACAAACAGACTATACATATATTAACATGAGTGCTTAATCTGTCTATATATTTGCAACCTTTTGCCATTCTTTCTCACTCTATCTGGAGCTTCTCTTTGGCAAGTTCCTTGTACTCTCACCTCATTTACAACATATCCCTAGTACCTAGTAAAGTTCAATTAACATCATAAAATATTAAATAATGCTTAATAAGTGAATGGATCACTCTGCAGCCATTACAAGAAGGAAAATAAAATTTCGTACGCATTTGAGGTGTTTAATTTTACATAGTTTGGACATTCACAGACTCAAACATTTTAGAACTTGAAAGATGGTAAGGGAGTATCTAAGTATTTACCTTATTTTATAGGTAATTGCTGTGGTTTGGATACTCCAAAACTCATGTTGAGACCTGATCCCCAGTGTTGGAGGTGGGGCATAGTGGAAGGTGGTTGGGTCATGGTGGCTGATTCCTCATGATTGGCTTCATGCTTTCCACACAGTAAGGACTGAGCTCTCTCTCTATTAATTCGCATGAGAGCTGATTGTTTCATAGAGCCTGGCACCTCCCTTTCCACTCTGTCTATATCCCTCTCCTGCCATGTGATCTCTGCACCTACAGCCTCCTCTTCACTTTCAGTCATGAGTGGAAGCAGCCTATACCACTCACCAGAAGCATATGCTGTCCCCATAGTTCTTGTATAGCCTGCAGAACCATTAGCCAAACAAATATATTTTCTATATAAATTACCAAGTATCAGGTATTCTTTTATAGCAACAGAAACAGATTAAGACAATAATGGTACAATAGGAAGAACATAAAGAAAATATTCTAAGAGTTCAATTACACAGTAGAAAGGCAAAAGCATTATGTTTCTGGGTTTCCAACGCTCTGCTTCTGTATGTTCCAGGATTGCTCTAGGTAGTCTAGTTAGTGCACATTCTTTGAGTTCTCTGACACTGCTAGGTGCCTAGCACAGGAGTTCTACAAATAATGTGCGATAGAGCATTACATTTGTATGAACAAGTACTAAGGTAATCAAGTTTTGGTGGATTCAAATCAAGTTTTGGTGGATTCAAAATACTGGATCTCCTCTGTCAACTAGAAAACCTCCTTTTTGTTTTATATACTACAGTTCAGCATAAAAAAATCATATGTCCAAAATGCTAATGTTACCAAAAAATGTGTGTTTTGAGGGTTAGGTAATTCCAGAGTGGCTGGAGCTTAGACAATAGAAGAACAAATACCAGAAATGTCTCAAAAGGGAGGTAGGAAATAGATCACCATGCATTGCCTTCAATATATTCAGATTTTATTCTCAAGGTAATGGGAATTCACTGAAGAGGTTTCCACTAGTAGGTGACCTGTCCAAATATGTTTTATTTATTCTATATCGAAGTTATAGGCATACATGTTTTAAAAAACTTACTGTAGGTGATCACCAAAAATTATTTTAGCTAGCTATTGTGGTATTTACTACTAGGTTTCATAATAACACACTTATACTATTATTCCTTGATTTTCAGCACTGTATGTAATGTGATGACTACTTACTATGGAAGATGAGCCTATTGTTCACTTACCACCACCATCATCACCACACACTAAGGGCACCCCGCTGTTCTTTAGCACATGCATAGTCTCCCACCCCTATGGTAGTGGCCATGGAAATCTCTTACTCAGATGGCCAGCTCCAGGGAGCATAGTTGACTGACATTCCATGTTGCCACACCTCTGGATTCACCACTTACATTGTGCTAAAATTTTGCATTCCTTAGGCTGCCCTTGGCCGATAACTAAGTATGCCAGTGGTACCAGAAAATAGTTTTGACCTTACAGATTCATTGAATTTATGTTGTGAACGACTGGCAGTCCTGGACCACACTTTGAGAACCACTGACCTATGCTGCATTCAATCTACCACACAGCTGAAATTCAGATATTTGTTTTAGAACAATCACTCGTACAGAACAAAGACACAGGGATACCTAGGAGATATTGCAGGTTTGGTGAGAGCTGATTGTTTAATAGCGCCTGGCACCTCCCTTCCCTCTCTCTCTATCTTCCTCTCCTGTCATGCGATCTCCATACATGCAGGCTCCTCTTTGCCTTTGGTCATGTTCCAGACCAACACAATAAAGCGAGTATCACAATAGTAGGCCATGTACATTTTTTTGGTTTCCCAATGCGTATACAAGGTATGTTTGTACTATACATTAGTCTATTAAGTATGCAACAGCATGTGTCTAAAATGTATATATTTTAATTAAAAATACTTTATTGCTAAAAAATGTTAGTGATCATCTGGGCCTTCAGTGAGTCATGATTTTTTGCTGGTCCAAGGTCTTGTTTTGATGTTGATGGCTGCTTACTGTCCAAGGTGGTGATTGCTTAAAGTCAGGTGGCTGTGGCAATTTTTTAAAAAAAGAACAACAATGAAGTTTGCAACATCAGTTAACTCTTCTTCTTATGAAAGATTTCTCTATAGCATGCAATGCTGTTTCATAGCATTCTACCTATAGACTGTTTTTCAAAATTGAAGTAAATGCTCTCTCAAACTGTGCTGCAGATTTATAAACTAAGTTTATATAACCTTCTAAAACTTTTGTTGTCATTTCACTGTGTTCAATTTCTTTACGAAAAGTAGATTTTATCTCAAGAAACCACTTTCCTTGCTCTCCCATCAGAAGCAACATCTCATCTGTTCAAGTTTTTTCATGACATTAAAGCAATACAATCACATCTACAGGCTCCACTTCTAGTTCTTGTGCTATTTCCTCCACATCTGAAGTTAATTTCTCCACTGAAGGCTCAAACTTCTCAGAATCATCCATAAGGGCTGGAGTCTATATCTTCTAAATTCCTGTTAATGTTGATGTTTCTACCTCCTCTCATTAATCACAAATGTTCTTAATGGCATCTAGAAAGGTGAATTCTTTACAGAAGGTTTTCAATGTACTTTGCCCCGGTCCATCAGAGAAATCAACATCTATAGCAGCTAGAGTCTTACAAAATATATCTCTTAAATAATACAATTTGAAAGCTTAAATTACTCCTTAATCCATGAGCTAGAGAATAGATGTTGTGTTTGCAGGCATAAACGCAACATTAATCTCCATGGACACCTCCATCATAGCTCTTGGGTGATCAGGTGCATAGTCAATAAGTAGTAATATTTTGAAATAAATCTTATTTCTGAGCCGTAGATCACAAAATTGAGTTTAAAATATTTAATACACAATTCTGTAAACAGGTGTGCTTTCACCCAGGCTTCATTGTTCCATGTATAGAGCACAGGCATAGTGGATTTAGCATAATTCTTAAAGACCCAGGGATTTCCAGAATGGCAAATTAGATTCAGCTTCAACTTAAAGTCAGTAGCTGCATTAGGCCGTAACAAGAGATTCAGCCTGCCTTTTGAAGATTTGAAGCCGGACACTGACTTGGAAGTCCTTTATAGCATCTTCTACCAATATAACCCTATTTTGTCTGTACTGAAAATCTGTTGTTTAGTGTCGCCACCTTCATCAATTATTTTAGCTAGATCCTCTGAATAATGTGCTGTAGCTTTCACATCAGCCCTTCCTGCTTTGCCTTATGGAGATGGCGTCTTTCCTTAAATCTCAAGAATCAAACTCTGTTAGCTTCAAACTTTTTCTTCTGCAGCATCCTCGCTTTTTATAGGATTAAAGAGAGGGCCTTTCTCTGAATTACGCTTTGGCTTAAAGGAGTGTTATAGCTAGTTTGATCTATCTAGATTACTAAAACTTTCTTCACATCAGCAATAAGGCTGTTTTGCCTTCTCATCGTTTGTGCATTCACTACAGTAGCACTTTTAATTTCCTTCAATAACTTTTCCTTTGCACTCACAAATTGATTAACTGTTTGGTGCATGAAGCACAGCTTTCAGCCTATCACTGCTTTGAATATTTCTTCCACACTAAGTGTAATCATTTCTAGTTTCTCATTTAAAGTGAGAGATATGTTACTGATTTTTTTTTTCCACCAGAACACTTAGAAGCCATTTTAGAGTTATTACTTGGCCTAATTTTAATATTCTTGTCTCTCAGAGAAGAGGGAAGACTAAACAGAGGGAAAGTGAAATGGGAGTGGTGGGTTGATGGAGCAGTCGTAATACATGCATTTGTTGATTAAGTTCACTGTCTTATATGAGTGCAGTTCATGGTGCCTGTAAACAGTAATAATAATAATATTATTAAAGATCACTGAGTACACTACTGCACACACAGGTCATCATGACATATTTAATAATAATGAAAAATGTTTAATATATTTCAAGAATTACTAAAACATGACACAGAGATGTAGTGATCACATGCTGTTAGACGTGTGGTGCCAATAACATTGCTCAATGCAGGATTGACATAGATCTTCCATTTTTAAAAATGCAATATTTATTCTGGTTCACAAAACCTGACGAGAGACATTAGACATTTATGTTTTCCAGAAAACAAAGAACCAAACTATGAATAGACAATTATGCTACAAATAGAGCATCTAGGAGGGGGACACTAGAGTCCAGCAGAGAAGCCATGGGAAACACCTGAAGCACAGAAAAAGATGGATGTCAGTAGCCAGCTCAGCTGACATTGGCTAGAGCCTAGAGGGGCTTGCTATTGCAGGTAAAGAGTAAATGAAGAAATGTTAGTAGTCCGCATCGCCACCATTAATTGTTGCAATCCAAACAACAGGAGAGCTCTGCTACCCACAGAAACCCTGACTACCATTGTCAGTAATCTGGAGACCTTGTAAGAGCATTACACCAGAAAGGGGATGTGTGCCTGGTCACTCACACCCCAGACACCTATGTGGTTGGATCAGGGCACCATTGTGAGAGCATAGCCATAATGGGACTGCATCCTGCCCTGGGGAGTCACAGCCTCCATATCTCCACATTCTGGGAGCTCCAACATATATCCCCCAGTGTAAACTCAGAGAGCTACAGTGGCACAGCGCTGGCTGAGCCCAAAGGTGTCACATGATTCTCAAGACTCTAGTCAATAGGGAGTACCATTTCCTGAGAATAGGACAGTGCAACACACCAAAAGGTGACCAAAACACATGCTTTCCAGAGCCCCAGAGCTCTGGTGCTGTGAAAAGAGATGCTTTTCCCAGCACTGGCACAAAATTTTGCTTGGACTGGCAAGCAAACAGTATGATCCCCTCTCCCACTTTGCACTCTGCCACAGCAGTTGCTGCAAGTAGAAACCCAGATTGGTGAGTCTGAGAGTTGACCCTCTGAGGCTGGAGGAAGTGACTCTACTTCAACCATCACAGTGGCCTCTGTGCTCAGTCTACTCCGTAGAGATAAGTACCCCCCCCCCACCTTTTCTTCTCTGCACACTACTGCAGCCACAGCTACTGCTGCTGCTACCAAGGACTGGGGTGAATGAGCAAAACTGCTGCCTGCCTCGGGTTGTGAGTAGTGGCAGTCCTTCCACTGGTGTCATGGCCTTTGTGCTTTGGCTCATTCATAAAGAGTGGGGCCATTCCACACCTTTACATGGTGTTGTCATGCTGTTGCTGCTGCTTAGAGTGGGCAAGCATGAGAACTACTTGTCCAGGGCTTTGGGTGTTGAACCTGCATTGCAACAATTGCCAAGACCAGCACATACTGCACATTACCCACTCTATCCTCCTATAACTACTACTGCCGTTGCCCACATCAAACTAGCTGCCCAGGGACCAGGGAAGCTTTTCATTCACCCAGCCCACTGTTGCCACAATCAACATTTGAGGACACCTCTTTGAGACTCAAGAACTGGCTTGGCTGGTGCTGCTAACATTGGTAACAGTGTGTACTGTCCTGAGGCCCAAGAACAGGCATACTCAACCCTCCACTGCTATCATTAGGGCCTGAAGACTGGCCCACCTGGTATCTCCATCCATAGGAAAATTTTACCATAGCCTCCATTAATGGCCACATTGTAGACCACTGAAGAAATCACAGGTACAATTGAGGTTGTTTATAGTAGAAAAACTTACATGCAGACTACACAACTGCACACACCTAGAATCAAAGCCAAAGGGGCCTGCTCAACTGGCAATATTGGTCCATTTTTGGGAAAATGTCCTCTCCTATGGAAGCAAATTCAAAAAATTGGAGGAAGCAACTATTATACCATATGTGTAGATATCAATGTGAAGCCCAATAAAGCAAGAAAAAGCAAGAAAATGTGATACTAGGAATGAAATACAATAGTTCCCCAGTGACATATCTCAATAAAAACATTGTCAAACTTCCAAAAAGAAAAGCATTCAAAATGATACTAAATAAGCTCAGCAAGATAAAACATAATTCCTTAAAATAATCAAAGGAATTGGAAAAACAATTCATAATATAAATTATAAATTTACCAAAAAAGAAAATATTATTTAAATGAACCAAACGGAAATTCTAGGATTGAAGAAGTCCTTGAATAAAGAACAAAATACACTCAAAATCTTCAAAAATAAGCTAAATGAAGCAGAAGAAAGAATCTCATAACTTATGCAAAGATCTTTTGAAATAACACAGTGAAACAAAAATAATGAAGAAATAAATTAACAAAGTCTTCCTGATATATGAGACACCATAATGCCATCAAATACATGAATTATCAGTATCTTCAAAGGTAAAAAGGTAGGAGGAGAAAATGAAGGTTTTCAAAAACATATTAATGAAATAATAGATAATAACTTTACATGTGTAGCAAGAGATGTAGACATTGAGATACAATGGGCTCAATGATACACAAACAGATAGAATGCAAAAAAGTATTTTTCATGGAACATTACAGTCTAACTTTCTGAGGGCAATGACAAAGAGAAAATTCTAAAAATAGCAAGAGAAAAACAACTAGTCACCTATAAAGGAGCTCCAATCAGACTAACAGCAGACTTCTCAGCAGAAACCAGACAAGCCAGGAGAAAATGGAATGATATATTCAAAGTGCTGAACGAAAAAAAAAATCTGTCACCAAAGGACACTATATTTAGGTAAATTATCCTTCATAAGTAAGGGTGAAATAAAGACTTTGTGAGACATGCAAATCCTGAAGAAATTCATCACCACTAGGCTGACTTGACAAAAAATATTTAAAGGAGTTTTAATTCTAAAAGCAAAGGGATGATGGTTAGCATCAAGAACATGTTAGTATAAAACTCACTAGCAAAGTAAACACACAAATTAAGAAAAGAAAAGACTCAAATGTTACCACCCCAGAACAACAGTGAAATGCAAGGGCAAACAATAAGAGAAGAAAAGAAAAGACAAAAAAGAATATATGAAATAAGTAGAAAATGATTATCAATATGATATGAGAAAATCTCATATATCCATAATACCCTTGAAAGTTAAATTCTCCACTTAAAATGCATAGACTAGCTGAATGGGTAACAAAAAATAGTTCAACAATATGCTGCTTACAAGAAATGTGCCTTACCTGTAAAGACACATAGAGACTAAAGATAAAGAGGTGGAAAAAGATATTCCATGCAAATGGAAACCAAAAGTGGACAGGAATAGCTATATTTATATCAGCTATAACAGACTATAAGTCAAAAACACTAAAAAAGGCAAAGAAGATAATTATATAATGATAAAGGGATTAATCCAGCAAAAGGACATAATAATTCAATTTTTAGTCTGTATTTTGTTTAGATCTGCTCTGATTACTATTGATTTTCTTCTGTTAATTTGGGGTTTGGTTTGTTTTTGTTCTTGTTTTCTAGTTCTTTGAGATGCCTCATTAGACTGCATACTTGAAATTTATCTTTTTATGTGTTTTTATGTTGTATCCCACAAGTTTTGGTATGTTGTGTTTCCATTTTCATTTATATTAATTTTTTACCATTTTTATCTAAATTTCTTTATTGACCCAATAATCTCTTTCAAGAGCATGTTAATTTTTATATATTTGTATAGTTTCCAAAATTTTTCTTGTTGTTTATGTTTATACATGCAGCCAGTATTGGAGCATCCAGATTTAAAAAGTAAGTATTACTAGATCTAAAAAAAAGGACCCCGGCCGGGCGCGGTGGCTCAAGCCTGTAATCCCAGCACTTTGGGAGGCCGAGATGGGCGGATCACGAGGTCAGGAAATCGAGACTATCCTGGCTAACACGGTGAAACCCCGTCTCTACCAAAAAATACAAAAAACTAGCCGGGCGAGGTGGCGGGCGCCTGTAGTCCCAGCTACTTGGGAGGCTGAGGCAGAGCATGCAGTGAGCTGAGATCTGGCCACTGCACTCCAGCGTGGGTGACAGAGCAAGACTCCGCCGTCTCAAAAAAAAAAAAAAAAAAGGACCCCAATACAATAATAATAGGAGGCTTTAATACTTCACTCTCAGCATTTGATGCACAATTTACACAGAAAATTAACAAAGAAACATTGAAGTTAACTTGTACTTTAGGGAAAATGTACCTAACAGACATTTACAGAATGTTTTATCCAACAACTGCAGAATGCACATTTTTCTTATGAATACATGGAACATTTTCCAAAATAGATCATGTGTTATGCCACAAAATTAGTCTTAACAAATAAAAAATCATCAAAACTATATCAAGTATCTTCTCATTCCACAATGGAATAAAACTACAAGTCAGTAACAAGAACTTTGGAAATTATACAAATACATAGAAATTAAACGACATCTTCTTGAAAAAGATCATTGGGCCAATGAAGAAATTAAGATGGAAATTTAAAAAAATATATTTAATGAAAATGGAAACACAACCTACCGAATTTATGAGATACAGCAAAAGCAGTGCTAAAGGGAGGTTTATAACAATAAACAAACAAAAAAATAGACAAATTTCAAGTAAGCAACATAATGCCATATTTCAAGGAACTAGAAAAGCAAGAACAAACCAAATCCCAAATTGGCAGAAGAAATAACAAAGATCAGAGGAAACCTAAAGAAAACACAGACTAAAGAAACACAAATAATTAATGAAAAGTTGGTTCTTTGAAAAGATAAACAAAATTGTTAAACTGCTAACAATACTAATCAAGCATACCCAAATAACAAAATCAACAATGAAAAAGTAGATGTTACAACTAATACTACATAAATATAAAAGAACACCAGAGTCTATTATGAACAACTATAAACTGACATAGTGAAAAACTGAGAGAAAATAAATAAATTGCTTTTAACAAACAACCTACCAAAATTGGATAAAAAAAAAAAAAAGAAAAGAAAATGTGAGCAGACTGATAATGAGTAATGAAATTATATTAGTAACAGAAAATCTCCCCTCTCCCCAGAAAAGTCCAGAATTAGATGAGTTCACTGTTGAATTTTACCAAACATATAAAGAAAAATTAATAATACCAAATCTACACAAACTATTCCTAAAAATTGAAGAGGAGGATATTCTCTCTAACTTACTCCATGAGGCCATCATTACCCTGATACCAAAAGCAAATCAAGACATCACGAAAAAGAAAACCACAGGCTAATATCCCTGATGAACATAAAAGGAAAAATACTGAACAGATACTAGCAAACTGAATCAAACTTCACGTCAATAAAAAGTACATCATGATCAAGTGGGATTTATTTCAGAGATGCAAGTATGATTCAACAAATGCAAATCAGTAAACATGGTACATTACATCAACAGAATGAAGAAAAAAATTATCCTTTTAGTAGACAAAGAAAAAATATTTGACAAAATTTAACAACCTTTCATAGTAAACTGTGTCAAGAATTAGACCAAGAATAACCACACTTCAAAATAATAAAGGACTTATATGACAAAGCTACAGGTAGCATAATATTGTATTAAGATAAAGTTGAAAGCAATTCCTCTAACAACTGGAGCAAGAGAAGAATGCCCACTTTCACCACTGCTATTTAACGTTGTGCTGGAAGTGCTAGCTAGAAGAAATCAGGCAAAAAAAAAAAAAAAAAAAAGCAAAGCTTTTAGGGCTCCTTTTAGTTTTATACGAATTTTAGATTTTTTTTTTTCTGATTCTGTGAAAAATGATGTTGGTATTTTGATAGGAATTGCATTGAATTTGTAGATTGCTTTGGGCAGTATGGTCATCTTCACAGTATGGATTCTTTCAATCCATGAGCATGTGATGCATTTCCATTTGTTTGTATCTTCTATGATTACTTTCAGCAGTGTTTTGTAGTTGTCCTTGTAGAAAGCTTTCACATCTTTGGTTAATAATTTTCCTAGGTATTTTTTGCAACTATTGTAAAAGGAAATTAGTTATTGATTTGGCCTAAGCAAAAGGAACAAATCCAGAGGCAATCACATTACCTGACTTCAAATTATGCCACATGGCTATAGTTAATAAAGCAGCATAGTACTGGTATAAAAGTTGATACATAGACCAATGGAACAGAATAGAGAACTCAGAAGCAAAGCCAAATACTTACAACCAACTAATCTTCAACAAATCATTCAAAACCATAAATTGAAGAATGGACACCCTATTTAATAAATGGTGCTTGGGAAACCCGATAGTACATGTAGAAAAATAAAACTGTATCCCTATCTCTCACCTTATACAGAAATCAACTTAAGATGGATCAATGCCTTAAACCATAAAAATTCTGGAAGATTACCAAGGAAAAACTTTTCTAGACATTGGCCTGGGCCAAGAATTTATGATTAAGACCCCAAAAGCAAATGCATTAAAAATACATAAGTGAGACCTAATTAAACTAAAAAGCTTCTACACAGTCAAAGACATAATCAGCAGAGCAAACAGACAACCCGCAAAGTGGGAGAAAATCTTTGCAAACTATGCATCCAACAAAGGGCTAATATCCAGAACCTACAAGGAACTCAAAGAAATCAGCAAGAAAAAAACAAGTAACCCCATCTAAAACTGGGCAGATTACATATATAGACATTTTTCAAAAAAAGATATACAAATGGCCAACAAACATATGAAAACATGCTTAACATCAATAATTATTAGGGAATGCATATTAAAACCACAATAAGATACCACCTTACCCCAGCCAGAATGGCTATTACTTAAGGAGTCGAAAAGAATAGGTGTTTGCATGGATGGGAGGAAAACGGAATACTGCCAGTGGGAATGTAAATTAGGACAACCTTCATGGGAAAAAGTATGGAGATTTATCAAAAAACTAAAAGTAGATATACCATTCTGTCTAGCAATCCCTCTATTTGGTATCTACCCAAAGGAAAAGAAGTCATCGTATCCAAAAGACATGTGTACTTTACATTTATTGCGGCACAATTAACATTTGCAAAGATATGGAACCAACCTAAGTGCCCATCAACAAATGAGTGTATAAAAAACTGTGATATATATATACATACCATAGAATACTACTCAACGATAATAAAGAATGAAATAATGCTTTTTGGAGCAACTTAGACAGAGCTGGAGCTCATTACTCTATGTGAAGTATTCAAAAATGAAAATTCTAATAGTGAATGTTCTCACTTATAAGTGGAAGCTAAGCTATGGATATGCAAGGGCCGACAGATTGCTATAATGGACTACGGAGACTCAGAAGGGAGAGTCAGAAAGGGTGAGTGATAAAAAATGACATATTGTATACAGTATGCACTACTTGGATGATAAGTGCACTAAAATGTCAGACTTCATAACTATACAATTCATCCATGTAACCAAAAGCCACTTGTACCCACAAAGCTATTGAAATAATAAAATTAGAAAATTTAAAAATAAAAAAGTTAAATACATGGCCAGTTTCTATGTACTAATAAAAGAAACAAAACACATCCAATTGGAAAAAAGACAATAAAACTGTCCCTCTTTGCAAACGACATGATAGTATGTCTACACAAATGAAAAGACTCTACCAAGAAACTTTTAGAAGTGATAAATACAGTGAAGTTTTATGATACAAAATTAACATTAAAACTCAGGAGCATTTCCATACAGCAATAATTAAATATCCAAAAAAGAAATCGAGAAGGCACTTCTATTTACAATGCTAAAGAAAATAAAGTACCTAGGAATAAATTTACCAATGGAGGTGGCGTGTTCTCTATAAGAAAAACTACAAAATACTGATGAAAGAAATTAAAGAGGACACAAGCAAACTGATAAACATCCCATGCTTGTGTATCAAAATTGATGTCATTAAAATTAACATACTCCCAAAGCAATCTACAGATTCAATACAATCCATATCAAAATACTAAAATCATTTTTCACAGAAATGGAAAAAAAATCCTAAAATTTATATGGAAAAAAAGCCAGAAGAGTCAAGCAATCCTAAGCATAAAAACAAAATTAGAGGTATCAGAATACCTGAATTAAAAACAGATTACAAAAATATAATAACCAAAACAGCATGATATTGGTATAAAAATAGATACAGACCAATGAAACAGAATAGATAACAGAGAAATAAATCCACATATTTACAGGCAACTGTTCTTTGACAAAGCTGCCAAGAACATACATTGGGGAAGGAACACCTTCTTCCATAAATGGTCCTGGAAAAATTGGATAACCAGATGCAGAAGAATGAAACTGGACCCCATCTCTCACCACATACAAAAGTAATCTCAAAATGGACTAAAGACTTAAACGTAAAAGTCAAAACTATAGCAGTAGAAAACATAGGGAATACCCTTCAGGAATTGGTCTAGGCAAAATTTTTATAAGACCTCAAAAGAACAGGTAACAAAAATTAAAACAAATGGGACTACATTACACAAAAAAGCTTTGGTTGAGCAGAATAAATTATCAACAGAGTGAGGAGACAACCTATTAAGTAGGAGAAAATATTTTCAAATTACTTATCCAACAAGCGACTCAACAACTAAACAATAAAAGAAAAAATAAATCAATCAATTAAAATGGCTATGTGTCATGCATAGACTTCTCAAAAGAAGACCTTAAAATGGCCAACAGGCATACGAAAAATGCTCAACATCATTAATCACCATGGAAATGCAAATTGAAATCCCAACAAAGTATCATCTCACACTAGTTAGAATAAGTATTACTAAAAAGGCAAAAAAAATAACAGCTGCTCATGAGGATGCCTAATAAAGGGAACTCTTACACACTCTTGGTGTGACTGTAAATTACTATAACCAGTATGGAAAACAGTGTGAAGATTTCTCAAAAAGTTAAAAAGAGAGCTACTATATGACCCAACATAGTCAGTACTGAGTATCTTATTCAAAGGAATGGAAACCAACGTAACAAAGAGATACCTACACTCACAGGTTTATGGTAGCATTATTCACAATAGTAAAGGTATGAAATCAAACTTAGTGTTTACCAATACTATTTAGCCGTAAACAAGAATGAAGCCTTGTCATTTTCAGCAACGTGAATGGAACTGAAGGTCATTATGTTAAGTGAAATAAACCAGACACAGAGTGACAGATAATGTATGTTCTCACTCTTACGTGGGAAGTAAAAAGACAACTTCATGGCCATAGAGAATTGAATGATACTTACAAGAGACTGGGAAGGCTTGATGGAGGGAAGGGTAGGTGAAGAGAGGCTAGCTACGGGTACAAAAGTACAGTTAGATAGAAGAAATACATTGTAATGTTTGATAGCAGGTTAGAACAATTATAGTTAGCAACAGTATTATATATATTTTAAAGTAACCAGAAGAGGGAACTTTAAATAATATAAACACAGAAACATGATAAACACTAAAGGTGATAGATATTCCAAGTACCCTGACTTGATCATTACACATTCTATACATGTAACAAAAACTCACATGTAGCCCATAAATATGTAAAATGTCATATATCTACATATATATATAAGATTTGAAAATGCAATATCTGTGAAGTACAATAAAATGAAGTGCAATAAAACTAGGTATTCCTGCAATAGTTTGAAGGTGGAAAAATTAATGACAGAGAGACAAGTTAGAAGGCTTAAAAAAAAGATTGGGAAAAAATATAATACTATGACAGTGACAGTGAAGGTAGACAGAAGCGAGAAGAATAATAGACATTTGGGAGTGTGATTGATAAGAACTGATAACTTACTAAATATGGCGAAAGAGATGAAGTAGTCAAAGATGACTCAGAGGTTTTTTTGCATTGAAGAGGAATAAATTGCATTGTGATGATTCCTAAAAGACTGAATGTTTACTGAATGTAAACAACTTGTTAACAGGATGTGTCATTTTGTACTTGTTACTTTCCTTATCTGTGAAACAGAAAATATTATCTACTCCATAGGATGGCTATGGAGGTCAAAAAAATGTCAAGGTAAAGCATTTCCTTTATTGTTCAATAAAATTTGGCAATAATTGTTATTATTGTCCACTTCTCTGCCTTTTCCAATATTTAGGTCTGAGGAAGACTGATTGCTTTTTGGGACCAGGGCTCCTGTGTTGCAAAACTCTAGGATCATCAGTCACATCACAGTGCATAGGAGCAGTGCCCTTGTAGTTGTTCTATGCCACAGTACGAGCAGCCAAATGCAGTGAACCTGCATAGGTCATTTCATATCATGCATCTGACTTCAGGGCAGCAGCAGCTGCTGAGCAGACTCCAAATGCTCTGCCCTGAGTGACTTTAGTTATATAAAATTTATTCCTGAACCCAAACACCTGGGGAGAAAATTCCTTACACATTTTTAATGCAGGCATATTCTCTTGGTACCAAAAGACAATTTTACAACAAAATGAACACTACTACTTCTCCACGGAGTACTTTATATCTGACTGGGTATTATGAATCACTATAAGGCATAGCTCTGAACTATACTGAGTGAATAAAAGAATAGCCTTATTGAATAAAGTCTTGATAATAAAAATGTGTAATATTATTACATATGCTTAGAATCTGATAAGAACATACAATAAGCCAACATCTTTTTAATGCTACATTATTTACTGATGGTAAATTTATGGAGACAGTAATTCAGATTGCTGGAGCAAGATGGGGAGCTCCAGTTCCAGGAAGCTTATCAAAATCTCTTTGCTTGATTATATCGAGCATTTCAGAAAACATCTACTGTCATCAGTGCAGAACTTGTAAGTGAGGATGTCTTTTTAAAATTCCAATAATTCAATGATGGAATGGGCTTCCATGCATAGCTGCAAACTCCTTATACCTGGAAATATTCAAAGATTATATGATTTCATCTCAGGAATGCTATAATGATGATTCATGAATTTTAGAGTGGAATGGAGATGTCCTCTGGGTTACTTTCTAAATCCAGAATTGTATTCTTTAATTAGAGAAAGTTAAGAAGTAAAAAAATGCTTAATATATCACTTCTACCTATATTTTCTCCCTTTGTAATTGTATCTGTTTTCTAGGCTTTAAATGCTTTATAGATGCTAGTGATTCCCAGAACTGGAAGTCTAACCCTTATCTATTCTCCGAACTCTAGGCTCTAAGATCCATCCTCCTATTTGACATTTCTCCTGGAATACCTACTATATACCTTACATTTAATATGACTAGAACAAAACTATTGATTTCAACTCTCTTATCCTGCCCCTTTACATGAATTATAAAAATGGAATCCTGTTTAAGATACCATTATCATAATTATAAGAAAAGTATAATATAGATAGTATTCAAATAGGACACTTTTCTGTAATCTGTAAAATGTTTCCCTAACAAATATCAAAATATGCAATGCCTAAGCTGAGAATGGTGCTTCTCTAGGGACGTGCAGGGGACAAACTGAATAACCAAAGTAGCAGGCCTTTTACTTCCATTAATTTATCTTTTTGTCTTTCCCATTTCAATAAATGAAACTAGATTTCAATCTATTTGTAAAGTTAAAAAACAAAATCTTTGATTCCTTTTTTCTTACTCTCCATATCCAATTTATCTGTAAATTTTGTTAATTCTACATCCAAAATATATACTAAAATTCTAGCTGCTTTCCTCCCTATTATCTCTCTAGTGTAAGCTGTTATTATATCTCTCTCTACCATATCCTGTTATATAGTCTCTTTGCTGCTTCTCCTGTAAGCTGCTCTCCATAGAGCAACAGCAAATGCATTTAAAACAAAATCATCATAAATCAGATCATTTCACGCCCAAGGTTACCAGGCCTGTGTCCATAAGAAAAACTTTTCTTTTGCCTTCTTAGCTTTATACTTTGGAGCCTGCAAAGTAAGCTGACAAAAGACAGATCAGCAAGATAAAAAACAGGTTTAATCCTGTAGTATGTATGAGAGTTCACAGAAAAATGTGACTCAAGGAAGCATTTAGAATTTGGGACTTTTTATACCACCTTAATAGGAAAAGTGGAAGGAGAGAAGGGCACCTACAGAAAAATAAATGACATCTTAATAGGTGAAATAGGGGAGGTATAGTGCACTTGTGGAAAAACAAATAATTTTTAGGAAAAACAAAGGGGTCTTAGGAGTATAGATGGAATAAATATGACCGTTTTATCATGTCTGTTTGCGTGTGATGTAAAGTTATATAAAATTCTGAATAGCTCATCTCTGATGATGAGTCAGTCTTTCTTGGTTGCCCCAAGCAAGGAGATTTATGACGATTGGGTTCTTTTGCATCCTTTTGGGAGGCTCTGCTTTTAGGCAGATCAAAATTTTTATGCATTCACCTTTCTTAAGTTCAAGAACCTTTTATGCTACACTGGTCTACTTTGGACTTCTTTGCCTGCTACACCATAATCTCCATGGGGAAACATTAATAGAAATATTAGGTGAATTGCGTCCCTGGGAATTGTGTAACACAATGGCCATGTCAATCCTTTGTTTTCTTCCCTTTATTATGGAATGAAAACCAAATTACATACTTTGGCCCCATGATCTGGCCTCTGCCTTCTTCTTCACCTTCATCTTAAACCACTTTTCTATTAACCCCTTTGCTTCAGGAATACCAATACTCTTATTTTAAAAAAGTATACTATCTGAGTTCCCATATTATACTCTTTGAACTACCTGTTCCCATTTCTGGACTGGTCTTCTCCCTGATGTCACACTGCTGGACCTTAGTGTCATTTAGATTTTAGATATATATCACCTCCTCAAATGGTACTTCATTAACTCTTAGGATTCCAATCGCTCTATTGCATCATTTACCATCATTTTTTACATGTAAGTTGTTTCTGTCTAATTTTTAATATTTATTTCTTATTTGTTTTTCACTGCTTGATCTCTTGTACAGGTGTCAGCTACTGAAAACCAATCACCAGCACCTAGAACAGTACCTGATACACAGTAGGAACAGCATAGCTATTTATACAACAAAAAGATAATACAATGAAGTTCATTTATTAGAGTCTGACATTCAATGAATAGGTTTTTGAAATTCCTCCCTCTTTTTGTCATTTCATCTAATGTCTCCTTTCTCCTACCTTTTTTAGTATTCATATATATATATATTTGCCCTCCAAGTATACCTTACCCTTCCCTTTCTCCTGCTCTCCACCTTTAACTAGTAATGCCTGTATTATATTTTTAATATATGTTGGTGTCTTTCAATCAAATTTAGTACAAGAGACTAGTATTCAGGGCTTTTTCTTTTTTTTTTTTTTTGAGATAGAGTCTTGCTCTGCGGCCCAGATTGGAGTGCAGTGGTGTCATCTCAGCTCACTGTAAGCTCCGCCTCCTGGGTTCATGCCATTCTCCTGCCTCAGCCTCCCGAGTAGCTGGGACTACAGGCGCCCACCACCAAACTCAGCTAATTTTTTTGTATTTTCAGTAGAGACAGGGTTTCACCATGTTAGCCAGGATGGTCTTGGTCTTGATCTGACCTCGTGATCCACCTGCCTCGGTCAACCAAAGTGCTGGGATTACAGGTGTGAGCCACCACACCCGGCCGTAGTCAGGGCCTTCTGTGCATAAAACACTGCTTCTACAGATTTGGGAGATGTAATGATGAATAAAATACAAGCCCTGCCCTTAGAAGTTAGTATCTAATAGAAGTGGCAATCTATAAATACAGTAAGTGAGCTTTAAAGAGAAAATGGTGTGGAAAAATTACTGAGTATGGGCTGAATGTAACTAACTTATGAAAGCTGAAACATTGCTGTTAAAAGTCTGCTTTTAAAAATATTTTAGGCCGGGCGCGGTGGCTCAAGCCTGTAATCCCAGCACTTTGGGAGGCCGAGGCGGGCGGATCACGAGGTCAGGAGATCGAGATCATCCTGGCTAACACGGTGAAACCCCGTCTCTACTAAAAAATACAAAAAACTAGCCGGGCGAGGTGGCGGGCGCCTGTAGTCCCAGCTACTGGGGAGGCTGAGGCAGGAGAATGGCGTGAACCCAGGAGGCGGAGCTTGCAGTGAGCTGAGATCCGGCCACTGCATTCCAGCCTGGGCATCAGAACGAGACTCTGTCTCAAAAAAATAAAAATAAAAAAAAAATAAAAATAAAAATATTTTATATTATTGGTATGGTTGCTCTCTGGGGATGACATAGCAAATTGAATGAAAGAGAAATAGGAAGTGGAACTCCATTCCGGACCAGACTGAGAAACAGGGAAGAATCCGAAGCACCTCTCCATAAGACATGCCCACCAGAGTTATGAGAGTTTACCCCTTCCCTGGCAATGACCCAGAAGTGATCACTCTTTTTCTAGACATTTCTGAATAACCTACCCCTTAATTTTCATGTAATTAAAATGGATATAAAAGCTGCTACAGAACTGCCCTGAGCTGCTACTCTAGATAAACTGCTTGTGAGGTAGTTCTGCTCTGCAGGAGTGATGGAGCCCTAACACTGCTACTTCAATAAAGGTGTTTCCTTCTACCACCAGCTCACCCTTGAATTCCTTCTTGGAAGAAGCCAAGAACCAATTATTTTTAAAAGATTTTTCCAGAATACACCACCATTTATTTAAGATCTGAAGACAAGGAATGGTGATTTGATAGTAAAAATTATCTCTTACTGGGATCATGGGTTATGTACATGTTTGGTTGTGATGCCCGGACAATGCTTACATTATGGCGTGTCCCTTTTTGTTATCTTACAACCAAAGATCTTGAGAGAAGCTAAGAAAATTGTTTCTTTGAAATCAGCTTCACTATGTGGCTTTATTACATGAGTTGAGGTAGAATAATGCAGTAAAGTAATAATGTTTTTCTCAAAATAGAAAGTTCTTCATTAATTTTATAATTACACGAGCAGGTATTTCTTTGAAGAAGCTGACCTACCAATTATACATTAACTATTTTGGTAGCTTAATCATTATTTTTCTTCATGATTTTGGATTTTCATCTTTGCTTTTCATAAAAAAAGCAGCTGCAGTGTGTGGCTAATTTTTCTTTGAGCAAAAAGAAAATGTCTCCAGCTCAATAGGTGTTTAATGTCAGATACGATTTTTTTTTTTTATTTTGTAATTTAAAATGGTTTTGCAGATTTAGCTTCATCAGGCAGGGAAGATATGACAAGTTTTTGAATTTAACCTCATTCTTGAAGATAAAATAAAATTTATTTATTCAGTGTTTGATGTTTACCCTGCTACATATACTCTGCCAGTCTAGATTGAGCACTAAAGGAGAATATAAACCCTTTTTGCATGCATATCTATTTGAAGGCTCCCTGGAGATGAAGCCGATTTAGCTTTTTTTTTTTTTTTAAGATGATATCATCTTGTCACAATGACAAACCAACCCAGAAACTACAAACTTAGAGTGTTATTTTTATTTATTTTAAAAACACGGCTATGACCCTGATGTCCTCAGTCATCTGTTCCTAATGTAATTTTTAAAATTAAATGTTAGTATAAATGAAATAGCTAAAAATTGACATTACCCTAACAAAGGAAACAAAGTTAAATGACTTGTTTCTGTAGAACAATAATTTGCTTTCCCTTGAACCTGCCAATTAGAAGAAAATCAAATATTCCACATATTCTTGAATATTAGATATATCTAAATATAAAAGTTCAGAGATTTTACTGTTTTTCATAAGTAATTGTTCCTGTGCACATGTGGAGTAGGCATTCAGCTAAATGGTGTACATAAAGGAACACCACACAAGTATAGTCACACATCACTTAATAATGGGGATACTTTCTGGGAAATATGTCATTAGACAATTTTCTCATTGTGTGAACATTATCAAGTGTACTTAAACAAACCTAGATGGTATAGCCTACTACACCCCTAGGCTAGATGGTATAGCCTAAGGCTCCTAGGCTATAAACAGATACAGCATGCTGCTGTAGTAAATACTGTAGGTCATGGTAACACGATGGCATGTATTTGTATCTAAATATAGAATGGATCCAGTCATTAGTCTGGTAATTTCTCTGCATTAAATAAAAGTGGGTGCACTGTCTCTAGAAAGTCATTATCTAAATTACATTGTTACCTGGCAGGGGATGATTTCTTTGTCATTACTCTAGGACATTAACATGAACTGGATTTTTGCTTTATTTTATTTTAACCTAGAGTAAGACATTCTTACCTCTGCAGGATCAATGAGTCTCGCTTGGAGGGGAAAACAATAGTAGAGGGAAATGTAGATGAGAGTCATAAAAAGTTTTCAAATTAAAATTTAGTGTCCAGAATATAGCACTGGGGAAAGCAGCACATCTCCATAGTAAAGACAACTTCTGGTGTACCTTGCCTTTCTTAAAGTGGAAAAGAAGCTCATGTAACCAGGTATGAGAATGAAGGTCAAAAGTTAGAAAAGACAGTATCAAATCCTACATAAATCAGTCTCAGAGAATGTCGACTTGAGTGAACATCAACATGAGATAATGTTTAAGAAAAAGCAGAAGAAATAGGCATGTATGTGGATTAGTATGTGGTGGTAGGGGGAGTGGCATCTAAAGGGCAAGAAGTCTAATGGCAAACTTTCCTAATTTCCTTAGGTCTGTTGCTGCATCCACAGTCTATAGGTGAATAATGAGGATATGTTGATTTCAATCTTCTTGAGGGCAGAAGCCATAGTGTATAGAATGCTCAGGAGACCCATCTGTTGATTAGTAGGGCATAAATACATGTTTCTCTCTTTTTTCATTTTACTTGATAGACTATTTTTTTTTAGAGTAGCTTTAGATTTATAAAAAAATGGAACAGAGATTAACTGTATACCTCCCCATTCCCTGACTTGCACAATTCCATTATTGATATCTTACATTAGTGTGGTGCATTTTTAAATTAATGAATTAACCAAATTCCATATTTTATTCAGATTTCCTTAGTGTTTACTTAATGGCCTTTTTGTACTTCAAGATTCCATTCAGGATACCGCATTAGCTTTGATTGTCTTGTTTCCTTAGGTTATTCTTGGCTTTAACGTTGTCTCAGACTTTATTTTTTATTACTTTGATAGGAGCACTGGTAACAGACTCTCTTCTTGAGTCAGGGTTTTCTGAGCTTTCTTCTGGACTAGGCCTCAACCTTGGCCCCCATCCTGGTCAGGCCTGCATAGCCTAGTTTTAGCAAAAATACTCCTAAGTAACTTTGGAAAGTATTCCCCACTCTTGATATTTGTCTCACTGCCCTGCGTTCAGCAATAATCTTAAATTGGTTCAGCAAAAATATCTTTTTCCTATTGTCTTTTGTGGTAATTCTTCATCCTTTGACCCCTTAACAGTTCACTGGCTATAACTGCCCAGATATCTAAGCTATATGCAGAGCTGAAATCAATCTCTCTCCCTTATCGTGATGATCTTAACATTTATTGCAATAGTCCCGAATACATTCTTCCTTATGGTTTTAAAAAGTGTGGTAGTTAACTTTGTGTGTTAATTTGATTTGCCTAATAGATGTCAGATAGCTGGTAAACATTATTTCTGGCCATGTCTATAAAGGTATTTCTGGAAGAGATTATCATTTGAATCAGTACACTACGTTAAAAAAAAAAAAAAAAAAAAAAAAAGATTGCCCTCACCAATGTGTGCAGGCCTCATTCAACTCAATGAGGGCCTATAAAGAACAACGACAAAACAAAATGGAGATAGGTCAAATTTACTGTTCAGGAGCTGGGATATCCATCGTCTTCTGTCTGTGGATATCAGTGCCCTGGATCTCAGGCATTCCCTCTCAGACTGAAGATACTTACACTACGAGCTGTCTTGGTTTTCAGGCCTTTGGACTTGAATTGGAACTATACCACTGACTTTCCTAGGCCTCCAGACTGCAGATGGTGGATCACAGGACTTCTTATTCCCCGTAAACACATGACCCAATCTTTCAGAATAAATCTCTTTCTACACATCTCTCTTTATATCCTATTGGATCTGCTTCTCTGGAAAACTCTAATACAAATATTTGCATATATTTTTCTTTACCACTGGTCAGGATATTCCCTTATTAGAATTTGCCTGATGTTTTATTCCCCACGATTCTATTTTCATGATTAGATTGATGTTACGGGTTTAGAAGAAAAAGATCACAGAGACAAAGTGGAATTTTTCTCATATTATATCTAGGTATGTACTTGATTTATGAGTAGTTATGTTGATCTTGATTACCTAGCTGAAGTATTAGTTTTAAGGTTTCTCCACTTTAAAATTAATTTTATTTCCTTAAGATATAGTACACTCTAGAGAACAGTAACTATACGCAGTCCACATTTAAGGAATGGGAAGTTATCTTATACTTCCTTTAGAGTGCACTGTTTACATAAATCATCTGGATTCCAAGATGGAAGATTTGCCTCTTTCCCCAAATTTTAATTTATTCAATAATTCATTTATTTCTGTTTGAACTCATAGGTATTTATTTTAGACTTTGTATTATACTGCAGTACTACTTTATTTATTCTATTGATTAAATTGTGCCAGGTTTGGCTACTTAGAGCTTTCTTATTTGACTTCTGTATCCCTTTAACATAACTCCATCAATGTTACTTTGCTTTTGAACACTCCCATATTTTCTGGCACTACTAGAATCTTTAGGCTCATCTTCTATATTTCCTACTGCAATCCTACTATCAGCCATTTCTCAAAGAAGTCCTGGATCTTTTGAAGAGAAAATGGAACCAAGACCTAGGCCCTAGCTGTCTTGTTGCTACTAGGATATTACATCTTTTAGGCACTCTGCTGACAGAGCAAAGAACTATTTATATGTATACTAACCTATTATATACACATATGTATAAATATGTCTCTATTTTACCATCTGTCTCTATATTGAGTTAAACATGTTTATTTTCTGATGCATCCGACTCTAATGCCTTACCATATGGATTATTTCTGCCTGTTCTTGTTTTCCCATAATTTTCCAGTATAAAAGCACAACTTGACTCCCACCATCTGCTACACATTTATGTAATTGTTCAATTTTAATATATGTGTATAGCAGTATCAGAATTGTTGGCTAACACCCTGATATGGTTTTAATGTATTCCCATCAAATTTCATGTTAAATTATAATCTCCAATGTTGGAGGTGGGCCTGGTTGGATGTGATTACATCATGGAGGCAGGTTTCTAGTGAATGGTTTAGCATCGTCCACCTTGGTATTGTCTTGGTATAGTGAGTCCTCATGACATCTAGTTGTATAAAGTGTGTAGCACCTCCCTCTTCTCTCTCTTGCTCCTACTACCACCATATAGGATGCCTCATACCCCCTTCACATTCTGCTTATGATTGTAAGTTCCTTGAAGCTTCCCCAGAAGCTGATATTACTATGATTCTTGTACAGCCTGCAAAACCATGAGCCAACTAAACCTCTTTTCCTTATAAATTACCCGTCTCAGGCATTTCTTTATATCAATGTGAGGAAAAACTGGTACAGAATATTGGTACCAAGAGTGGTGTATTACTGTAAAGGTACCTAAAAATGTGGAAGCCACTTTTGAACTGGGTAACAGGCAGAGGTTGAAAGAGTGTGTAGAGCTCAGAAGAAGACAGGAAGATAAGGGAAAGTTTGGAACTTCCTAGAGACTTGTTGAATGGCTTTCACCAAAATGCTGATAGTGATAGGGGCAATAAAGACAACACTGAGGTGGTCTCAGATGAAGATGAGAAACTTATTAGGAACTGGAGCAAAGGTCACAATTGTTATGCTTTAGCAAAGAACATGGAGGCATTGTGCCCCTTGCCCTAGTGATTTTTGGAACTTGTGAGTGATGATTTAGGGTCTCTGGTGGAAGAAATTTCTTAGTAGCAAAGTGGTCAAGATGTTCTCTGGCTGATTTTATCAGCCTGTGTTCATATGCATGAACAAAGAAATGACCTGAAATTGGAACTTATATTTAAAAGGGAAACAGAATGTAAGTTTAAAAAATTTTCACCTTGAACATGTAGTAGAAAAGAAAAACTCATTTTCTGGGAAGCATTTCTGGCAGGCTTCAGAAATTTGTTTAAGTAAAATGGAGGCCAGTGCTAATAGCCAAGACAAAAAAAAAAAGACTTTCAAGGCATTTTAGAGATCTTTACGGCAGCCTCTCCCATCACAAGCCCCAGGGTCCAGGATAAAATAATGGTTTTGTAGACCAGGCCGTAGGCCCAGCTGCCCTGCACAGTCTCAGGACACTGCTCCCTGCATCCTAGCCACTCTAGCTCCAGCTGTGGCTCAAAGGGGCCAAGGTACAGCTCAAGATACTACTTCAGAGGGTGCAAGCCATAATTCTTGGCAGCTTCCAAGTGGTTTCATGCCTGTGGTGCACAGAGTGCAGGAGTTGAGCTTGGGAGCCTCTGCCTTGATTTCAGAATATGTATTGAAAAGCCTGGATATCCAGACAGAAGCCTGTTGCAGGGGCAGAGCCCTCATGGAGACCCTCTACTAGGAAATTGTGGAGGGGAAATGTGGGGTTGAAGTTCCCATACTGAGTTTCTACTTGGGCACTGCCTAGTGGAGCCATGAGAAAAGGGTCACCATCTTCCAGACCCCAGAATGGTAGAGCCACTGAAAGGTGCACCATGCACCTGGAAAAGCCACAGGAATTCAACACCAGTCCATGAGAGCAGCCATGAGGACTGAACCCTGCCAAGCCAAGGGAGCAGAGCTGTCCAAGACTGCGGGAGCCAACTCCTTGCATCAGAGTGCCCTGGACATGAAACATGGGTTCAAAGATAATTTTGGAAATTTAAAATTCAATGGCTGCCCTGCTGGATTTTGGACTTGCGTAGGGCCTGTAGTCCCCTCCTTTTTGTTTTTGTTGTTGTTGTTTTTTTTTTTTTTTTTTTGGCTGATTTCTCCTTTTTTGAAAGAAAGTATTTACCCAGTGCCTATACTCCCACTGTATCTTGGAAGTAACTAACATTTTTTGATTGTACAAGCTCATAGGTGGAAGGGAAGTCTAACTTTGTCTTAAATGAGAACTTGGACTTTAGAATTTTGAGTTAGTTCTGGAGTGAGTTAAGACTTTGGGAGACTGTTGGGAAGGCATGATTTTAGTTTGCAATCTGACAAGGAAATGAGATTTGGAGGGCAAAAGGCAGGACATTATGGTTTGAATCAGTGTCCCTACCAAATATTATATTATTTGAATTGTAATCCCCATTGTTGGAGGTGGGACTGGTGGGAGGTGATTAGAACATGGAGGCAGATTTCTCAAGAATGGTTTAGCACTGTTTCCCTTAGTATTGTCTTAGAGATAGTGAGTGAGTTATCCTGATGTCTGGCTGTTTAAAAGTGTGTAGCACTCTCCTACTCCTTGCTCCTGTTTCCATGATGTGAGATGCCTTGCTTACCCTTTGCTTTCCACCATGGTTGTAAGTTCACTGAGGCCTCCCCAGAAGCTGATTTTGCTATGCTTCCTGTACAACCTGCAGAACCATGAACAAAGTAAACTATATATATATATATATATATATAGTTTATATATGTACACACATATCTATTTGTAATTTATATATATAATTGTATATATATATAAGTGTGAGGTACCTGAATATATTATATATACACACATATATATTATATATAAATAGACACACACACACACACACATATATATATACACATTACCCAGTCACAGATATTTATTTATAGCAATGTGAGAATGGACTAATACACACTTCTATGAATATTAACATGGTTAACAAGAGTACAGTACTTATCGGCAAGTCCGTTTTCTTATTTAGCTTTGCATTCTCTGTTCATTTTCTAAGTAACTTAGGTCAGTACCTTATTCCTCTACCCTCTTCAGTGAGGCTGTTTCAGACATTAATAATACCGTTAGATCTTGTTACAGTCTGCATTCTTTCCCAGTCCTTCTGACCTTCTTAATTATTTTTATATATGTATACATTTAAGGTTTACTCTATATAGTATAAAGTTCTATGGGTTTGACAAAGACATAATGGCATGTGTCGACTATTACAGTATCACACTAATTAATTTCATCGCTCTAAAAATTTGCTTTTTGTCACCTTTGCCTTCTCTACCTTCCTCAAAAAACCTCTGGCAACCATAAACCTTTTTACTGTCTTTATAGTTTTGCTTTTTAAAAAGTGTCACATAACTGGAATTTTAAAGTATAAAGCATTTTCAGACTGACTTATTTTATACTATACTATCCTTTTAAGGTCTATCCATGTCTTCTGATTGCTTTATAGCTAATTTATTTTATTTTTTGCCAAATAATATTTCAACCTATAGATGTATTATAGTCTGTTTATGCATTCATACCTTGAAGAAAATCTTGTTTCTCATTTTTGGCAATTATATATGAAGTTTCCATAAACATTTTTTGCACTTCTTTGTATGGACATAAATTTTCAACTCAGTTGGATAAATACCTAAGAGCACCATTGCTAGATCATGTGGTATGATTATTTTTAGACTAGTAAGAAACTGCCACACTGTCTTCCAAACTAGCTGAATCATTTTGCATTCCCACCAGCAATGATTAAGAATTCCCAGTGGGCAAAGGCTATGAACAGACACTTCTCAAAGGAAGACATTTATGCAGCCAACAGACATATGAAAAAACGCTCATTATCACTGATCATTAGAGAAATGCAAATCAAAACCACAATGAGATACCACCTCATGCCAGTTAGAATGGTAGTCATTAAAATATCAGGAAACAACAGATGTTGGAGAGGATGTAGAGAAATAGGAATGTTTTTACACTGTTGGTGGGAGTGTAAATTAATTCCACCATTGTGGAAGACAGTATGGCGATTCCTCAAGGATCTAGAATTAGAAATACCATTTGACCCAGCCATCCCATTATTGGGCATACACCCAAAGGATATAAATCATTCTATGATAAAGACACGTGCACACATATGTTTATTGTGGCACTATTCACAATAGCAAAGACTTGGTACCAACCCAAATGTCCATCAATGATAGATTGGATTAAGAAAATATAGCACATATATACCATGGAATACTATGCAGCCATAAAAAAGATTGAGTTCATGTCCTTCGCAGGAACATGTATGAAGCTAGAAACCATCATTCTTAGCAAACTATCACAAGGACAGAAAACCAAACACCACATGTTCTCACTCTCAAATGGGATTTGAACAATGTGAACACATGGACACAGGGTGGGGAACATCACACACTGGGGCCTGTCAGGGGTGGGGGGCTGGGAGAGGGATAGCATTAGGAGAAATACCTAATGTAAATGATGAGTTGATGGGTGCAGCAAACCAACATGGCACATGTATACCTATGTAACAAACCTGCACATTGTGCACATGTACCCTAGTACTTAAAGTATAATTAAAAAAAAAAAAGAAAACAAAAAAAGAATTCCCATTGCTCCATATTTGTTTTAGTCCATTTGTGGAGCTACAACAAAATACCTGAGACCGGGTAAGTAATTTATAAATAATAATGTATTTCCTCACAGTTCTGAGGGCTAAGTCCAAAATCAAGGCACTGGCAGGTTAGGTGCCTGGTAAGGGCCCTGGTCTCTGCATCTGATATAGTGCCTTGTATGCTGTGTCTTCATAAGGCAGAAGGTATGGCAGGGCAAAAGAAAAAGGGGGGGCGTGGCATAGTCTCTATATCAAGCCTATTTTAAAGAACACTAATCCCATCTGTGAAGGCAGATCCCTCATGGCCTAATAACATCCTAAAAGCCCCACCTCTTAATACTGTTACACTGGAAATTAAGTTTCAACATGAATCTTGAGGGATACAAACTCTCAAACCATAGCAACTTCCTTGTCAACATTTTGTATTGTCAGTTTTATAATTTTAGCTATTTTATTAAGTGTATAGTGGTATCCCATTCTTTTAATTTGCATTTACCTAATTACATATGACTTGAACATCTTTTCACTTGCTTATTTACCATCTTCTTTCATGGCATGTTTGCACAGTCTTTTGCCCATTTACTAATTGAGTTGCTTGCTTCTTATTGTTCAGTTACCAGCATTTTTGTATATTTTGGGCACATGTCCTTTATTAGATATATTGTTTTTCTAGTATTTAACTTCTTTCAATGTCCGAACCACATAAATTATGTAGCAGATATTTTACATTTTAATAAAGTCCAATTTATCAATTTTTCTTTGATGAATTCTGCTTCTGGTGTTGTGGCTAAAAAAGTCATCTAAAACCAAGGCCATCTATATTTTCTCTTGTTTTCTTCTATCAGTTTTATAGCTTTGCATTTTACCTTTAGGTCTGATTCATTTTGATTACATTTTTGTGAAAGGCATAAAGATAGTGCCTAGATTACTTTTTTTCTTACATAATGTATGTCCAATTATTCCAGGACTCTTTGTTGACAAATTATTCTTTCTCCATTCAATTTCCTTTTTTCTTGACAAACACCAGTTGACTATATTTCTATGCGTGTATTTCTGAATTCTCTATTATGTCCCATTAATCTATATGTCTACTATTTCACCAATGAAATGTTGTCTCAATTACAGTATCTTTATACTGTGCCTGAAGTTAGGTATGTCATACCTGCAATTTTTTTCTTTTTCTTCAGGATTTTGTTGGCTATTAAGAGTCCTGGCTGGGCATGGTGGCTCACACCTCTAATTCCAGCACTGTGTGAGTCTGAGGTGGGTGGATCATCTGAGGTTAGGAGTTCGAGACCAACGTGGCCAACATGGTGAAGCCTCGTCTCTACTAAAAATACAGAAATTAGCCAGACATGGCCACACATGCCTGTAGTTCCAGCTACTCAGGAGGTTGAGGCAGGAAAGTCACTTGAACCCAGGAGGAAGAGGTTGCAGTGAGCCGTGATTGAGCCACTGCACTCCAATCCAGGCAACAGAGCAAGACTCCACCTCCAAATACCAAAAACAAAAAAGAGTCCTTTGCCATCTCATATAAACTTTAATATTAATTTTTCAAAAACCACAAAATATCTTCCTGAATTTTTATTTCACATTGCTGTCAAAGCTATACATCGATTTGGGAAAATTCACATCGTAACAACGTTGAGTTTTCTAATCCATAAATATGAAATATCTCTTCATTTATTTATATCTGTGATTTTTTTCATTAGAGTTTTGTAGTTTTCTGTGTACAAGTACTGTACATATTTTATTAAATATACTCCTAGGTGATTTTGCATTGTTTTTAAGTTATAAAGCAAAGTATATTTTTTACATATAATTCCAAGTGTTCATTTCTGTTAAAAATTCCATTTTTTGTTTTGTTTTTCAAATTTTATTTTAGATTCAGGTGGTACACAAAAGGTTTGTTACCTTGGTATATTACGTAATGCTGAGAAGTTTACAGTATGAAAGGTTCTATCACCCAGGCACTGAGAAGAGTACCCAACAGTTTTTCAACTATTGTCCCTTCCAGTAGTCCCCAGTGTCTATTGTTGCCATCTTAATGCTAGCGAGTACCCAATGTTTAGCCCCACTTATGTGTGAAGACATATGGTATTTGATTTTCTGTTCCTGTGCTAATTCTCTTATGATAATGGCCTCCAGATGCATCCATGTCCATCATTTTTATGGCTTCATTGTATTTCATGGTGTATATGTGCCACATTTTCTTTATCCAATCCACTGTTAGAGGACACCTATGTTCATTGCATGTCTTTGCTATTGTGAATAATGCTATGATAAACATACACTTGCATGTGTCTTTTTGATAGAATTATTTGTTTTCTTTTGGATATATATGCAGTAATGGGATTGCTGGGTCAAATTATAGCAAGTTCCTTGACAAATCTCCAAACTACTCTCAAAAGAGTCTGAACGAATATACATTCCCACAAATGGTGTGTGTGATGGCTAATATTAGGTATCAATTTGACTGGATTGAAGAATTCCTACCTAGCTGGTAAGGTATTGTTTTGGGGTGTGTCTGTGGGGATGTTGCCAGAGGAGATTGACATATGAGTAAGTGGACTGGGAGAGGAAGACCTACCCAAAACATGGTGGTCACCATCAATAGGCTGCCAGCAGGACTAGAAAAAAGTGGGCAGAAGAAAGTGAAATATAAACTGGCTTTCTGAGTCTTCTGGCTTTCATCTTTCTCCTGTGCTGGATGCTTACTTCTGTTTCTCCTGCCCTTGGACATCAGACTCCAGGTTCTTCAGCCTTTTGACTCTTGGACTTACACCAGTGGTTTGCCGGGGGATCTTGGGCCTTCAACCACAAACTAAAGGCTTCACTGTCAGCTTCCCTGCTTTTGAGGCTTTTGGTCTTGGACTAAGTCACTACTGGGTTCTTTTTTCTGCAGATTGCAGATGGCCTTTCTGGAACTTCACCTTGTGATCATACAAACCAATTCTTCCTAATAAACTCCCTTTCATATATACATATATCCTATTAGTTCTGTTCCTCTAGAGAATCCTGACTAATACAGCGTACAAGCATTCCCTTTCCTCAGCAGCCTCACCAACATCTGTTGTTTTTTGACTTTTTAATAACAGACATTCTGACTGGTATTAAAAAGTACCTTATTGTGGCTATGATTTGTATTTCTCTGATGATTAGTGATGTTGAGCATTTATTCATATGTGTGTTGGCCACTTGTATGTCTTCTTTTGAGAAGTTTCTCTTATATCTTTTGTCCATTTTTTAATGGGTTTATTTATTCTTTGCCTATTCAGTTGTTTAAATAACTTATAAAGTTTGGATATTAGACCTTTGTCAGATGTATAGTTTGTAATATTTTCTCCCATTCTGTAGGTTGTCTCTTTACTCTGTTTATAGTTTCCTTTGCTGTGTATAAGCTCTTTAATTAGGTGCCACTTGTCCATTTTTTTGGTTTTGTTGCATTTGCTTTTGAGGACTTAGTTATAAATTCTTTCCCAAGGTTTATATCCAGAATGGTGTTTCCTAGGTTTTGTTTTAGGGTTCTCATACTTTGAGGTATTACATTTAAATTTTTCATGCATCTTGAGTTTATTTTTGTATATGGTGAAATGTAGGAATCCAGTTAATTCTTTTGTATATGCTTTGCTAGCTATCCCAGGAATATTTATTGAATAGGGAGTCCTTTCCTCATTATTTTTATTGACTGTTGAAGATTAGATAAATGTAGGTGTGCAGTTTTATTTGTGGGTTATATATTATCTTCCATTCTTCTAGGTGTCTGTAGTATTTTGGTTTCTGTAGACTTATAGTATAGTTTGAAGTTGGGTAATGTGATGCCTCTGGCTTCGACGTTTTTCTACATGAATGCTTTGGCTATCTGGGCTGTTTTTTGTTTCTCTGTGAATCTTAGAATAGTTTTTACCGATTCTGTGAAAAAAAATTACATTGGTAGTTTGATAGGAATAGTGTTGAATCTGTAGTTGCTCTGGACAGTATGGACATTTTAATGTCATTAATTCTTCCAATCCAGGAACATAGAAGGCTTTTCCTTTTGTTTATGTCACCTACGACTTCTTTAGCAATGTTTTATTGTGTGTGTGTGTGTGTGTGTGTGTGTGTGTGGAGATTTTTTAACCTTATTGGTTAGATGTATTCCTAGGCATCAAATTTTGTATATTAACAGTATATTTTGTGACAATGTTATAATTGCTTATAGCTTCTTGGGAGTTACTGTCAATTATTTGTGATTAGTAGACTGACTTTATTTTTTAAAAAATATTGTTAATTTATTTCTTTGTTCTTCCTCTTGGCTAGCCTGGCTAGAGGTTAAAAGATTGTATTATCTTTTCAAAAACCGGATTTGATTTTGCCTTTTTCTATATATTATTTTTGCTTTTAATTTTATTGATTTATAGACTTGAAGTCACTTATTATTTTACTTTCTTTAGGCTATCACTGTCATTTTATTATTTAGTTTTATAAGATGAACTTTGATTACTGATTTCAGAAGTTTGTTATTTTCTAATTTTTGCATTTAATTCTATACATTTTCCACTCTTCACTGCTTTTGATGCCTTCCACAAATTTTTATAAGTTGTATTTTTCTTTTGATTTACCTAACAATATTTTTAAAAAAATTTACCTTGTGTGTTTTTCTTTGACACATTTGTTATTTAAAAGTTTAGTGCTTAATCTTGAAATATTTTAAAAGTTTTCAGCTTTTGTCCTATTGATTTAAACATTAATTCCATTGTAGTCTAAGGACATATATTATATGATTTATATTATTTTAAATGTATTAAGGTAACATGATATTAGAAAAAAAATAGCCAAAAAGGAAACACAAAAATTACGTCCCACCCAAAAAGCAGAGAATAAGCTAGCAAAAACAATCAGAATCAACTTTCTCAGAACTCCCAAATGTAATAAAAACTTACAGAAACCAGGGGAGTGATTATTGAAGAAAATAATAACAGCTGAGTCTTGGTAAAAGAGCTGTGTGGCATTTTTATTTACTTTGGTACCATCCTCTACTACTCACTTTGGTGATGACCTTGAAGACAATAGGCTGCATTCCTGGAAGAAATGTTTGGTACTGGTTTTCTAGTAATAGTGGGAAACGTACTACCTCATTCTCAAAGAATTATTGTTGTTTGTTTTTATCTAGCCAACTTGGAACTTTCTCAGAGCTGGAGATACTACTTGGGTTGAAATTGGTCAAAAACTGTTCAAGGTGAGACTTGAAGCAGAGCAAGATGGCAGAATAGAAGGGTTCACTGATTGCCTCTCTTGCAAGGACACCAATTTAACAAATATATACGCAAAAGAAACCTTCATAAGAACCAAAAATCAAGTGAGCACACACAGTACCTGTTTTTAACTTTGTATCACTGAAAGAGGCACTGAAAGGGTAGGTAAAAAATCTTGAATAGCCAAAACACCACCCATTCACCATCCCCTGGCAGTGGTGGCATGGTGTGGAAACATTTCAGTGCACTAGGATGAGGGAGATCATGGCATTAGTGAGGCATTAAACTCAGTGTTGTCCTATTATAATGGAAAAAAAAAAAAAAAAAAAAAAAAAAAACACGCCAAACTCAGCTGATGCCCACCAAGGAGGGAGCATTTAAAACAGCCCTAACCAGAAGGGAATTGCTAACACCAGCAGTGGGAACTTGAGTTCCCACATCCCTCACCACCGCTTGCTAAAGTGCCTTGAGGTGTTAAATAAACTTGGAAAGCAACGTAGGCCACAAGGACTGAAACACCTATGGTGAGTCCTAGTGCTGAACTGAGTCCAGAGACAGTGTACTGGATGGGCATGTTACCTATTGAGATATTAGTTGGGGAGGCTAAGGGAGTGTTAGCATTACCCCTCCAAAAACCCTAGACTGGGCTGGGCTTGGTGGCTCACGCCTGTAATCCCAGCACTTCCGGGGCCAAGGTGGGAAGATCACCTGAGGTCAGGAGTTTGAGACCAGTCTGGCCAACATGGTGAAATCCCATCTCTACTAAAAATACAAAAATTAGCTGGGCATGGTGGTGGGTGCTTGTAATCTCAGCTACTCAGCAGGCTGAGGCAGGGCAATTGCTTGAATTCGGGAGGCTGAGGTTGCCATTGCACTCCAGCTTGGGCAACAAGAGCGAGACCTCGTTTCAAAATAAAAAAATGAAAAAAACAAAAAACAAAAAAAAAACAATACCTTAGGCTGCAGAACTCATGGCGCCAAAAGACACTCCTTCTCTCCACTTGAGGAGAGAAAGAAGAAATAGAGGGGAGGACTTTGTTTGTATTTTTGATACCAGTAAAGCCACAGCAGGACAGGGCATCAGTCAGAGTTGTGAGACCCCCTTTCCAGGTCCTAACTCACAGGCAACATTTCTAAACACACCATGGGCCGGAAAGGAGCCTGCTGCCTTAAAGGGAAGGAGCCAGTCCTGGCAGGATGTATCACCTGATAACTGAAGAGCCCTTGAGCCTTGAATAACCAGCAGTGATATCCACATACTATATAGAGGGCTGTGAGTGAGGCTCTGAGATATGTTGCTTCAAGTGAGACTCAGCACATTCCCAGCTCTGGTGGCTATGGGAAGACACTCCACCCGCTTAAGAACAGCGGATGGAAAAGTAAAGCAGACTTTGTCTTGCAACTTAAGTACCAACATGCTTACATTGGGGAAGAGCACCAGGCAGTCTCCTGAGGTCCCAAATTTTAGGACTCAGCTCTTGGATAGCATTTTTGGAGCTGTCCTAGGACACAGGGGATCTCACTGCCCTGGAGGGTGAGTTCCAGGCCAGGCAACAGTCACCACAAGCTGACTTAAGAGACCTTGAGTCTTAAGGGAACATCAGTGATGGTCTGGCAATTCTCCCCATAGGCCTATGGGGTTGGTGGTGGTGGCCATGAGGTGAGGATCTTCTGCCTTTGGAAAGGGAACAGAAAAGGGGGTAGGACTGCATCTAGTGTTTTGAGTGCCAGTTCAGCTTCAGTACAACAGAATACCAGGTAAACTTCTAAGGAACTTGACTCTAGTCCCTGGCTCCCAGATGGCAACTCTGGAGAGACCTGGTGTTTAAGGGAAGCTGCTACCCTGAAGTGAGGACACAGACCTGACAGGATTTGCCATATGTTCTTTTTAGACCCCTGGTGTCTTGAGTAAACATAGGCAGTAGCCAGTGAGTGATTACAGCAGGCCTTGTGTAAGATCCCATGCTATGCTTTCTTCAGATCTGACTCAGCATAGTCTCACTGGTGGTGACTACAGAGGTGTTTGTGTTACAAAATCTGCAGCCCCGGGTGTCTCAAAATAGAGAGAGACTCTGTTTGGGAAAAAGTAAGGGAAGAGAATAGGAGTCTCAGCCTGGTAATCTAGATAATTCCTCCAGATCTTATCCAAAACTATCAAGGTGGAAACTCTGTGAGTCAGTAAGAACCACAGAGTTACTGCAATTATGGTGACCCCTAAAGAAGAAACAACTTAAATGCAAGGATGGCTCAACATATGCAAATCAATCTACATGGTATATCTTATCAACAGAATGAAGGACAAAAAACATTTAATAATTTCAACTGATGCTAAAAAAGCATTGGATAACATTCAATATCCATTTGTTATAAAAATCCTCAAAAAGCTGGGAATAGAAGAAAATACTGCAACATAATAAAAGTCATATATTACAGACCCACAGCTAGTATCATACTGAATGGAGAAACCTGCTACATTAAGGTGCATCTGTGAGACTGTAACAATATTAACCTGATAGTAATCACTCTCCTGAATTCTAAAACAAAGCTTGGTGTTTATTGCTTTTGAACATTATATACATGGAATCATATTTTATTTGCTCTTTTGTTTTCTTTTTTTGGTTTCACAAGCATTCTTACTCTTATTGTTATACTTGCCAGATTTATCTGAGCAGCTCTGTATAGCTGTAGATCATTAATTATCATTACTTTATGTGTATATTCCATTGTGAATATACTATAATTTATATATCCAAACTGGTATTGATGAGTATTTGGGTGGTTTTCCATTTGGGTTTATTATAAATAATACCATGACGAACATTGTTGTGTATGTTTTTTCATGAATACATGTGTGCATTTTTATTGTAGGAATGGTTAGGTCTTAGGATGTGCACATGTTAAGCTTTAGTAGATAATGCAAAGTAGTTAACAAAATGACTACAGCAGTTAATTCCTCCATTAGTGCTTTGTGAAAATTCCAATTGTTTCACTTACTCTCCAATACTTCATCTTCTTTGCCTTTTTTAGCCTTCTTTTTTGTATAATCGAGATATTAGTCATTTGCAATATGTGTGTTGCAAATATCTTCCCTCATTTTGTGTTTTGCATTTTTATTTCCCTGAGGTATATTTAAGTAAAACAAAGCACATTCAAATGTAGCTACATTTATTTAGTTTCAAGTAAGATACAGTATATGGTGAAAGGCCCAAATTCCTATTGCAACAATTGGATAAATCAAATAAGGTACAAATGTCATATTTTAAAAGGCATTGAAGCAATGGTTATGATAAACAAAAAACTCAGAGAGGAAAAGTAATTATTCTGAAGTAAGCTGATAATTGACTCCCACATCTCCCATCCTCCATCCTCCCTCAGACAGGCATTTGCTATTTCCCATTGCAAGCTGTAGATCAGGCTTGGTCCTGGATTTTTTAAAAATAATTTTATAGTAAGACAAACTCTTACTCACTTAAACACTGAACTGTGTCTAAGGGTTAAATATCAGAATAAAAATATTTACCATTTTTAGCCTTTCTCCAAATAAATATGAAAATGCAATATACTAATATACCTTGACTATAATAGCAAAATACTTTATTTGAGCAATAATAGTGTGCCATGGTAGTGTAAGTAGGCTTTTAATAAGTTACTCTATAATACGATTATGGGAATTAGGTTACATTGATACATTCATACAATAAACTACATTTCACAGTAGTTTGAATTTGAAATCTGCAAATCTGCAACCAATATCCTCAAGGTGGTCTTAGGTTCATTGTGCCTTTCTTATTATATGAAAACGTTTAACAGCACTTCAATCTCTGAAAATTAGAGTATGCAATTGAAATTTAAATAAATGATCCACAAAGGTACACTAAACCATAGGTTTCTAAAGACACAAAATTACGGCAGAAGGTTCTATACATAAGACAGGATCTCCTACATTCGAATTGACTTTTATTTCTATTTAACAATAAAAAGAAAATCATAGCGTTAAGTCTAATTAGAATTATAAAATTTTTGCTTTCTAATTGCGTTTGGAATTTATTAAGCAGTTTCTTAATAGGGAGATTTTAAATGAACAAAATCATAAATTTCACAGGTATAAGGAATTTCATAAATATAAATGCAAAATGAAAATGAAGCACCATTATAGGTATTTTTTAAAATAGGAAAACTCTTTTTAATAGAATAACTTTGTCATTCTAAATAATAACTTTTAATATAACTTGAGTTATATTAAATTATATATTATGTATGTTATATTGTTATATTATAATAACTTGTGAGTCATTTGTATAAGTGCCGTGTATAAACAAAAACACATATGTCATTAAAAAGCACTCTAACAATGGTACTACTGTAAATGATAATTTTAGGAACTGAAAAACTTGTCATGACAATCAACAGTTTCAACTTCTGGGTTAATTTTGATTTAATGCCATAAAATTAGCAAAGAGTTTATAGCCCTTTTGTTATTTTTGAATAGTAACTAGTAGTTAGCAGCAAATACCTTCTTTTTTCCCACTTGCCTCACAAATTGAATATTTCACAGAGGTGAACACTATCATGAAGATTATACAAAAGGTTATGGAGGATTGCAATTGTGTGGAACTCTTTTGAGAGCGATCAAGAGATGACATGAAAAAGTTACATGTCTGTTCTTACTCGCAGCAGTTACCATAAAAGATGGCATGAAAACTCTCCAGAGAAACAAAACCTTTTCATCCAGCTCAATAGCTTAAAAAATGTCAGGGAGTTTTCTATCTATTTCCATTCAAGTAATTTAACATAGCATATTTTAAGCATGAAAGACTAAAACAAAAGGGTGAAAGTGATGTTTTCTTTACATCTGTGTTAAAATTCAATGGATTTTAAGAATCATAAAACTGCTTTATTTTCAGACACCATTTATTCCTTCCCTGCCATGGGCGGGTACTGCTATGGAGCAGTGTGTACTGCTGGAAACTTTTTGATTGACAATTAGAATCAGGACTTTTTTTTTTTTTTTTAAGATAGAGTCTTGCTTGTCGCCCAGACCAGAGTGCAGTGGCGCAATCTCGACTCACTGCAAGCAAGCTCCGCCTCATAGGTTCATACCTTTCTCCTGCCTCAGCCTCCCTAGTAGCTGGGACTACCACCAGGCCCGGCTAATTTTTTGTATTTTTTAGTAGAGACCAGGTTTCACCCTGTTAGCCAGGATGGTCTCAACCTCCTGACCTCATGATCCGCCCCCCTCGGCCTCCCAAAGTACTGGGATTACAGGCGTGAGCCACCGCGCCCGGCCAGAATCTGGTGACTTTTTAACCTCTTCAAAAGTTAAAGCAAAGCATGCATTAAATTTTGCTTGCAAAAAGCTCAAACCCAGAGTTATCTTTAAAAAATCCAGACATTCTTATTTAATAATTCATAATAAACCAGTTTTTTGCTTTTCCCTTGAATTACATTTTTAAATTTAATTTATATTTAAAATTTAAATTTTAAATTGACGTTGAAATTTACATTTAAAAATTTTAAGTACATGAGCACTTGCCTTGGCCAAGTTTTATAAATTTGTTTTTAAATAATCATAATCAGTTATTTTCTTTATCACTTCTCTTTTTGTATCACTCATTTTCCCTAAAGTTTCAAGTAATATTTAGTTTTCTTACCTCATCTGTAAAGAAGAACTAAAAAGGAAAAAAAAAAAAAAAAGCTGATTTGTTGGAAATGAAGTACTACCAAGATATCAGTTATATGCTGCTATCTCATAAGAAAAGATATGTTTCATTTAACAAAGTTGCAATAAAAAATATTCATTCCCAGGTACTTCTGGTCAGCCATGCACGTGGACAAAATGGGTTCTACTAGCAAGAGGCAGCCATCTGACAAAATGTAGGTGTTTGATGTTGGAAGTCAGGCTGGGGAAACAGAACACTGATAGTTTCTGCTACAATAGCCTTTTGAAATTGGAATAACTACTAAAGTGTCCATAGATTCACCAAGTGGGAGTCATCAGGAATGTAGTCTGAAATAGTTACCCCATTGGTAAAAGGGACAGGGAAATTACTTTTCAGGGTTGTTGTGAGGATTTAATGAAATGGCATGTCAGAAGTTCCTGGAACAAGGCAGCCAATAAAATTTAGATTTCCAACCCTTTTAAGTTCTAACATTAAACATTCTTCTTTTCACTTATCAAGCAGATACTAATATTTTATTTTTGTAGCTCAGATAATGAATGCTAGTGTTATGGTTATGGTAAGACATAATTCAAGAATTTTCAGAATAATCCCAACATTTTGTAGCTAAATAAAACAGATGTGAAGAATTCTTTTTCCAATGGTGATCAAATAATATAAAGAAAAATAAGTGAATTAATGTATAAAAATTAAATCTAAATTAAAATTAGTGTTTTATGCTAAAACATGAATTCTATAGAATATACTAATTATTATATTCCAGGTCTCCTGGAACTGTACACTATTTAAGAGCAATGATGATATTTTGGAAGTGCTTAGGAAATTGATGTCAGTTCTCTTAGGGTACGGCATCCTATTCTGTTGTTCAGAAGAATACTAGAATTAAATAGAGGCATCATTATGTCACATCAAATACAGTGTCAACGTAAGTGAAATCCCCCTTTTCATCCATACCTCTAATGGTGTAAGAGGATTCTGATGAAGATAGAAACTAATGCAATACAACTAGTGGCACATACCACATAATTTGTTAGGTGTGCTAGGCATAGTAAACCTAACCAATTTGAGCTACAATGTCTGGAGAGACAGTTTCCAAAGATTAAATAAAGAAACTGTAACATTATTAGAAATTACTAGCTGGAAAGAGATATCTTTCAAGCTTTCAATCTGTATATTTTTAGAGCCACTTAACCTTCTCTTACATGTCTGACCTGCATTTTAAATTCAAGATGTTAAAACTAAATTTTTTTATACTCCAACACTCCATCTCAATGAAAGATACCAGTCTACATCTATCTAGTAAAACCAGAAACCTGGAAGCCATTCTTAAGTTCTCCTTCTCCATCATCATCTCTCTCAACCAATCAATTACCAATTTCTTTTAAACATATCTCCTGAATACCCTGAAGAACCTTTAACTTTTGCATATTTCCAGAAACATCATCCTATCAGCCACTAACAAACCTCAACTGAGCTATTGGAATGACCTCACAACTAGTCTTTTTGTTTGTGTTGCTCCCTATAATTCATCCTCTAAAGCTTAGTTTGACACTGTATTCTCAGCACCTAGTATCTGGCACATAGTAGTTTATCAATTGATATTTATTGATATTTGTTAAAATAATAAAATAAGAAAACAAATAAGAAAAAAATGAAAATTTGACAAATTAAAAGGCAAATGTGATTATTACTACATCTACTAAAAACTCTTCCATGACTTTTGATTACTCTCATGATTAAATCTAAATTCTATAACAAGTTCTATAGGCTTCTTAGTAATCTTTGCATCATTTATATGTTCAATCTCTTCACTTGTCACTGTCCCCACCAATACCCTCTGTGTTCTGTATTCTTCACATTTAACATCTTTCAGTTCTCCAACCATGGCATTTTCTCTCTTGTCTCTAAAACCCCACAGGCTCCAATTGTCCACTCTTAGATAGCTCCATGACTGTCCACTCTTCATCACTCTTCAAAAGGTTTACCTGTTTCTTTGGGTCTTTATTTCTAAAGATTCCTGTGTCATGTAAAACTTATATCAAATATATTTATAGGTTTTTCTCATGTTCGTTTGCTCTTTGGTAAAGGAGCCTCAGTCACAAACCTAACATGAGAAGAAATGATATATTTCTTTCCTGCAGCATCCGTCAGAATATCCTACCTGGGCTACCTTGCTGGTCTTGTTCCCAGTTGTGTTAAGCCAGAGGAAGACAGAAGCAAGAGATAAGATAATGAGAAAAAAGAGACCATGAGGTTTTTTTTTTTTTATGTTTTCTGACATCAATTCTGACACCAAATATATGATTTTATTCTGACAACAAATATATGTATTTTTTTCCACACCATTTCTGCAATTCTCCAATACCAACCAAGTGTTTGAAAATTCAATTCAATTCTATCACTAACTTCTGTTAGTGGCAGTACTCTGTGGGGCAGTAACCCCATAGGTTAAGCACAGAGCTCCATAGGAGCATGGAGCTCCTAAAACCAGAAACAAAGACCAAATACATTTTTTATTACACCACAGTATTTTTTTTATCTGCTCCATTGTTGCCTCCATATTACATTTTTTAACAGGAGATGCTATTCTTTAATTGCTCATTGCTTTACAGTTGTTCACTACAATCTGACTCCTGTTGGGCTTTGATATTACTGTTTTGTTTTATTGAAAGCCTAATTGATTAGTAAAAGAGGCCGGAATCAAATAAAGAAAGTGGTAGCCTTTATTTGCAAATATGCATGCGCTCTCCGGCCAGGTTATCTGGTCCGCAAGCAAGGAGGGCCAGGGTAGTCGCAGGCCGGGGAAGTCGCACCAGCGCCTGCAGACTTTTATGCATTGCTAGTGGGAAGAGGAGGGCAGTAGGCGGGATTGGGGCGTTCCCATAGGCGTGGCCGGGTAAGTTTCGGTTTCTTCAGGTTGCTCAGTTGGTTTGCTTTCCCAGTCGCGGGTAAATTGGTGGTGAAGAACCCGGAAGCAACAGGTACTATTCCATCTTGTTCGCCTTCCTCCATCATGTCCTTTTTCCCTCACCCAAACAATTACTATACTATTCTCTCCCTTTTCCCCTTCGGCTTTAAGGAAAATACTGTCTTCCTGCTGTTGCTTAACTTAGTAACTCAACATTCCTAGTTGGTTCTATCTTGCCAACAATTGATAGGGGTGTGGGAGGAGATAGTATTTCCACTCCCTTCCCTCTTCTTTACCAGTTGTCAAGTGAAACGTAAGCTGAATTCCGTAGTTCCTCAGAATGCAGTGAGGGAGTCCCATCCTACATTTGGTTAGATTTAAGAAAATCTGTTTCCACTATACCATTTTACAAGAAGAATAACCTGTTTTGAGTTCACTTGTATGTTCCTGACTGCCTTGCAATTTGTTTCTCATTAAACTCATATGTGCCTTTCTTTGCGCTAACGCATTGAGATTTGGCCTTTTTCACTTTTGAACTGAGCCTAGAGACCAGAACATTTTTAATTACCAATTAAAAAGTGATGAGGAATCACTAGCCAAATCACCTTGTTTGTAATGACTCCTTGTCAGGTTACTGTTATTGTCCTCTTGACTATGAAAACTGTAGTATATAATAGCAGTACATTTGTCCAACTGTCACGGTAATGTGCAAAAAGATTACAGCCCTCTAGACTACTTTTTTTAAATAAAGAGATTAAAAGCTTTACTTCCTCATTTAATTTAAAATTAGGTTAAAGTTCTTTTTAATTTATGGGAAGGGGTCATTGAAAAGGAATTCAAATAACCATTTTTAGAAATATGTTTGATAAGGGCTACATAATGAAGAGTAGTTGCAAATAAATTATTATACAAGAGTAATTGAGCTCACTGTTTCCCTGAAATTGACAGACCACATGCATAGTAATTTTCTCTGTTTAGAGAAACTGTATAATTATGCTTGACAAGTAAAGGGAAGAATGGGATTAACTTTTTGCAAGATGATTCTGTTAAAGCAGTGCTGTGGGATTTGAAATTTAAACATAGAGTTATTCATTGAAATTCTAAAATAGTTGACATGAGGAAAAAATGTATGGAAAGAGATTTGGAATTTCTAATTATACCTGCCCCGATCTCTGGCCAAAGGGCAGCCTTATGGGTCAAAATGGTCTAGAGTTTGTCCGTTGTTATTTGTTACCAGTGAAAGAATGGTTTAGAATAGGCTTAATGGAGGAGTCAGTTAAAGAGTTTTTCTTCTAGTAACTCTTGACACAATGAACCCACCATATCAGTCACCTTGTAAATGTCCATAAACCTTGAAAAAGGATCTGATAGTTTGACTCTGTTGACATCTTAGACTCTTTTGGCTGTATTCTTCTCTTTCTCATTTCTTTTCTTTTTCTCTTCCTCATTTCTTCCTTCCTTTCTTCTGTTCATTGTTTCTTCTTAGCTTATTTACACTAGTATACAAAAATACATATTTTTTTATGTAATGGGGTATTGCATCACTATATATAGCTATATCTAATGCATATATGTGTATGTATATATAGAGAGAGAGAGAGCAAAACTTCATTGCAATTCTCTTTTAGTTGTTTTCCTATTGTGATGATAGGTAACATTATACTTTCCACAGCACTCCTGCTGCTGCATGTGATTATTGTTGCTTCCTCAAAATGATGGAGACAAAATGTAAGTGAAATTACAAGCTTCTGAAAGTTGCACAGACATTGACACAGGCATAACTGCTTCAGAAGAATATAGCAGGGAAAATTGTCAATTACTGGACATTTTTTTCAAAGGCTTTTTTTTTTTTCCCCAAAGCCATCACAGAGCTCCTATGTTGTCAGAGCAATATCACTTCTTTTTTATCTCATGGCATCACCTAGGGTTGGTTTGTTTGTTTTAACAGCTTTATTGAGTTATAATTGATTTCCAAAAATTTCATATATTTAACTTATATAAATTGATGAGTTTGAACATGTACATACACCCATTAAACCATCACAACAATGAAGATAATAAAAGTCTTCATCACCTCCCCAGTTTTCTCATGTTTCTTGTTTGTGTGTATATATGTGTGTGCACGTGCACACATGTGTGGGAAGAACATAACATGAGAACTACCCTCTTAAAAACTATTTTAAATGTAAAATACAGTATTGTTTACTGTAGGCACTATGTTTTGGAGCAGATCTATAGAACTTATTTACCTTGCATAGCAAACATTATTGCCATTAAATAAGGACTCCCTATCTTTCTTCTCCCCAGCCTCTGGCAACCACCATTCTAGTCTCTGCTTCTATAAGTTTATTTTAGATTACAAATATAAGTGAAAAAAGAACCATGCCGTATTTATCCCTCTGTAGATGACTTGTTTTACTTAGTATGATGCCCTCCAGGGTCACCATGTTGCCACATATGGCAGAATTTCTTTTTTAATGCTGAAATGTACATATATATTATGTTTTATTTTTCCAGTCATCTGATGATAGACATTTAGGTTGTTTCTATATCTCAGTTATTGTAAATAATGCTGCAATTAACCTGGAAGTGCAGATATAACTTTAAGATACTGATTTCAATACTTTTGGATATGTATCCAGAACTGGGATTGCTGTATCATATGGTTGTTTCATTATATTTGCTTCTTATGAAATTTCATACTATTTTTCATATCAGAAACATTTTATATTCCCATCAACAGTGTGCAAGTGTTCCCACTTCTCTACAGCCTCAACAACACTGTATATATTTTGGTATTTTTTTGATAATAGTCATCCTAAGAGGTGTGAGATGGTATCTGCTTGTGATTTTGATTTGCATTTCTCTGATAATTAGTGACATTGCTACAGATAGTTAGGCATGAGTGGGGGAGGAGAGGGCTCTCCCCCAACACACTAGAATGTCAGGTGGTGGTCTGGAAATTATTGCATTGCCTCTTTAATTTGGTAGTGCCAGAGGAAGGTCATTTCCTGATGGTCCAAACCTGTTAATATCAAAATGTTAATTGAATGCAGGCCCAAGGGAGAAGCAACTTCCTGGGCAAGAGCATTAAGAGACAAAAATGGTGAAGTATGGTCTTCCGGGGGCACATTCCACCAGAAAAGGGAAGAAAACCTCAGATGGACAGGCTCATATTCCCTTAACACACTGCGTATGCTCTATTCCAAAAAGTAAGGAAAGTACTGGGCATGTGGGAAGCCCACCCTAAGGGAAGAATCATGTGAAAAAGGGGAACTTATAGAATTCCTAGGATCACAGTTAAACAGGGCACTTGACTTTCTCTTTTACCTCCACATGCCCGCTTGGGTGTCTTCCAAGTGCATCTTCCTTCTTTCCTGTTCTAAGGCCTTTTGAAATAAACTTCCACTTCTGCTCTGGAACTTGACTCAGTCATTTTTTTCTGCTTTATGCTCCTCAGTTGAATTTTTTCTTCTGAAGAGGCAAGAACTGAAGTGGCTCCCAATCTGTAACAATAGGCGACCAATAACTTGAGGTAACTGGGTACTTTCCAATAATAACAATACCTAGCACTTTTTTACATACCTGTTGGTCAACTGTATGTCTTCTTTGGAAAAATGTCTATCTATTAAAGTATCTATTAGATGTCTATTAAATTGTTTCATTTGTTTGTTTGTTTGTTTGTTTTGCTATTGAGTTAAAGGAGTTGCTTATGCATTTTAATTATTGTCCTGTTATAATATATTGTTTGCAAATATTTTCTCCCATTCCTTAGGTTATCTTTTCATTCTGTTAACTATTTTCTTTACTATTCAGAAGCTTTCTTATTCTTATGTAGTCCCGTGTGTTTATCTTTGCTTTCACTGTCTGAGCTTTTGGTGTAATATCCAGAAAAATCATTGCCAAGGTCAGTGTCAAGAACTGTTTTCCCTACATTTTTCATCCCAATGTTTTCTGTAAAACCTTAGCTTTATAGTTTCTAGTTTTTTGTTTAGATTTTTAATTCATTTTGAGTGCACTTTTGTATATAGTATAATAAAAGTATTCAATTGCATTCTTCTGCATGTAATATTATTTTCTCAACAGAATTTGTTGAATACAGTGACTTTTTCCTGATTAGGTAACCTTGGCACCCTTGTGAAATGTCAGGAAACTGTATTTACATGAGTTTATTTCTTGGCTGCCTGTTCTCTTCCATTGGACTATATATCTATTTTTATGCCAGTACCATACAGTTGTAACTATAGTAATTTTGTTCTATATTTTGAAATGACAAAGTGTGATACCTCCAGATTTCTTTCTTTCTCAAGATTGTTTTGACTGTCTACAGAATTTTATGGTTACATTTGAATTTTAAGATTCTTCCCTTTTTGTGTAAAAATGTCATTGGAATATTTATGGGGATTGCATTGAATCCATAGATTGCTTTTGGTAGTATGCATATTTTATCAATATTAACTCTGCCAATCTATGGAAATGTGATATTTTTCTATTGGTGTCTACCTTAGTTTCTTTAATCAATGTTTTATAGATGTTGGTGTACAAATTGTTGCAGAACTTTTCCTTAGTTCAGCTAAAGACGAGGTCCTTGTCTGTCCCACGGCCATGAAAATTTAGGCTCTTAGACAATTTGAAGGGTGAGTCAAGCAGGGTTTTATTCAGTGAAAAGGAAGAAAAGGGGGAAACAGGGACTCTCATAAGGCCAGAGTCCCTGCTAGAGTGCTTCCCACCTGGCCATTTGAATCTCAGTTTCCACACAGGAAGAGAAAGGTCCAAGTTCCTCCCTGCTGCAAATGTCATGAAATTCCTGAGGTTCCACCTCAGTGGGAAGGCTGACTGGAGTTTCTCCAGGAACTCCTTTCCAACTGGTTGTCTCATTTCCCCCTCTAAAGAAGTGCATCTAACTGCCCTTAGATTAAGACAAAGATGATCGTAACTGCTTCCTGCTGACAGAGGGTGCTGTTTGGGGGAAATGGTAGTCAGAGCTCCCTCAAAGGCCTATCTAAAGGATCCCAGCAGAAGGGGCCATCGTCAGAGGCTCAGGTTGTGTGACTGTTTTGAGTGTGATGTCCTGAAGGCAAGAACAGATGAACCAGGTTATTAGAAAACATGTATCAAAACAAAACAAGAGAAGGGGTAAGGATAGCTGAAAGATCCCGAAGCCTTTTACCAGTTTGCACAGGGAGAGGGAGGCCAAAAGCCCTACTGGTTAAAAAAAAAAAAAAAAAAAAAAAAAAAAAACTTTACCATTTGCTGGCATGTTGGGCTTCTGGGTTCCTTCCCCTGGACCCAATCTTAAGCCAATCAGTTTAGGTTTGGGAAATTAACTCTTTCCAATTTGGGGGATGCATCTGAAGGGAGCGTACCATAGTACGGAGAAACAATTATCTATCAGTGAAGAGAGGACTGAGGAGAAGAAAGGAATAAAAAGATGGCATTTTTTTTAAAGGAGCCACAGGGGCTCACGATGCATTTGAAATGGTACAGACTGAAGATGAACAGCTACCTATCTAGAAAGAGGGGTGCAGGCATGCCTGGTTCCCTTCTCTTCCTAGCAGATACCCGGGGGTAAATGAGGGAAGGAGAGAAGAGTGTCCTCTTTCCCTCTTTTGTCCTTGCATCCCCGAGTTCCAGTGACCTTGGCAGGTGCTGCCATAGATGTCAATGAGACTTGCCCCCAAGAAGCAGGGAGACCTAGATAATAAGAATTATCCACTCTCAACTGTGTCCCTTTCCAACCTACTGTCAATAGCCTTAGAGTTCCCTAGACCTCATTTATGCCATGTGTATTAACACGGTTTTTATTCATAAAACAGGAAGTTTGGGGGTGGGCTTAATCAGCAGGAACCAGCCACACTCACCTGCACTGTGCCTTGTAATCTCTGCTGTCATTTGCCTCTGGATCCCTCAGGTCCAATTTTCTTTCCTAGGGCTTTGACCTGAAGCTTGGAATTAAGTCTGGGACAAAAATATATCTTGGGGTGGGGATGTCAAGGGGTGGGTGGTGGTTGCATGAAATCCTTATGATAAGCTACATGCTAAAGTAAAACTGTGGAACTGAATCCTCCCCCAACAAGGGAAAGGAAAGAATGTCTTTTGACACACTCAGATAACTGATAGCTATAGTTACACTTGCTCGGATTTGGGTGCATGGTGCTTGGCTTTTTGTTAGCTTCCTTGGTTTTACTTTCCCAGAAGGAAACCTCTGGGTGATGGGCACCCTATTTATTCCCTATTTACTCTATCACCTGGCAAAATTTGCAGGATAATTGCTCAGAACTAGAATATTGACACCGATTTGTACATTACCCATCCCTTTTGTTCTTTCTGAGCTGCAGCTGGAGATTGCTGATAGGTTCACAGGAACAAGCAGAGTTAATCTAAAATGTAGGCAAAAACTTAAAAACAGCTAATGAGTTTAGAATTTAGTGACAAATGTATGATAAGTTTTGGAACATAATGTCTCTCTCTTCAGTCCTCATTTTTGTTAAGAAACAAATGATCATAGGACTGAGTTATTTAAATAGACTTTAGTCTTATACTTCGTCTGATTATTTGCATAAAATGCAACAAGAATAATTATTTCTACATAGGCCTTTTGGATTAGCTTTGATTGAATTCTCCTCCACAAGGAATCTCAATAAGACCTTTTAAAGCCAAGCCCAACCGTGGGTTTGTATCTTCAAATACCTGTAAGTAGGGTGATCCTCACCTCTTAAGGTTCCAAGATAAACTTGGAGCTCCTAAACCTGTTGGAAACTAACATTCTTTACTGATAACAAGTCAGGAACCCTCTACAAGGACTGTGTAGACAAGGGTATGAGGCCAGTTTCCCCATTGGGCTTCTATTGACTCTGTAAGTTGAGCTTGACTGTTTAAGGGGAAGCATACACTTCCAATCTAAGACTTCGTAAAATGACCACTTTCTCAAATTGTGTTCTGTTCCAAAAGAAAAATGAATTCTTAGTGCACTGATGCAATTATATTGCCATAAGTTAGGAATACTCACAAAGAGTTTCTAAATTTTAGAGCAACCAGGCAGAGAGTAACAAACATGCTTCAAATTTTGTTCATAGGAGCATTATCTTACTCAATTATTAAAGGTTGTAAATAGTTCAAAATAAGCTTCGTTCACTATGAAAAACAAAACAAGGCTCAGCAATATTCCAACCAAATATCCAAAAGGTTTCTTCAGCTTTCTGTGTTCAGTCCATTTAGTTAACTCTTGTTTTGCTTGAAATTTGAAATGTTCAATATTCATGAACATTTCAGTTCTTCTTGAGTCCTGTACATTTTCCTTTATTCCAATGTTACAGTTTAGAAAGTTACCAGAAGCCTGTACTTGAGAGCACCTTTTATAGTTCTATAGCTCATTAGAAATCATCTTTGAAAAAAATTAAAACAACAATTGTCTGTGAATAGCAAAATGCCTGGCTAGTTACAGTTACATACACGATTGAAAAAAAGTTTGGTCATCTCCGTGGTTTACAATAACTTAACATAAAAACCCTAATTATGACTGATAATGTGTCCGGAATTGGTTCCCTTCGATGGGTGCTTGGTCTCGCTGACTTCAAGAACGAAGCTGCGGACACTTGTGGTAAGTGTTACAGTTCTTAAAGATGGTGTGTCCAAAGTTGGTTCCTTCAGATGTTCAGATGTGTCCGGAGTTTCTTCCTTTCAATGGGTTCGTGGTCTCACTGACTTCAGGAGTGAAGCCGCAGACCTTTGCAGTGAATGTTGCAGCTCTTAAAGGTGGCGCGTCTGGAGTTGTTTGTTCCTCCCATTGGTTCCTGGTCTTGCTGATTTCAGTAGTGAAGCCGCAGACCTTCACAGTGAGTGTTACAGCTCATAAAGGTAGGGAAGACCCAAAGAGTGAGCAGCAGCAAGATTTATTATGATGAGCAAAAGAACAAAGTTTCCACAGAGTGGAAGAGGACCCAAGTGAGTTGCTGTTGCTGGTTCTGGTGGTCAGCTTTTATTCTCTTATTTGGCCTCACCCACATCCTGCTGATTGGTCCATTTTACAGAGTGCCCACTGGTCCATTTTATAGAGTGCTGATTGGTGCATTTTTACAGAGTGCTGATTGGTGTGTTTACACTCCTTTAGCTAGATATAGAGTGCTGATTGGTGCATTTATAATCCTTTAGTTAGACACAAAAGTTCTCCAAGTCCCCAACCGACCCAGAAGCCCAGCTGGCTTCACCTTTCAATAGCATATACTCAGACATTAGAATTTTAGAAATCCCATACATTTTTGAAACATATATTAGCATTATTCACCAAGATATAACCTAAAGAAGATTGAGCATCATTTTGGCCATCCCGTATACTTAAATGTGTCAAATAATCCTGTTTACCTCTCTTTTCTGGGCACTTCAGGGGCCCTCTGAAGTATCCAAAAAGCCAGGTGCCACAGAATACAATTGTGTGACTCAACTTTGATTTGGGGAAGGCTGTTAAATGTTCAAAGTTTAAAGCACTTGATGTTAAGAAATAGAATTCCCGACTACCATAAGTTATTTATTTTGATTAAATGATGACTCAAAAATTTTAAAGAAGGAAAAACCTTTCATAACCCTTTACAAATTTTGCCAAAGAACAGATTAGCACCTTAGGAAAACCTTGTTATGCTTTTATTTCAGTGCTCAATTTACAGAAAAACCATATAATACCCTTTTTTGAATTTAGTCAATATGTTCACACAGAGAAACTCTTTGGCAAGATTAATTCCCACAATTCTTCCACCACTTCTTTGAACCTTCGGCTTTTTGCTAATTTAACTCAAAACGTTCTTTAACCCAAGGCAAAGTTTACATTTCCATATCTTCTTATAACCTTTTACTAAAAAATACATTTTATTGTTCTTAGCCAACTTGCATGTAAATCTATTTCTAGTAGTTTCAGTTAACGCCTAGAAATTTTTAACTTTAAGGTAAAACTTGGTAAGTTGCTTTAATTGTGTGCTAACTGCAGCCAAGGTTTGCCTTCTTAGTTAAGGGCGTGGTTAATTCCATATGTCCCCTGGCCTTACCAGTTGGTGAAGCCAGCAAGTCAAATAGTTCCTAAAACCCAAAAAGCAGTTTGTAACCTCAAAACACTTAGCAAATCTTGCATCTGACCTGCATTTTACCAATAGTCTTTAGGGCTGTTTTTGTTTCTCTAAGATTAAAATTACATGAACTGAAAGGTTCCAGCTTTTAACTTCCCTGTAAAAAATATTAGATCCAAGCGCTTGTCTTTCTTTAGGCCAAATTAGTTGGGTATCTCTTTTTACAGATATCACACATAGTACACACACAGGCGGAAGAAAACTTAGTTGCTGGGTGGGGCCCTCTAAGAGACAGGGCTAGGAAAACATGTGGATATCAAACCAGAAAGAAACTTACTTCCTAAGGCAGGATTGCTGAACAAAGCCTTGCCACTGGAGTTACAAGCCATGACCTCCGCATGTAAAACAAGATGAAGGATTGATTTCACAAGGAAGACTTTGCAGAGAATACACACAGTGATAGTTGGTGGGGTTGGGGTTGGGGAGTGGGGTATGGCCTGGTAAAATGCGTCCTAAAAGAAAAAATTAAAAAAAAAAAATAAAGTTAACTGCGGGCGGGATGGAGAACAGGAAGAAAAACAGTTTTAAAATGCCTGGGGAAGAACCTCTTACTCTTATGCAACTGGTTCCTCCACCAGGGAGAAAAGTTTAATTACTGTCTGATGGAGAAGTAAAACGCCTTGGCTGGGGAAGCGGAGGTTGAGGCAGCTTGAGGCTGGGAACCAGCACAGCCAGCTGTGTGGGACCCTTGGGCCATGTGACCCAGCCCCGGCCTGGAGGGGGGAGCGGCTGGCTGACCCCCAGGAGCAACAGGGTGTGGGGGTGCAGTTCTCCGTAAGCTCAGAAATCCAAGGATGAAAAGGTTGAGAAACCACAGTGAGAGATTTTGAGTCCCCATTGACGCACTGCTTCTCGAGCCCCCATATTGTGCACCAAAAATATTGCAAGACTTTTCCTTAGTTCAGCTAAAGATAGGGTCCTTGCTTGTCCCATGGCCACAAAATTTTAGGTTTGTAGATGGTTTGAAGGATTAGTAAAGCAGGGTTTTATTGGGTGAAAAGGAAGAAAAAGGGGAAATAGGGACTGTCACAAGGCCGGAGTGCCTGCTAGAGTGCTTCTAGTCAGTCCATTTGACTCTCAGTTTCCACACTGAAATAGGAGGGGCCAGGCTCCTCCCTGCTGCCAAAGTGGTGAAATTACAAGACTCCACCTCAGAGGGCAGACTGGTTGGAGTTTCTCCAGCGACACCTTCCCACCTGTCTCAAAATCTTTCACCTCCTTGTTTAAGTTCATACACAAATATTTTGACACTATTATAAATGGGATTATTTTCATAATTTCTCTTACAAATAACTTACTGTTAGTGTATAAAATGCAACTAACTTTTGTTTGTAGATGTTAGGTCCTGCAACCTTACTGAATTTGTTTTGTAGCCTAACAGGTTTTTAGTGGAATCTTCAGGTTTTCTACATGCATATAAGATCATATCATCTGCAAATGGGAATATTTTACTTCTTTCCTCCCAAATTGGATGGCTTTTCATTCTATTTATTGCCTGATTGCTCTGGTTAAAACTTACAGTGCTATGCTAAATGGCAGTGGCAAGAGTATGCATCCTTGTCATGTGTCTGATCTTAGAGGAAAAGCATTTGGTTTTTTAACATTAACTATGATGTCAGCTGAGAGCCTGTCACATATGGCCTTTGCTACATTGATATAAATTTCTTTTATATGTAGTTTGTTAAGTTTTATGATGCAAGTGTGTTGAATGTTGTCAAACACTTTTTTGCATTTATCGAGATGTGTATGAGGTTTTTATCCTTCATTCTGCTAATGTGATGTATCACAATAATGTCTTCCTGTATGTTTAACCATCCTTGCAACCCAGGGATGAATTCCACTTGGTCACAGTGTACATTTTTAAATATGTTATTAAATTTGCTTTGCTTGTATTTTCTTCAGGGTTTTTGCATATATGTTCATCAGAAATATTGAGCTGAACTTACTTTTCTTATAGTGTCTTTGTCTGACTTTGATATTAGAATAATGCTAGACTTATAAAATGAGTTTGAAAGTGTTCCCTCTTTTTAAATTTTTTGAAAGAATTTGAGTATGATTGGTTTTATATATTCTTTAAATGGTTGATAAAATTCATCCATGAAGTCATCTGGTCTTGAGGTTGTTTTGTTGTTGTTGGGAGGTATTTGATTACTAATTAAATCTCCTTACTTGCCACTGGTCATTTCAGGTTTTTGATTTCTTAAGAATTCAGTCTTAGTAGATTGTATGTTTCTAGAAATTTCTCCATTTCTTCTAAGTTATCTCATTTCTTATTGTATAGTTGCTCATACCAATATTTGTGATTCTTTTTATTTCTGTGGTAACAATTATAAAATCTTCTTTTTATTTCTAATTTTATTAATTTTAGTCTTCTCTCTTTTCTCCTTAGTCTAGTTAAATGTTTGTCAATTTTGTTGATTTTAAAAAAAACTCTCATTGATTTGTTCTAATTTTTATTTCATTATTATTATTTTTGTTTTCGATGTTACTTTCTTTCTTTTACTAACTTCTGGCTTAATTTGTTATTGTTGTTTTTGAGGTATCAAGTTAGATTGTTAATTTTTGATCTTCCTTTTTTATTTTTTACAAGACTCCTGGATCAGAGGCAATCTTCTTTATTAATGTAGGCATTTACCACAACAAACTTCCCATTTAGTACTGCTTTTGCTGTATCCCAGGAGTTTTGGTATTACGTGTCTTCATTTTAATTTATCTTAAGATATTCTGATTTCTCTTTTTATTTCTTCTTTGACCCATTGATTGTTCAGGATTATGTGTTTAATTTCCTCATATTTTGAGTATTCTAATTTTCCTTCTCTTATGGATTTCTGGTTTAATTCCATTGTGGAGAAAAAGATACTTAGTATGATTTATTTATTTTAAAATTTGTTAAGACATTTTGAGAATGTGAATTTTTCTGCTATTGAATGGAATGTTTTGATTGGCTGATAGGTCCATTTGGTCTTTAATGATTTGAAGTCTGTTATTTCTTTATTTTCTATTTGGATTGTGTATTTGTTATTAAAAGTGGGGTATTGAAGTTTTCAATTATTATTGTATTGCAGTTTATTTATATCTTATTCTATCTGTTTGATATTTTTTGTTCCTCTGAATAGATGTACATACATGTTTATAATTGTTGGGCCTTCCTGAGGAATTCATCATTATATGTCCTTCTGTGTCTCTTGTTACAGTGTTTGAATTATAGTCTATTTTGTCTAATATAAGTATTGCCACTCATTTCTTTTATTTACATTTGCATAGAATATCTTTTTCTATTCCTCCTCTTTCAGCCTAAGTCCCTATATCTCACGTAAGGAATTTTTAGACAGCACATAGGTTTGTTTGTTTGTTTTTTAAATATCTATTCAACTACTTTAAGTCTTTTGAGTTTGGATTTTAACTTGTTTTTATTTAAAATATTTTTACCTTTTTGTTGCTAAAAGAATAGATTTTATAATTTTAATATTTTTACAACTTTTGTTTTAGAATTAGGGGTATATGTGAAGCTTTATAACAATGGTATATTGTCAGATGCTGTGCTTTGGAGTACAAATTAATCCATACTGAGGTAGTGAGCATGGTACCCAATAGGTAGTTTTTCTCAACGTCTATCCAATTTCCTCCCTCTATCTTCTTGAAATCTCCAGCATCTATGGTTTCCATTTTTATGATTGTGTGTGTCCAAAGTTTAGCTTCTACTTATAAGTGAGAACTTGTGGCATTTGGTTTTCTGTTTCTACATTAGTTCACTTAAGATCATGGTTTCTAGCTGTATCTATGTTTCTGCAAAGGACATAACTTATTTCTTCTTTATGGCTGCATAGTATTTCATGATGTATATATACCGTATTTTCCTTTTCTAATTCACCATTTATGGGCAACTAAGATGATTTCATGTCCTTTGTAAATTGTGAATACCACTATGATGAACATATGGATACATGTGTCTTTTTAGTAGGATGATGGATTTTACTTTGGGTATACACCAGGTGTGGGATTGCTGGGTTGAATGGTAGTTTCAACTCTCAGTTCATTGAGAAATCTCCAAATGGCTTTCCAGAATGACTGAACTAATTTGAATTCTCACCAATAGTGTATAAGTGTTCCCTTTTCTCTGCAGCCAAGCCAATATCTTTATTATTTATTTACTTTTATTTTTCATGAAAAACTATTCTGACTTTGTGAAACAGTATCTCACTGTGGTTTCAACTTGCATTCTTCTGATGATTAGCAATGATGAGCATATTTTTATATGTTTGTTGGCCACTTGTATGTGCTCTTTTGAGAATCATTTGTTGGTGTGCTCTGCCCATTTTTTAATGGATTATTCGTTTCTGCTTGTTGGATTGTTTAAGTTATTAATAGATTCTGGATGTAATATAGAACAAAATTGTTTTTTTATAAATGATTGTTTTCTTTTATTCATTATAGTTTCTGAAAAATACAGTTGTTCAGTTATACCATTTCTCAAACTATGTATTTGAACTCATTGTCAATCATTTATTGTAAAATATAATGTTGACATTCATTAATCTGATGCCAAGGAGATAATTTCTTTCTGTCTGACATAAAGATAAAAGAGATAATAGTTACTTTGATTGCACAATAGTAGAGGAAACTTATTTTGTCATGAATAATAAGGATAATTATTTCATTCTTAGCAATATGCATGGCTATCATTTCTTTTTATGAAGTAATTAAATAGCCTGTTTATTAATTGAATTATTCCAACATTTTTATGTTGGAGTCCCAGCTCCCAGTACCTCCAAATGTGGCCTTATTTGCAAACACAATGACTAACAATGTAACTAGTTATGATGAGGTTATAATGGAGTAGACTGATAGCCTAATCCAACATGATTGGTGTCGTTTATAAAAATATTTGGGCCTAGATAACACACAAGGAGAATTTCATGTGATGATAAAGGCAGAGATATGAGTGATGCTTCTACAAGTGAAGAGCCACCAATGATCAACAGTAAACCATCATAAGTTAGGTAAGAGTCATGAAACAAATTCTTTCTCACAGTAGTCAGTAGAAAGCAGTTCTGCCAATAGTTTGATCTTGCACTTCTAGCCTCTAGAACTATGAAAAAATGCATTATAGTCCTTTAAGCTACCCAGTTTTTGGTGCTTTGTTATAGTGAAGTAAGGCAGGTGAGCCAAAAAGTTGAGGATTAGAATGGAAACATTCTTGGCTCACTTAAAAAATAATTCAAGAGTGAGCCAGCGGTAAAGAAAACAACTTCATTGGGGTGACAGTGTTACAGCTCCATGACTGCTCCTGCAGAGCAGATCTACCCCACAGGCAGTGGAATGAGGGCAGCAGCTCAGGGGCAGCTCTGCAGTTATATTTATACCAAATTTTAATTACATGCAAATTAAGGGTGGGTTATTCAGAATTTTCTAGAAAAAGGTTGATAATTTCAAGGTCATTCCCATGGAGTGGAGCTGTAACTTCCGGGTGTTGCCATGGCAATGGCACATTGACATGGCACTGGCGGGCAAGTCTTATGAAGATGTGCTTTGAGTGTCTCTTCCCCGTTTCAGCCAGTCTTCAGTCTGATTCAGAGTAAAACCCTGCCTTCTACCTCATTCCCTACTCAGAGATTAGATACTTATTTTTAAACTCAAGGGGTTTGCAAAAGGATGGAGATGGGTCTTCTATAACTGCTTCCTGCTGAGTTCATGGATGTAGACTCTGCCCAGCACTGAAGGAGTAAAAATTTTGGGATAAAAAAAAATCCAGAGATGTGGATAAAAAAATCCAGATCCAGAGATAAGAACTACATGACATACAAGAGAGTCCTGATATACTATCAGTGGATTTCTTAACAGAAACTCTGAAGGAAAGAATGGTATGAAATATTCAAAGCTCCGAAAGAAATAATATGAAAACTGGCAATTAAGAATACTTTAGTTACTTTAATTGGAAAAACTGTTCTTCTGACATGTAACAGGTTTGTTTTGTTTGTTTGTTTGTTTGTTTGTTTTTCAAGATGTCTGATTAGGGATGTCAGATTCCAGGTCTCCTCAGAAAGACCAAAGTTACAAATTGACGACCATGATTGAATGGAAAGATGAGGAAAGAAGGCCTGGATCTCTTTGAGGGCCCAGGGGAAACAACTGGTGTTCCTAAAAGGAAAACAGAAAGTATATTGCAAAATTAATCCCCCAAAGAACTCAGAGCCCCATGAAAAGGACAGGTCGGGGTGCTTCTGTACTTTCCTCATGCCTGCAACAATCTACTGACCACTGTCAGGCCTTCTGTCTTAGTTACCCTGGGCAATGCTTTTGGTGGCTCTTTGAGAAATTGCCAGGGATAGAGCCCTGTGTGGTCAGTTCACACAAATGCACCCACAGTCTTCTCAGGGCTGAACCGAGGTGGTCGGAGACGTACTGCTTGTGTACCCAATGTGAGTCACTGTTTTGTCTAGGGAACCTCAGCGCTTATACCACTGCATCACCAGATACTGCAAACATACCCCAAAACTTGCTCTGACTTTGGCAATGAGAGGAGACTGCCGAGTCTCTGAGGAGCTGCATAATCCCTGAAGATCTAGCCTTCAGCAGGGGCCACCCCTATGGAGCGGGGAGAGCATAAACCATCAACGCCATCTTGGGACAAAGGAAATGTAAACAAAACACCGATCACTGAGGGTGGCAGCACCAGTGACTGGGAACAGACGTGGAGAGCGGATAATTTTGTGCTGCCTCATCCACTGTCACAGACACAGTAGAGGCTCTCACACTGGGGTTTGGTGTGAGTCTACTTGGAGACAACCTTCCCATTGCTTTATACAGTGGTTGCACTCCCATTGCAAGTAAGACCATACTGAGTGGACATGGATAAAAGATGAGGTCCATCTTCCCCTTTCTACACAGAGCAACAAAATCCTGGCAACAGCAGGCATATGAGTCACAGAGTTTTCTGTGCTGGACTGAGGGATGTATCTCTGCCTCGAGTTTGTTTTGATGGTAGCTGCCAGAGGGGAACTTCTACAGACTCTAGTCACACTTCAACTAGGAGCCAAAGAACAGTATCCATTGAATCTATAAATAACCTTGGGCAGTATGGCCATTTTCACAATATGATTCTTCCTATCCATGAGCATGGTATGTTCTTCCATTTGTTTGTGTCCTCTTTGATTTCACTGAGCAGTGGTTTGTAGTTCTCCTTGAAGAGGTCCTTTACATCCCTTGTAAGCTGGATTCCTAGGTATTTGATTCTCTTTGAAGCAATTGTGAATGGAAGTTCATTCCTGACTTGGCTCTCTGCTTGTCTGTTACTGTGTGTATAAGATGCTTGTGATTTTTGCACATTAATTTTGTATCCTGAGACTTTGCTGAAGTTGCTTATCAGCTTAAGGAGATTTTGGGCTGAGACGATGGGTTTTTCTAAATATACAATCATGTCATCTGCAAACAGGGACAATTTGACTTCTTCTTTTCCTAACTGGATACCCTTGATTTCTTTCTCTTGCCTGATTGCCCTAGCCAGAACTTCCAACACTATGTTGAATAGGAGTGGTGAGAGAGGGCATCCCTGTCTTGTGCCAGTTTTCAAAGGGAATTTTTCCAGTTTTTGCCCATTCAGTATGATATTAGCTGTGGGTTTGTCGTAAATAGCTCTTATTATTTTGAGGTATGTTCCATCAATACCGAATTTATTGAGCGTTTTTAGCATAAAGGGCTGTTGAATTTTGTCAAAAGCCTTTCTGCATCTATTGAGATAATCATGTGGTTCTTGTCTTTGGTTCTGTTTATATGCTGGATTACGTTTATTGATTTGCGAATGTTGAACCAGCCTTGCATCCCAGGGATGAAGCCCACTTGATCATGGTGGATAAGCTTTTTGATGTGCTGCTGAATTCAATGCCATCCCCATCAAGCTACCAATGAGTTTCTTCACAGAATTGGGAAAAACTGCTTTAAAGTCATATGGAACCAAAAAAGAGCCCGCATTGCCAAGACAATCCTAGGTCAAAAGGACAAAGCTGGAGGCGTCACGCTACCTGACTTCAAACTATACTACAAGGCTACAGTAACCAAAACAGCATGGTACTGGTACCACAACAGAGAAATAGACCAGTGGAACAGAACAGAGTCCTCAGAAATAATACCACACATCTACAGCCATCTGATCTTTGACAAACCTGACAAAAACAAGAAATGGGGAAAGGATCCCTATTTAATAAATGGTGCTGGGAAAATTGGCTAGCCACAAGTAGAAAGCTGAAACTGGATCCTTTCCTTACCCCTTATACGAAAATTAATTCAAGATGGATTAGAGACTTAAATGTTAGACTAATACCATAAAAACCCTAGAAGAAAATCTAGGTAGTACCATTCAGGACATAGGCATGGGCAAGGACTTCATGTCTAAAACACCAAAAGCAACGGCAGCAAAAGCCAAAATTGACAAATGGGATCTCATTAAACTAAAGAGCTTTTGCACAGCTAAAGAAACTACCATCAGAGTGAACAGGCAACCTACAGAATGGGAGAAAATTTTTGCAACCTACTCATCTGACAAAGGGCTAATATCCAGAACTACAAAGAACTCAAACAAATATACAAGAAAAAAACAAACAACCCCATCAAAAAGTGGGGAAAGGATATGAACAGACATTTCTCAAAAGAAGACATCCATACAGCCAACAGACACATGAAAAAATGCTCGTCATCACTCGCCATCAGAGAAATGCAAATCAAAACCACAATGAGATACCATCTCACACCAGTTAGAATGGCAATCATTAAGAAGTCAGGAAACAATAGATGTTGGAGAGGATGTGGAGAAATAGGAACACTTTTACACTGTTGGTGGGATTGTAAACTAGTTCAACCATTATGGAAAACAGTATGGCGATTCCTCAAGGATCTAGAACTAGATGTACCATATGACCCAGCCATCCCACTACTGGTATATAACCAAAGGATTATAAATTACTCTACTACAAAGACACATGCACACGTATGTTTATTGCGGCACTATTCACAATAGCAAAGACTTGGAATCAACCCAAATGTCCATCTGTGACAGACTGGATTAAGAAAATGTGGCACATATACACCATGGAATACTATGCAGCCATCAAAAAGGATGAGTTTGCGTCCTTTGTAGGGACATGGATGCAGCTGGAAACCATCATTCTTAGCAAACTACATCACAAGAAGAGAAAACAAACACCGCATGTTCTCACTCATAGGGGGAACTGAACAATGAGATCACTTGGACTCGGGAAGGGGAACATCACACACTGGGGCCTATCATGGGGAGGGGGGAGGAGGGAGGGATTGCACTGGGGAGTTATACATGATATAAACGTTATGCACATGTACCCTAGAACTAAAGTATAATAAAAAATAAAAAAAGAAAAAAAAAAAAAAAAAAAAAAAAAGAACAGTATCCATATGAATTGAAGGTCATTAGCCCTATTATGGGAAACAGATTGTGCTTCTGCCTGCTCAGGATGAGAAGCTGGTGTAGCCTTTTCCCCCTTATTCCTATCCTGGAGACTTTAGTGCACTCCAACATGATCTCCCCCTCAGTGCTCCCCAGGAAGGTAGATGCTTATGCTTATTATCAAGCTACCAGAGAGCGAGCTGGCTCTTACTCTAAGCTCCATTTACTGTACTGGAGAGTAAGCTTCACTGCCAAATACTACTGAAAGGATATAGTGTCAGTGTATGATACAAGCTTCCTGAGATTTCTGCATTCTCAGACCCACAGGAGATAGATCATATGTTCAATACATTGCTACAACAAGATGCATTTGAGTAAAATACTGCAAACGTGCTATCCACAACCAAGGAATCCATACAAAGCCTGTGCACCTTGAAAGCATCCAGAAATAAAACCAAATTATTTTACACAAGATACACCACAGTAATAACCTCAAGAGAAAAAAGAATAAATAATAAAAAGGTACCATCCAAATGATAGCAAACACAAAACTGAGAAGTGACACTGCTTCAGAGGAGGAAAAAAAATCATTGCAAGAACTCTGGCAGTACAAAAAGACAGATTGTTTCAACATCTCCAGCAGATTGGACTATCTATCTCACAATAGAGCCTAAACAAAATGAAAATTCTGAAATGAGAGATAAGGAATCCAAAATATGGATCATATTGAAGCTCAAGGAGATTAAACAGAACGTTAAAAAGAAACAAGCAAACAAACAACAAAAAAAACAGAGAAATGATTCAGGATAAGGAAGATGAGATAGCTATGTTAAAAATATAGACCTTTTGGAATTAAAAAATTAAAGAAAATTCAAATAGAACTGAAACCTTCAAAAGTTGACTAGATCAAACAGAAGAATTCCAGAATTTGAAAACTGGTCTTGCAAATTAATCCAATCAGAAAATATTTTTAAAATAATTTAAAAAAATGAACAAAGCCTTTGAGAAATATGAAATGTTGTAATGTGACCAAACCTATGATTTATGTGCATTCTTGAGAGAGAAGAACAAAAAGTAAGCAATTTGGAAAACATATTTGGGAAAATAATTCGATAACATTACCCTAATATTACTAGAGAGATAAACATCCAGATACAAAAAATTCAGAGAATAACTGAAAGATACTACACAAGATGAATATCACCAAGACATTTAGTCATCCAGACTATCCAAGGTCAAACTTACTGAAAAAAAATCATAAAGCAGATAGAGAAGGGGACAAATCTCATGCAAAGATAATCCCATCAGACTGACAACAGATTCTCCATGGAAACCAGAAGAGAATGTTGTTCTATTTTGAGACTTCTTAAAGAAACAGAAATGCCAGCCCACATTTTCATACCCTGCCAAACAAAGCTTCATCAATAAAGCAGAAAAAAAGTATTTCCCATACAAGGAAACACTGAAATACTTTGTCACCATGCCACCACTAGACTGCACATAGAAAGAAATGCTCAAATGTGTTCTCAGCATGGAAATAAAAAGATCATACTTCTATCGAAAAGCACATGTAAGTATAACTTCACAGATCCTACAAAGTAATTACATAATTGAGACTACAGCAACTAGCTAACAACTAGCTAACAACAGTATAACAGTAACAAAATCTCACATATCAATCTTATCTTTTAATGTAAATAGATTAATGTTCCACTAAAAGATATAGAATGACAAATTGGATTAAAAAACACACACACACACAAGACCCAACCATATGTTGCCTTTAAGAGACCTACTTAAAGTGTCATGACATCCACAGACTCACAGTAAATGAGTGAAGAAATATATTTCGCATACATGGAAAACAAAACAGAGCAAGGTTGCTATTCTTGTATCACACCACATAAGCCAGACTCTAAACAAACAACAGTAAAGACAGACAAAAAAAGCACTCTGTAATGATACAGGGTTCAATTCAACAAGAAGGTTTATCTATTCTAAATATATATGCACCCAACACCAAAGAAGCCAGATTTATAAAACAAATACTAATATAACTAAGAAAAGAGATAGACATTCATAAAATGATAGAGGGGACTTCAATACTTCATTGGCAGCAGTAGAAAAATATTTGATGCAGAAAGTAACAAATTCTGGTCTTAAACTGTACTCTTGACCAAGTGGAACTAATAGATAAATCAGAATATTTCATCCAACAATGGCACAATATACATTTTTCTAATCTGTGCATGAAATATAGTCAATTCACAGATTTCACGCACAGAGGAAAATTCACAGATTAATTCCCCAAAACTAATCATATACTTGTCCATAAAGCAAGTTTCAATATACTTTAAAAAGATCTATCACTATATCAGATCAACTACATTCTCAGACCACAGTGGAATAAATCTAGGAATCTATACCAAGAGGAATCCTCAAAACCATACAAGAACAAGGAAAATACACAGCTTGTTTTTGAATGACTTTGGGTAAACAATAAAATTCCGGCAAAAATTAAAATTTTTAAACAAAATATAGACACTGCATGCCAAAACTTCTCAGATGCAGCAAAAGTAGTATTAAAAGAAAAGTTTAAAAAACTAAACTTGCATTTCAAAAAGATAAAATATTTCAAGTTAACAACCTAATATCATACCCCAAAGCACTAGAACAACAAAAACAATTCAAACCCAAGGACAATAGAAGAAAAAAATAACAAAAATCACAGTAGAGCTAAATGAAATTGAGGACAAATAATACAAAGGATCAGCAAAGTGACAAGTTTGTGTTTTTGAAAGTATAAACAAAATTGATAGGCAGCTAGCTAGATTAAGAAAAGCAATTCAAATGAGCACAATTAGAAATAATAAAGGTGATGTAACAACTGATACCACAGCAATACAAAAGACCATCAAAGATTACTGTGAACATCTCTACATGCACAAACTAGAGAGCCTAGAGAAAATGGAAAAATTCCTGGAAACATGCGACCTTCCAAGATTGAACCAGGAAGAAATAGATTACACATAGATTTCTATTTCTTCCTGGTTCAATCTTGGAAGTTTGCATGTTTCCAGGAATCTTCTATGCCAATAATGAGTTATGAAATTGAATCAGTGATAAAACATCTACCAACAAAGCCCAAGACCATATGGATTTAGAGCTAAATTCCACCAGAAGTACAACAAAATCTGGTATGAATGTTACTAAACTATTACAAAAAATAAAGGAGTAGAGATTCCTCCCTAACTCATTCTATGAAACCAGTATAATTCTGACACCAAAATCTAGCAAGAACTCAGCACAAAAGTAAACTTTAGGTCAATATTCTTGATAAACATAGACACAAAATTCACAACCAAATACTAGTAAACAGTATCTACCAGCACACGAAAAACATAATTTATCATGATCAGCTGGGGTTTATCCCAGAAATGCAATGATGGTTCAACATATGAAAATGTGTTATTTACAACATATTCAGAAATAACAAAAAGCACATTATCATCTCCATAGTTGCAGATAAAATTCAATATCCCTTTATGATAAAAACCCTCAACAACGTAGGCATCAAATGAATATATTTCAAATTAGTAACAGCCATGAATGACAACCTCAGCCAACATCATACTTATTGAGGAAAAATTGAAAGCATTCCTCCTAAGAACTAGTATAAGACAGGGATGTCCACTCTCATCCCTTTTATTCAACATAGTACTGAAAGCCCTTCCCAGAGAAACTAGGCAGGAAAACAAACGACATCCAAGTTGGAAAAGAGAAAATCAAATTATCTCTGCTTGCTGATCAGATGATCTTATATCTGGAAAATTCGAAGATTGCTCCAGAAGACTTTCACATCTGATAAACAACTTTAACAAAGTTTTAGGATACAATATTAATGCACAAATACTAGTTGTATTTCTATACACCAACAATGTTCAATTTAAGAGCCAATCAATAAGTCAATCTTATTTAAAATAGTCACACAAAAAAATAGGAATACATTTAACCAGCAAGATGAAAGACCTATACAAGGAAAACTATAATATGCCAATGAAAAAATTGTAGATGACACAGATGAAAGAACATGCTATGCCCATGAATAGAATCAGTATCATTAAAATGAATATACACTCCAAAGCATTCTACAGATTCAATACAATTCTTATGAAAATACCAACATCGTTTTTCACAGAGTTAGACAAAACAATTCTAAAATTCATATGGAAAGAAAAAAAGGCCCAAAATAGCCAAAGCAATCCTAAGCAATAAGAACAAAGCTGGAACATCACATTACCTGACTGCAAACTTTGCTACAAGGAGATAGTAACCCAAACAGCACTGCACAGGCACAAAAATAGACACATAAATCAATAGAATAGAAAAAGAAACCAGAAAGAAAGCCACATACCTACAACTAATTGATTTTTGACAAAGTAAACAAAAGTAAACATTGGGGAAAGGACATCCTATTCAATAAATGCCTCAGGAAGAACAGGCTAGCTAAACGTAGAAAAATGAAACTGAACGATTATCTCCCACCGAATAGAAAAATTAGCTCAAGATGGTGTAAAAGTTTATATTTTAGACTGGATTCTCAAAAAGTTCTGGAAGAAAACCTAGGAAAACATCTTCTGGACATTGGCCTAGGTTAAGAATTTATGACTAATGCATCAGAGACCAGTGCAGCAAAAGCAGATATATACAAATTAAAATTAAATAAAAGAACTTCTGCACAGCAAAAGACACTAACAACAGACTAAATAGATAACCTACAGCATGGAAAAAAAATTTGCAAACTATGCATCTGATAAATGACTAATATTTATAATCTATAAAGAATTTAAACAAATCATCACTAAGAAACCAATAACTTCATCAAATAGTGAGCAAGGACATGAACAGACACTTCTCAAAGAAGGCATATAGCGAGTCAACAAATATATGAAAAAAGGCTCAATATTACAAATCATCATATATGAGCAAATTAAAACCACAATGCAATCCATCTCATAAGAGTCAGAATGGTTATTATTAAATACTCAAAAAATAAAAGATGTTGATGAGAATGTAGAGAAAAAGGGACACTTATTTACCATTACTTGGACTATAAATTAGTTCAACCCCTAAGATAATCAGTATCCAGATTTCTCAAAGAACTAAAACAGAACTGCCATTTGACCAGCAATCCCACTGCTGCTTCTCTCTCCAAAGGAACAGAAATCATTCTACCAAAAAGACATCTGCACTCATATGTTTATGGCAGTCCTATTCACAACAACAAAGTCATGGAATCAACCTAAGTGTCAATCTATGGTTGATTGTGTAAAGAAAATGTGGTATATATACAGCATGAAATCCCGTGCAGCTATAAAAAATAATAATGTCTTTGTAGCAACGTAGATGGAGCAGGAGGCCATTAACCTAAATGAAATAACTCAATAACAGGAAAACAAACACTGCATAATCTCACCTTTAAGTGGGAGTTAAGCAGTGGATACACATGGAAAAATATGGAAATAATAGACACAGAGTAATCCAGCACATATATATACACACACACACACATAGTTAATAACAATGTATATTTCTATTATTACAATACAATAATATGTATTTTTAATACAAAATATGTATTTTAGTAATGTATTTTAAAATTATGTATTAACTTTAAAATATATTATTATATATTATATATATTATTAACTATATATGGTTGATATTAATGTATATTTAGAAATTAAGAGAATACAATTCAAATTTATCATTAAAAAATGATAGCAAGTGATGTAATAGTTAATTTAGCTTTATTTAATCTTTCCATGTTGTGTGTTTTGTGTGTATGTTTGTGTGTGTGTGCACATATATATATACACACACAAATACACACACACACACACACACACACGTGTGGGACCTGTGGAACATGGACTGGCTTCCTCTCCTTGGGTTAACCATAGTGCATTGGAGGTGTGAATAAAGGACCTAGGATCTTTGCTCCTTTGTTAGTCTGAGGGTAGAAAGGTCAGTTTCACTCCAGAGGCCATGGCAGAGAGGTTTTCAGTTGCCCCTGGAGGCCCTGTCCAGGAAGTTCCTCAGTTGCTACTGGCTCAGTAACTCTGGTGGGGGTGGCAGGAGGCCCAGGCATGGAGGACCTCACCAGTGAGGAGATGTGGGACCAAGCACCCACTTAAGTCTGGTCACTTTTCCATTGGGCTGCTGCAGTATGCTGGGGTCTCACTCCAGTCCCTAGTCACCTTAGATTTTCCAATACCAGTGAAGGCTGTGTAACAGCAAAGATGGCAGCCTTCCCCACTGGACCTGTTTTTGGCCTGAACACACCTGTAGAAGGTAGCTAGAGACCCTGGTTGGGAGTTCCCACCCAGTGAGGAGGAACAGGATTGGCAGACCAGTTTGAAAAAGCAGCCTGGTCATGCTTTGGTAGAGCAGCTGTGCTGGGTGTCCACTTCAGCCTCCAGTCATCTTAGACACTCCAAAGCCCAAAGGTTGGAATAGCTAAGTCATGCAAACAATGAAGATGGCGGCTCACCCCTCCTCTGGGAGCTCCATCCTCGGAGAGTTTGAAATCTCTGTCAGCCAGAGAACACTGGTAGGGATAGCTGGAGATCCCGGTTGTGAGGCCCCACTGATGATGAGAAACAGAATTAGGGAACTGCTTAAAAAAACATCCTGGCCACGTTTTCATAAGGCAGTTGTGCTGTGCAGGCGGTCCACTTCAGTCCCTGGTCACCTTGGACTCTCCAAAGTTCGAAGGCCAGAATAGCTAAGTCACCCAAACAACACAAAAGGCAGCTCACCCCTCCCTCTGGGAGCTCCATTCCAGAGAGGCTTCAAATCTCTGTCAACTGGAGAACACCAGTAGGGGTGGCTAAAGACCCAGTTGGGAGTCCTGTACACTGAAAAGGAATGTGACAGAGGACCTTCTTAAAAAGTCAGTCTGGCTGTATTTTTGTAGAGCAGTTGTGATGTGCTGTAGGATCCCTTCTGTTCCTGGTTAGCTTGGACTCTCCAAAGCCCACAGGGTGGAACGGCTAAGTCTCCCAAACAGCAAAGAGGGTGGCCCACCCCTACCTGCAGGAGCTCCATCCCAGTTGCAATATTACTATCAGTGGCTGACTGAAATTCCAAGCCAGAGTTTTATTCTGTGAGGTGTCTTGTTAGTGGGACCTGCGGACAGTCACTGCTCAGCTCCCTGGATTCAGCCTCTAACCTTTCACTTTGCTGGAATTGCAGGTAATTTTTCTGGGAAGCCCAGAAAGCCAGAGTATCTAAGGCTCTAGGGTCTCAGCACGTGCCTGACCAGCTGCTCAGCTGAGACTCCACATAGCTCTGTGTGTCAGACTGAAGGTCCTGGTGGAGTTGGTTCATGACGGGAATCTCCTGACCCAAAGGTTGCAACGATCTGTGGAAGAAGCATGGGATCCTGTGGTCACACTTTCACTCACCACTTCCTTGGGTCAGGGAGGTTACTTGGCTCCATGTCGCTCCTGGGTGGGTCATCATCCTTCTTTGATTTTCTCCATTTTTCATGGGTCAAGTTGTTTTCTTGATTAGTCCTTATGCACATGCCTGGATGTTTCAGCTGAAAATGCTGTATTTACTCTGCCCTTCCTTTTCTCTCCATGAGAGCCATGCACACTAGCTTCTTCTAGTTGGCCATCTTGGCCACCTCCCCCACAGAGAACCTTTCTGTCAGGGGTAACAAATATGGATTTGATGATGGAATCCTTTAACTTTGATGCAAAGCTACAAGAAGGCCTCAACACCTTTGGTTTACAACAGTATTAGACTGTCTCACTTCCATCATTAATTACAAATTATTAATGAGCATCCTACACAGTGCAGGATTGGTCAGTCTGTTCAAAGCTTTGATTGGACACTCCTCAGTTGTAATCAAGCAGATCCTCAGTATCACAATGCATGCTTTTTTTTTTTATTGTGGAAGTGCATTAAGAACTTGTGTTTGTACAATCTATAATTTACAAGCTATAGGAAACTGGAAGCAGATGAAAACTGTCTGATTTCAACCATCAATGGCAATATGCTACAAAAATCTCCAGGAAGTGTTAAACCACGTGATTGACATCTGCTCTGTGACATGAACACTCTATATGAATATTTATAAAGTTAAAATTAACTGAGATAGTTATTCTGCCAACTAGAATTTACAGATTCACATATACCTAGATACTCAATGATACCTATTTGGACATGTTAGTTTAGTTTTTATACACTCCATGTTTGTCTTGAAGAACAAGTGAATGTAACTCAGGACAGATAGTATGATTGCTAAGCAGCAGGAAAATTCACTTTATTTCTTTGGTCATAAATTAACTTGAGACCTTTCAGCTTGAGTTTCTTGTTATTTCGTTGTTTGTTTTCTTTTTCCAGACCTGTTACTTTGTTATAGGTACAGACTAAGTAGAGAGTTAGGTTAGCTAAAGTTGAGCATCTGCCAGGTAACTACAATAGAGAGATAAAAAGTGTGAGCAAGAGAGAAACAAACAGGTAAGTGGCTCGTACATGCAAGACAGAGACTGCAATGAAAGAACATGAACTCTAAAGTGGGTAATAAGGGAAAATAATAACATGCAGAAAACATTGAAAAGTGATAAGGTGGTAATGTAAATAAGTTTGATTCCAATGGAATTAAATAATTGTTGGAAAGGGATGCTAGAGGATATGACCTAGAAATATAGGATGTTGTGACTAGTGAATATAATTACTGAAATTGAGATTTTGTAAATGTAATTAATGAAAATAATAATGTCTGTGATCATAGGTGGAAGTGTCAGAGATGGGGCAAAAGACAAGATCACTGACACTAATGAAGTCAAGAAACTGAGAGAACAGTTTGAGGGATTTTTTTTTTTTTAATTTTAACATTCCTGACAACTGACAAGAGTGGTGTTGGAGATAAATTAAGTCAGACGTAAAGTTCTGAAGGAAGAAATGTAAATAATTAGCCAGTCTATAAATAAAAATACAAGAGAGAGTGATATGGTTAGCTCATGCATCTTCACCCAAATCTCATCTTGAATTGTAATCCCCAGGTGTTGAGGGAGGACCCTGGTGGGAGGTGATTGGATCATGGAGATGATTTCTGCCATGCTGTTCTCATGGCAGTGAGTACTCACAAGATCCGATGGCTTTATTAGTGTTTGGCAAGTTCCTCCTTCACTCACTCTTCTCTTTCCTGCCGACTTATGAAGAAGGTGCTTGCGTCCCTTCCACCAAGATTGTAAGTTTCCTGAGGCCTCCCCAGTCATGCAAAACTGTAAATCAATTAAACCCCTTTTCTTTATAGATTATCCAATTTTGGGTAGTATCTTTACAGCAGTGTGAGAACAGACTAATACAAATGTAATACTATCACTATTGGGGAAAATTTGCCCCTGATAATTCACGTATGTTCTTTTCTATTTTCCCTAAGTGTTGACTGGTCTGAGAAATAAAGGGAAAGAGTACAAAAGAGAGAAATTTTAAAGCTGGGTATCCAGGGGAGAACTCGCATGTCGGCAGGTTCTGTGATACTCCCTGAGCCATAAAACCAAGTTTTTATTAGTAATTTTCAAAGGGGAGGGAGTGCATGAATAGGGTGTGGGTCACGGAGATCACATGCTTTAAGGGTAACAAAAGATCACAAGGCAGGAGGTCATGGTGAGATCAGGAGGTCAGGGTGAAACTAGAATCACTAACGAACTTCTATGTCCTGCTGTGCATGCATTGTCCGGGTTCAAGAGCAGAGAACTGGTCTGACTAGAATTCACCAGGCTGGAATTTCCTAATCCTAGCAAGCCTGGGGGCACTGCAGGAGACTAGGGTGTGTTTCATCCCTATCTACATCTGCATAAAGGCAGACACTCCCAGAGCAGCCATTCAGAGACCTCCTCTGGGAATGCATTCTTTTCCTAAGGCTGTTAATTATTAATATTCCTTACTGGGGAAAGAATTCAGAGATATTTATCTTACCCATTTTTGGTAATAAGAGGAATATGGCTCTGTTCTGTGAAGACCACGGACAGTCAGACTTTAAAGTTATCTCCCTTGTTCCCTGAAAATCGCTGTTATCCTGTTCTTTTTTTTTTTTTGAGACAGAGTCTCACTCTGTAGCCCAGGCTGGAGTGCAGTGGCTGGATCTCAGCTCACTGAAGGTCTGCCTCCCGGGTTCCCACCATTCTCCTGCCTCAGCCTCCTGAGTAGCTGGGACTACAGGCGCCCATCACCTCGTCTGGCTAGTTTTTTGTATTTTTTAGTAGAGACGGGGTTTCACCGTGTTAGCCAGGATGGTCTCGATCTCCTGACCTCATGATCCACCCATCTCGGCCTCCCAAAGTTATCCTGTTCTTAAGGTGCCCAGATTTCATATTGTTCAAATACACATGTTCTACAAGTTGTGCAGTTAACGCAATCATCACAGGGTCCTGAGGTGACATTCATCCTCAGCTTACGAATATGATGGGATTAAGAGATTAAAGACAGGCATAGGAAATCACAAGAGTATTGATTGGGGAAGTGATAAATTTCCATGAAATTGTCACAATTTATGTTCAGAGGTTGCAGTAAAGACAGACGTAAGAAATTATAAAAGTATTAATTTGGGGAACTAATAAATGTCCATGAAATCATCACAATTTATGTTCTGCTGCCACAGCTTCAACCAGTCCCTCCATTTGGGATCCTTGACTTCCCGCAACATATCAATATATACAATATATAGTATAGTATGTCATGCAATCCAAAGGATATTTTTTCTTTTTGTCAATTAGAAGGGAAGAAAAATGGTCCAGAATTGGCAAGAAAAAACTAAGACAGTGTATTCTCAGGCCCACTAGTTCATAGAATGTGAGATAATAGAATCTCTTTCACTTATCTTAGCTCCTGGGGGAAACACTGTCCTCTGGAGACATCCAGAAAATTTAAGAAGGTAATGGAGACATCTAGGAAAACAGTGAGGCATTTTTTTCCATTAGGGAGCACAGTGAGAGGATTTAAGGCATTGAGAATAGATTGAAAATTGGTACATATTATAGTATGTACACTGCCATGAGAAGATAAGAATTGATCCATTTTATGATAGAAAAGTTTGGAGTCTTGGTACACTCGTGATCATCAAAGTAAGCAAGGACAAGTGTCATAAAGATAATTCTCTCTATTGTGACTTACATGGAGGTGAATAATTATTCTAATTATTAGTATAATTTTAGGGTCTCTGCATGAGTACGAACTCTGAGTTAGCCCCTATATTTTCTAAGAGGTTGATGCGATGTTCATCCTAGGGAAAGACTACATTACAAAAAGCAAGTGGATGTCTATGCTAGTTGCGTAAATCATGTTGAAAATGATGTCAATCCTCAGAGATGGGCAGCCCTACTAAGACTATAAGAAATTCTGCCAACTGTGAACTTTAAACTCTCTTGAGGTGAATAACTAACCAACAGCCAACAAAATTCTTATCTGAGAAAGAGTGAAAATATACTATATTTAGGAAAAAGACAAGGATGCTTTCTACTATCTGAATTTTAAGTATTTGTCAGGACATTTTACTTAATGTAATTATATATAATATATTTTATATATTTTATAATTTGCAACATTATATATATTATATATTATATATCACATATACATCATGTATGAGCATCTATATATGATGTTGCTGAAATGGGAAAAGTTCCCTTGTCCCTCTTGCAGGGCATGACATGGGGATGTGGCTTGCTTCTTCAGTGCTGTGTTGCTCAAACCTTCAGGGGAGCATACAGATGGGCAGGGAGACCTATGGCAGTGTCTAGGGGTGAATGTTTACAGCTGAAGCCCCAGTGGGTATGTGTTACAGGGTGCTCTTTTAGTTTAACCATCCATAGGTGGCTGTGTTAGCTCAATTAGACTCCTGCCTTATCACAGGCACAGAGGGTTTTCTGTATCCCAGGATTCTTGCCTTGGTGTGCCAGAAGAATTGGATCACATATGGGCTTGGAGAATGAGTTCAAGGTTTTATTGAATGAAAGTAGCTCTCAGCAGATGGGGGAGCCAGAAGGGAGAAGATTTTCCCCTAAAGTCAGGCCACTTGGAGGCCTGGGCTCTGCTTCAACTGCCCCAGCCAAACTCTGTGTTGTTCTGTTGGTCGGTGGCCTGCCGGCATGTTCAGGGTGTTCCTCTCGACATCCAGCCACCCATGTGTTCCTCTGCTGATGGGCTCCTCTTGACATCCAGCTACCTGTGTGTCTTCCTGCTAGCATCTTGGGGTTTTCACAGGCACGGGATGGGGGTGTGGAAGGCCAGGGTGGTCTTGGGAAATGCAACATTTGGACAGGAAAACAAAAATGCCTGTCCTCATGTAGGTCAGTGGCCACAGGTCTGGGTGTGGAGTCCTAGCCAGGGACGACACCCTTCCCCCCTTCTGTATAATTTAAAGGGATCATGCCATTCCTTTCCCAGAACTTCCCTTCCATATCATTTCTAATAACATGTTTGGATACTTCAGAAATCTAAGATAGATCAGCTAAGACACATAAGAGCTTAGAATTTGTCACTTTCGTTTTTCAACAGGGAAAAGCTGGAAAAACTGAAAACCAATTGACACCTTTTGGACTCATCAGAGAAGAGAAGTTACTAGATTTCCTTGAAATATTTAGAAACAGTTATTTTCAGAAGGTCAAAGTATGTGAGCATTTTCTTATCTGGAGCAGACACTGCCAGACACCCTAGAAGTCAGTAAGAATGTTAAACCAGAAATTTTGATGAATTTATGGTGCCCAAATGTGGGCTAGCTTCTGGAGGCTGCAGTCATAGGCATACTCCTCATTTCTGTAGGCTTTCCTACAGAAACTCCACCAGGCTTTCATAGAGTAGATTTAGAAAAATCCTAAGAGTGCTCCCTTTGTGACTGTACCAAGGGAAGGTGAAGTTTTCCTTTCAGAACAAAAGGATTAATCCCTAGGGGGGTTGGACATCGTCAGAGGGCACCAGTAAAATCCCATTTCAGTTAGGTGAAGGAAATTTTATCCTACCCAAACAGTGTCTCACCTAAGAGATAAAAAAGCCTGAATCTACAGAGAAGACATCTTTAATAACATCCACTGGGAACACCGTGATTCTTTATTGCCGCCAGGGAAGGAATTAGGTGGCAGGGTGAAAAAACATCTACCCCTAAAGAAAAAAAAGAAACACGAATTACAAAAGTCATAGCTCTGAAATACAGCTTACTATGCATTCCAAAGCCTGAAAATAAAAAATAAAAACTAGAGAATGCCTTATATCCTCCTTTCCTGTATTATCACCATACTAGTAATGCCTCCAATAATGGTTACAGTGGATTACAACTGAAAGAGCTAAAATTAAAAATAAATAGATAAAACTTTCTGAGAAGCAGAATAGAGAAGCCTAAAATTCAAGAGGAGAGAAAAAAACATGATTACTAGAGACATATGAAGCTTCCAGTGTCCATAGCTACAACAAACATCAAACATAACACAACTCTTGGCCAAATTAACATGTATACCAAACATCTACTAACATATATGATATCTTCAGCATTCAACAAAAAGTTCTAAGACATGCCCAAAAGGCAAGAAGCAAACAAATAAACAAAGAACACATAGTCAGAAGACAAAATATTAAAGAGACAAAGACTCACTTATGACATGGATGTTGGAATTATCAGAGAGGAAATTTAAAATGATTATTATTACCTTGTCAAAATCTCTAATGAAAAAGTACAGGACTTGCAAAACCAGAAGGGTTATATAAGAGGAGAGATGAGAATTATAAGAATAAAAAGAAAATGTTAGAAATTATTTTTAAAAAACATACAGCAACAAAAATGAAGAATGATCTCCATAGGTTCATCAGTACACCCAACCCAACTAAATAAAATGTCAGTAAATTTGAAGACAGATCAATAGAAATTTTTCAAACTGAAATTGAATTAAAAAATGACAAAAATAGAACAGAACATTCAAGAACTCTGGGAAAATATTTGCAAAATTGTAATACTAGATGAAAAAGACAAAACAAAATGAAATAAAAATTTGGGAAATAGTAGTTGAAAAATGTTAAAATAGTGACAGGCACCAATACACAGATCTAAGAAGCTCAGAGAACACCACAAAAAGATACACACAGTATTAGTCAGGATTCTCCTGAAAAATACAAGCAATAGAACCAGTAGGCTCTATTTTTCTCTCTGTATAGAGAGAGAGAGACAGAAGTTTATTTTAAGAAATTGGCTCACATTATTATGGGAGCTGGCAAATCCAAAATCTGCAGGATGGATTGGTAGATTGGAGACCCAAAGAAGAGCAAATAATGTAGTTCAATTCTGAAGGCCATCAGAATAAAATTCCAGGAAGGAACCAACATTGTAGTTCAAATCCAAAGGATATCTACTGGCAGAATTACTCTTTGCTTGGGGGAAGTAGGTACTTTTGTTCTATTCAGTTCTTAACTGACTGGATGAGACCCACCCTGATTACAGAGCGAAATCTGTTTTGCTCAAAGTTTACTAATTTATATGCTAATCTCATGGAAAATAGTCTTCATAAAAATATCTGGAATAATGTGTTACCAAATATTTGGGCACAATGAAGCATCCAAATTGACACTTAAAATTAATTATCACACATAACAAAACATAGATAAGAATTGCCAAAGATGTCTCATCAGATATTATGTCAACAGCAAAATAATGGCATAAAATCTTTAAAATGTTAAAAGAAAAATTCTGCCAATCAAAAATTCTATACCCAGTAAAACATGTACTTTAAGATTGAAAAAAAAAAAAGCCTTTCTCAAAAAAAAAAAAAATATATATATATATAGCTAGTGTACTAGCCCTACAAAAATTGTTAAAGGAAGTTCTTCACAGAAAGAAATTTATATAAGTCAGAAAAATTGAGAATACACACAAAAAAGGAAGAGTAGAGCACAACAAATAAATAAAGGTAAAATGTCTTTTATGTTTTTCTTAATTTCCTAAAAGATAATGAATATTTTAAAACAACAATAATAACAATGTTTGAGTATTTATAGCATATGTTTAAATAAAATGAATAATGACTGTGTTAGAAGACAGGAGAGAGGAATTAAGAATATCATAAATTACCTGCACTATATCGGAATGAAATAGTATCATTTAAAGAGGAACTTAGATTGTTTAAAAATGTATATAGTAAACCCTCACGCAACCACTAAAAAAGATGAAAAGGAAGTATAAATGATATGTCAGTATAGAAAAAAATGACATAATAAATGCTCAATAAATAACAGAGAGAGCCAGAGAAGGAAACATTTAAAAGAAAGAAAGAGCAAATGTAGTTAATACAAAACATAAAGATAATAGGCTGGGTGTGGTGGCTCACGTTTGTAATCCCAGCACTTTGGGAGGCCAAGGCAGGTAGATCACCTGAGGTCAGGAGTTCAAGACCAGCCTGACCAACATGGAGAAACCCTGTCTCTACTAAAGATGCAAAATTAGCCAGACATGGTGGCACACACCTGTAATCCCAGCTATTCGAGAGGCTGAGGCAGGAGAATTGCTTGAACCTGGGAGGCAGAGGTTGCAATGAGCCAAGATCGTGCTATTGCACTGCAGCCTGGGCAGCAAGAGTGAAACTCTGTCTCAAAAAAAAAAAAAAAAAAAAAAAGATAGTATATATGTTTTATTCCAAACATGTTTGGAATCGCTTTATACCTGAATAGTCTAATCACACCAGTCAAAATCAGAAATTGACTGCCTGTTGCTGTGTTAATTAACTTAGGATTATGGCCTCCAGTTCTATCCATGTTGTTGCAAAGGACATGCTTTTATTTTTCTCTATAACTGTGTAGTATTTCATGGTGTATATGCAACACATTTTCTCAATTATAAGTGGTAGCTAAATGTTGAGCACAGAAGGACTCAAACAAGGGAACAACAGACACTGTGGACTACTAGATGGGGGTGGTGGGAAGAAGGAACTGGGTTGAAAAACTACCTATTGGGTAACATGTCACTACCTGGGTGCAATATAATCATGTAAAAAATCTGAACATGTATGCCCTGTATCTAATAAAAGTTGAATTAAAAAAAAAAACAGAAATTTGGGAAGAATGATCACTGATAAACACCAATGTAGGGAAAGATGTACTCTTACACCATACTTATTAGAGTTTTCATTGGTATGATCACTTTGGGGAGCTATTTAGCAATATTTTGTGAGATTAAAAATGTGCATATTTCATGAGCAGACAATTCCAACTCTCAATGTCTATATCAGATATGTTCTATTTTATATATGCCAGGAAACATATGAAAAAAAGTATTTACTTCAGAACTTGTTTATATCAGCAAATAAAGTGTAAATAAATTAACTTTCTGCCAGTAGGAAAATGGATGACTTAGAGATAGATTATTTTTATAAGAAAATAGTATATATATTAGAAATGAATTCAGTTGATTTACTTGTATCAAGCGGGATAAATATAGAAAAGATAATGTTAAGTAAAAATCAAAGCTTCAAAAGGGTACTTAGAGTAGGAAACAACATATAAAACTTAAAACACAAATTAATAGAATATTTGTTTATGGGGACATACATATGTAATAAAGACAAAAATACACATTTGTTAATTCAATGGTATAAAAAATCATAAATTACAGATTAGATTAAGAAACAAACACCCATATCAAGAAAACAAAAAAAAAAATATACCTAATTATATGCTGTGTAAAAGAAACCCAATTTAAATGTGAAGAATTATAGAAGTTAAATAAAATGATGAAGAAAGATATATCATGCAAACATGAAGCATAAAAAGTAGCTGAATTACTTCTATTAATTTCAGACAAAGCAATCTTCAGAACAAAAAAGAGTATAAGGAGTAAAAGAAACATTAAATAATGAAAAAAAGGATCAATTGTCAAAGCAGACATAATTATAAAAGGATGTGCACCTAAAAAACAGCATCAAAATATGTGCAAAAATTTATAGAACTGAAAGGAGAAATAGACAAATATCCTATTACAGTTGCATAATTTGACACTCCCTTGTCAGTAAATGATAAATAGAGCAGACAGAAAATGATAAGGCTAAAGATAAATTGAACAGCACTATCAACAAATGTACATTATAGAATATTCTGTGCAGCATCATAAGAACACACATTCTTCTCATGTGCAGATGGAACACTCATCAAGATGGAACACTCACAAAGATACATCACAGTATAGGCCATAAAATAAACATTCGCAAGTTGAAAATGCTAGAAATTATGTAAAGTACATTGTCAGATCGTAACAGATCTACTGTAGAAATCACTAACTGAAATGTGGCCATAAAACCCCAACTATTTATGAAATAGAGAATATAGCTCTAAATAACACCTAGGGTTAAAAACAACTACCAGCATATCTTATGAACATAGAGTACATGCAAAAATCCTTTAAAGTATTAGCAATTCAAAAATGGTAAGATATAAAAAGAGTAATACACCACAACTGATTCATTATAGGAATGCAAGTATGGTTTTACATTCATAAGTCAATCAATGTAATTTATCTTGTTAGCAGGCTAAATATGAAAAATCGTATCTATATATATTAAATTCATTTTATAAAATTTAATATCCATTTATTATTAAAAACTCAAAAATCAGGAATAGAAGGTGTGTTAGCCCAGTCTTACATTGCTGCAAAGAAATGTCCAAGACTGGATAAATTGTAAAGAAAATAAATTTAAGTGGCTAACAGCTCTGCAGGCTGTGCAGGAAGCATGGTGCTGGCATCTGCTGGACTTCTGGTGAGGCCTCTGGGAGCGTTTATTCATGGTGAAAGGCAAAGTGGGAGCTGGCACGTCACATGGCTTGAGCTAGAGCCAAAGAGAGAATGGGAAATCCTGTAGTTTTAAATAACCATATCTTATGGGAACTCACTCATCACTGAGGGGATGGTGCTAAGTTGTTCATGAGGGATACACATTTTCATGATCCAAACACCTTCCACGTGCCCCATCTCCAACAATAGGGATTACATTTCAATGTGAGATTGGATGAGGACACAGATCCAAATCATCTCAGAGGGAAACATCCTTTATCTAATAAGGCAGATAGGAAAACTTACAAAGAACATCATATCGATGATAGACCGAACAAAATGAATATAGTAGTATTGTATTATAGCTAAAATTATAAAATAAATGTTTACAAGTTCATACAGATATTAAAAATGAATCACTAAATAAATAAGGGAGAATAAACAAATCTCCTCTGCAGAAGAATTACAAATAATTTGTTAAGATATTTTCACCTTAAGAAGCAGAGCTCATCTCCCAGTTTCTTAGATGTGGTCTTTACATTGTGACTTTCTTCCAAAACATACACATTACGAAGGAATAAAAAAAAAAAGATAGTGGTACAACTTGACAAACTACCATAGCCAAGTGATTAATATCGACATTAAAAAGTCATACGGATAGCATATATTCTTGATATGCTATGATGAGAAAGGCATTTAATCTCTGTGATCTTGCAACCAAATATCAATTATCCCAGTCTAATGAGAAAAACATCAAAGAAATTGCAATGTAGGAACATTCTACAAAATAACCTGAACTCCTCAAAACTGTCAGTCATCAGAACAGAAATGGAAAATCTGGGAAACCGTCATGGCTACGTGGAGCCAAAGGAGACATGACTACTAAATATAACGTGGTATTATGTTTAGGAATCTAAGATAGGGAAAGGACATAAAGTAAAAACTAAGAAAATATGCATAAATATGGACTTTAGTTAATAAGATATCAATGCTAGTTGGTTAATTATAACAAATCTATTTTTCTAATATAAGATACTAGTTATAGAAGAAGCTGGATACAGAATATATAGAAATATATTATTTTATTTTTAAAATTGCTCTAAGTTATCAAGTTTATAAAAATATTTATTCTACTACTTCTTGCTTAAAAATCCTAATTAAGTAGGAGATAAGCTTAAATTCTTCAAATGAAGACACATAGAATATCTGATGATATTAAGAAAACCAAAGTAATGGAGCTTCACAGAAATTTAACTTTATCGAACTTAGCAGTGTTAATGATCAGCCACTCTGGACTATATCTGAATCTTTTTTGTACCCTTACAATATTAATTTGCTAGCTTTAAAAGATTTTAACTATGATGTTTCAAACAATTGTTTTAGGAGCTATCTGAACATTAACTTGAGCATTGGAAGCTTTTATTATGGTAAGGAGAATTGGTGGAAACAACGGTTAATGATGTTGAAAATACTTTTGTGTGTTTATAATACTATATAGTGAGCCACTTTGGAGAAATGTATATTCAGATTATTAACCCATTTTATGATTGGGTTCTTTATTTAATATTGCACTATTAGTACTTTATAGGTTCTAGATACAAGTTTGTTGCTGCTGTTTTTGGATATGTGGTTTGCAAATATTTTTTCCTGGTCTGTTCCTTGTCTTTTCTTCTTCACATGGACTTTCAAAGAGCAAATGTTTTTAGTTTTGATTTTAATTATGTCCAATGTAGCAACGTTTTATGGATTTGGATTTGTTACAAAATCTAAGAACACTTTGACTAGCCATGGGACCCAAAGATATTCTACCATGATTTTAATAAAAGTTTTCAGTTGTGTGTTTTACATTTAGGTCCATAATCTATTTTGAATGGATTTTTACATGAGGAGTAAGGTTTAGGTCAAGGTTCATATTTTTTTCCTATGGAAGTTTAGTTGCTCTAGTACCAATAAAAATAAAACTTAATAAAAAATGGGTTATATACAAAAACTGGCTCATAATGTTTCATTGACCTAAATATAAAACTGCAATTAGACAAATTCAAGGTGAAAATATAAGAGAAAATGTTTTCCTCTTGGGGTTACAAAAATATATATATTGCATATTTTACAAAAAGCACATTCACAGAAGAATAAACCTAGATAAATTGAACAGTATCCAAATTAAAAACTTCTGCTCTTTCAAATACACTTTCAATAACGGAAAGAAAAGTCACACTTTTTCTGGGAGAAAATATTTTCAGATCATATATCTGATAAAGGACACATAACCAGAATGTATAAAGGACATTCAAATCTCAATATTGAGTAAACAACATTTTTCAAAAAAGGACAATACATATCAATGAACACTTGAATAAATTAAATATTCATATGGCAAGTGAGAATGTGAAAAATTAACACCATTACTTATCAGGGAATTGCCAGGGGAAAAACATGAGATTTCTCCAAGCATACATTAGAATGGCAAAAACATTTTTCTAAATGACATACCAAGCGTTGATGAAGATACAGAACAACTGGATCTCTCATATATTGTTGGTGGGAAAGCAAGATTATATTGCTACTTGAGAAAAATGTTTAGTAATTACTTAGAACATTAATCATACACTTAATATGTTACCATGTAATCTTACTGCTAGGTGATTTTCCAAGTGAAACAAGATTTTAAGTTCACACATGTAAAACAAACTGTACAAGAATTTTTACAATTGCTATATTCATAATTGCCAGAAAATAGAAAAAGTAAAATTCTCCTTAATGGGTTAATGAATAAGCAGACAACAGTACATCTATCTATACAACAGAATACTACTCAGCAATTAAGGAATCAACTATGAATACACTCAACAACATGGATGAATCTCAAATGTATTCTGTAAAGCAACAACATGCATTAAAAGTGTATATTATATATAATTCCATTAATATGACATTCTTAAATAGATGAAACAATAGGAAGAGAAACCTGATGGGTGCCAGGTACTGGGGGTAAGAATTGATTACAAAGAGCAAAATAAAATGTTTTAGGGTAATGGAACAAATCTGTATCTTGACTTTTCTGATGGCTATATGATTGGATGTATTTGTCAGCAATCACAGAACTCTATAGTGAAGAGGGTATATTTTACTATTTGTAAATTATAATGCCTCTCCAACCCCCACACCCCCTAAAAATACAACATGAAAGAAAACTCAGAACTTTACCTAATAATCAGGCCAAGCTAGAGAAAACACAGATCCTTCATATATCATTTTCCAATACCATTCATTAAGTATTTTTAAAAATTATTATTTTGTAAAACATTTGTGGATACATAGTACATGTATATATTTATAGGGTATGTGATATGTTTCAATAAAGACATGCAAAGTGAAATAAGCATATCATGAAGAATAGGGTAACTATCCTCTCAAACATTTATGAGTTATAGACAATTCAATTACATTCTTTAAGTTATTCTTTTTTTTATTATACTTTAAGTTCTAGGGTACATGTGCACAGCATGCAGGTTTGTTACATATGTGTACATGTGCCATGTTGGTGTGCTGCACTCATTAACTTGTCATTTACATTAGGTATATCTCCTAATGCTATCCCTCCCCCCACCTCCCACCCCAGACAGGCCCCAGTGTGTGATGCTCCCCTTCCTGTGTCCAAGTGTTCTCATTGTTCAATTCCCACCTATGAGTGAGAACAAGCGGTGTTTGGTTTTTTGTCCTTGCGATAGTTTGCTGAGAATGACAGTTTCCAGCTTCATCCTAAAATATACAATTTTTATTGACTATAGTCATGCTACTGTGCTATCAAATAGTGGGTCTTATTTACTCTATTTTTTTTTGTACTCATTAACCATCCTCACCTTTTCCTCAAACCCCTACAACTCTTCCCAATCTCCAGTAACTATCTTCCTTCTCTCTATGACCGTGATCTCAATGGTATTTATTTTTAGATCCCATAAGTAAGTGGGAGCATGCAATGTTTGTCTTTCTGTACCTGGCTTATTTCGCTTAGTGTAATGATGTCCAGTTCCATTCATGTTATTGCAAATGACTGAATTTCATTCTTTTTTATGGCTGAATACTATTCCATTGTGTATATGCACCACATATTTTATTCATTAATCTATTGATAGACACTTAGTTTGCTTCCAACTCTTAGCTATTGTAGACAGTGCTGCAACAAACATAGGACTGTGGATGTCTCTCTTATACACTGATTTCCAATTTGGGGGTATATACTAAGCACTGTGATTATTGGATCATAATGTAGCTCAATTTTTAGTTTTCTGAGAAACATAGGAGTGCAGATATTTCTTTGATATAATGATTTTCTTTCTCTTGGTACATATCCAGCAATGGAATTGCTGGATCATATACTAGCACAGATTTTTTTCCAATTTTTTTATGATAATTTAATGGTTCAGTCTTGAATGTAAGTCTTTAATCTATTGTGATTCAATTGTTGTATATGGTGAGAAATAGGGGCCTAGTATCATTCTTCTGCATATGAATATCCAATTTTTCCAGGACTATTTATTGAAAATAATTCTGTTTCCCCAGTGTATGTTTCTGGCACCTTTCTCAAAAATGAGTTTGCTGTAGGTGTGTGGACTTGTTTTGGGGTTCTCTATTCTGTTCCATTGGTCTATGTGTTTTTCATGCCAGTACCATGCTGTTTTTGTTAATACAGATCTGTGGTATAATTTGAAGTGAGGTAATATGATTCCTCCAGTTTCATTCTTTTTACCTAGGTATGGTGTTTGGTGTTGCTGCAATTTGTTATTGTTGCTTTTGTTGCAGCTGCTGCTGTTTATGTCTTTGTGAGTTTCCTAAATTAATTCATTAAGGTCTGTGCTATGGTTTGAAAGTTTGTGTCCCTCCTACCCCCCACCAAATGCATGTGCTGCAAGCTAATCACCAATGCAACGATGCTAGGAGGTGGGATCTTAGAAATATTAGGTCATAATTAGGTCATGAAGGTGGAATGCTGATGAAAAAAAATAGTGATATTATGAAGGAGATCCTGGCAAGCATTTTGGCCCTTTCTTTCATGAGAGGACACAGAAAGAAGTTGCGATCTATGAAGAAAAATGGTCCCTCATTAAACACTAAATCTGTTTGTACTTTGATTTGGACTTCCCAGCCCCCAGAACTGTGAAAAATACATTTCTGTTTTCTAAAAGCCACCCAGACTAAAGCTTTTTAAAAATTATTATTATTATACTTTAAGTTCTGGGTTACATGTGCAGAAAGTGCAGTTTTGTTACCTAGGTATACATGTGCCATGGTGATTTGCTGTATCCATCAATCTGTCATCTACATTAAGCATTTTGCCCAATGCTATCCCCCTCCTAGCCCCCCACACCCCAACAGGCCCCAGTGGGTGGTGTTCCCCTTCCTGTGTCCATGTGTTCTCAATGTTCAACTCCCACTTATGAGTGAGAACATGTGGTGTTTGGTTTTCTCTTCCTGTGGTAGTTTGCTGAGAATGATGGTTTCCAACTTCAACCATGTCCCTGCAAAGGACGTGAACTCATCCTATTTTTTTTGACTGTATAGTATTCCATGGTATATATGTGCCATATTTTCTTAATCCAGTCTATCATTGATGGACATTTGGGTTGGTTCCAAGTCTTTGCTATTGTGAAAAGTGCTGCAATAAACAAACGTGTGCATGTGTCTTTAGAGTAGACTGATTTATAATCCTTTGGGTATATACCCAGTAATGGGAATGCTGAGTCAAATGATATTTCTGGTTCTAGATCCTTGAGGAACTGCTACACTGTCTTCCACAATGGTTGAACTAATTTACACTCTCACCAACAGTGTAAAAGTGTTCCTATTTCTCCACATCCTCTCTAGCATCTGTTGTTTCCTGACTTTTTAATGATTGCCATTCTAACTGGTGTGAGAAGGCATCTCATTGTGGCTTTGATTTGCATTTCTCTAATGACCAGTGATGATAAGCTTTTTTCATATGTTTGTTGACTGCATAAATGTCTTCTTTTGAGAAGTCTGTTCATACCTTCCTGTGCAAATAGTTGAAGACAATCTGCATTCTTTGTTGCATGTGCCCACTAAGGTTTCTCATCAGGTAGCTTACAGTCCTGCTAATGATTAAAGAGACATTTCAGTAAAAATTTTGAATCAATAATCTCCTAATCCTGAGCACTCAGCATGCATATTTTACCATAACTTTGACATTCTATTGTATAGTTGGGAGCTCTGCTTTTTCCTTCACTTTCTGCTTACACAGAGTCTCAAGGCAACATAGAGGTGAAAGTTTAGGGTTTTCTATTTTCTTTTCTGAGTATACACACAACCTTATGTCTGTGTGCCCTTCTGGATTCCCAGATATATGTCAGAATATTTCAAAGCCCCTAATGTAAATCTGATTTCTCAGCTTTTCTTTTTAAGTTTTTTTTTTTTTTCCCATTCTTTTTGCCCCAACTATTATCTGTATCTCAAAATACTGGAATGTTAAACCAATTTTATTAATTGTTTCTGACAAACTCCCTTGGGAGAAAGACTATTTCCATGGAATGAGATATTAGGCCAAATAAAGACAAGCTCTGAAATTGAGGCATTATGTATACTGCCAAACAGGTCAAATAATGACAGTTCTTCAGAAATGATGCTTTTGCATGCTTCAAACATTTTCTACTATTTTCAGTTGCTGTTAGGCTGCTAGCTATTTGTGGTGCTGTTGGTTTTCAAAGCCACCATGGAACTGGGGAAAGTGGAACAGAAATAGGGAGAGTAAAAATGCCATAAAGCTTGCTCTCCTTATTGAGGTGTAGGTGTTTCTACTGAGTTAGTGTCCCTTGGATTGTTGCTAGCCTTTGGTTAATTTACAGAATTCTGAGTAGTTGACTTTGACCATTTTTTCCAGTGCTCTTGTTTTAGTTTTTATGGAGGAACAGATTTTTGAAGGACTTAACTCCATCATTTCTTCTGAAATCACTTTCATGATATAAATATTAGAGTAAGATTTTTTTTTAAAGCACACACATAAAAACAAACAAACAAAAAACAAAATAAAAAAAAAACTCGCTGGAATTTTTACTGGAAAATACTTATAAATCATTTAGGGTCAAATTGACATCTTTAGCATGCTGAGTCTTCATTTTATAGACATGGTATGTCTTGCCATTTATTTAATTCTTTGTTTATGTCATTTTATTAGCATTTTCTAACTGTCAGCATGAAAAACCATTATGTGTTTTGCTAAGTCTCCACCTAAGTATTTAATATTTTTGGATAGATTATAAATGATGTTTCAGTTTTAAAGATGATTTTCATGTGGTCACTATTGGTATATAGAAATGCAGTTAATTATTGTGTAGTAATCATGTATGCTGCAGTGTTGCTACACTCAATTATTAGTTGTAGTAATTTTTAAACTTTTTTGTGGTAGACTTTTTGAACTTTCCTGCATCCACAATCATGCATATGCAAATAAAATTTTCTTTTTTTCCATTTTGTATATTTATTATTATTATTCATTTTCCTATTATAGTTTCAAAATGTTCTAATATTATGTTGAAAAAGAGTTATGAGAATGAACATCCTTGCCTTTTCCCTGAAAGTATTCAGGCTTTCACAATTAGGTATGATGTCAGCTCTAATAAATATGATGCTTCAGTGATATTAGCATTTGTAGATGCTCTATATCAAGACGTGTAAGTTTTCTAATTCTAACTTGCTGAGTGTTTGTTTCTTTGTGTTATGAATTGTGTTGAGTTACATAAAATACCTTTTTGTATCAATTTATATAATCGCTTATGTTGTGGGAAGTCAGGGACCTCAAATGGAGGAACCGGCTGGAGCCACGGCAGAGAAACATAAATTGTGAAAATTTCATGGACATTCATTAGTTCCCAAATAATGCTTTTATAATTTGATATTCCTGTCTTTACTTTAATCTCTTAATCCTGTTATCTTTGTAAGCTAAAGATGTATGTCACCTCAGGACCACTGTGATAACTGTGTTAACTGTACAAATTTATTGTTAAACATGTGTGTTTGAACAATATGAAATCAGTGCACCTTGAAAAAGAACAGAATAACAGCGATTTTTAGGGAACAAGGGAAGACAACCAAAAGGTCTGACTGCCTGCAGGGTTGGGCAAAAAGATCCATATTTTTCTTCTTGCGGAGAGCCTATAAACGGATGTGCACGTAGGGAAGATATAGCTAAATTATTTTCCTAGCAAGGAATATTAATATTAATACCCTGGGAAAGGAATGCATTCCTGGGGGAGATCTATAAATGGCCACTCTGGGAATGTCTGTCTTATGCAGTTCAGATAAGGACTGAGATACGCCCTGGTCTCCTGCAGTACTCTCAGACTTACTAGGGTGGGAAAAAACTGCCCTGGTAAATTTGTGGTCAGACCAGTTCTCTGCTCTCAAACCCTGTTTTCTGTTATTTAAGATGTTTGTCAAGACAATACGTGCACTGCTGAACATAGACCCTTATCAGTAGTTCTGCTTTTGCCCTTTGCCCTGTTCCCTCAGAAGCATGTGGTCTTTGTTAGACCCTTACTAGTAGTTCTGCTTTTTGCCTTTTGAAGCATGTGATCTTTGCACCTACTCCCCATTCTTACACCCCCTCCCCTTTTGAAACCCTTAATAAAAAACTTGCTGGTTTGAGGCTCAGGTGGGCATCATGGTCCTTCTGATATGTGATGTCAGCCCTAGTGGCCCAGCTGTAAAATTCCTCTCCTTATACTGCCTCTCTTATTTCTCAGCCGGCTAACACTTATGGAAAATAGAAAGAACCTACGTTGAAATATTGGGGGTGGGTTCCCCGATACACACGAGTTTTCTTCTTCCTTAAACTGTTGATATGATTTATTATGCAGATTGATTCTTGATTGTTTACCCAGCCTTGCCTAACTGAAATAAATTTTTCAGTCATGGTATATAACTCTGTATATTGTTGTACTTCATTCACTAATATTTTGTTAAAGGTTTTGGTGTCTATATACATAAGGCATATTAATCTTAATTTTTCATTTTTGTATAGTTTTTGTCTGGCTTTAATATCAGGATAATATATATCTCATAAAATGAAATGTTTCTTTCTATTACTTTCTCTGGAAATGATTACTTAAAATTGAAATGAATTCACTTATAAATGTTTAGTTGAACATTTGAAAAAGTAAAATCACCTGGTCCTAAAGATGAACTTTCAGGAACATTATACTTATTAATTCACTTTCTTTAATGGTTGTAGAATGAATATGGCTATGTATTTGGTCTTGTTTTAGTTTTGTTAGCCATGGTCTTGAATTCACAAGTACGAAATTGGTCTTGAATTTATAAGAAAAAATTAATTTTAGTGTTTTATAATTATTATTTTATTTCTTCTGGAACTGTTACAATATTCCCCATTTCCTTCATGATGTTGGTGGTTTGTGACTTCTCTCTTTATTTTCATTTATGGTGTTGGTGGTTTGGATCTTCTCTATTTTTATCAGCCTTGATAGACGTTTCTAAATATTATTAATATAAAAATAACTATATTTGCTTCATTATTTTCTGGTTGTTATTTGCCTTGATTTCTGTGCATATTATTATTATTTCATTCTTTCTACTTATACTGCTTACTTTGCTTTCCATTTTCTACTTTCTTGAGGTAGTAACTTAGAACTTAGACTATTGACTTAAGAACTTTCCTATTTTTCTAATATAAGCATTCAGTAAGATAAATTTCCCTGTCAACATGGATTTAGCTACATATATCAAGTTTTAGTATGTTGTATTTTCATTGAAATCACACACACATCTATATATTTTTTCTTTGTAATTTCCTCTTTGAGAGATGAATTATTTAGAAATGTGTCATTTAGTATCCTCAAGTGTTTAAATATTTTCTTTTGTCTTTCTGGTATTGATTTCTAGTTTGATACCATTATGATCAGATAAAAAATCTTTATAACTTTTTCTTAAATTTGTTGACTCCAGTTTTATGGCCCAAAATATCTTCTGTGTTGGTGAATGCTTCATGGTCACTTAAAAATATGTGTATTCTGATGTTAGTAGGTAGAGTGTTGTATATATATGTCCCTCTTTCTCTTTAAATTTTCTATGTTATTAAATTTGAAATAATTTTTTAAAAACCATGTATTTGATTGTTTTTTAAAAATTACTTTACCAATCTCTGTGTTTGTTCTTTTTGATAGATTTCATTTTTAAAATTGTTTTAGGCTTACAGAAAAATTGAGCAGATAGAGCATATAATTCCTATATATCCCACACCTATTTTTTATAATTAATAATTTACATTAGTGTGTTTGTTAAACTAAATGAGCCAATATTGACTTCTTGTTATGAACTAAAGTCCATAGTTTAGATTTCCTTCATTTTTACCTGATGTCTTTTTTTTTGTTCTCCAGGATCTCATCCGGGATATAATATTGCTTTGTTTGCCATGTCTCCTTAGGTAACTTTTGGCTGTGGCAGTTTCGTGGACTTTTCTTGGTTTTGAGGACCTTGGCAATTTTCAGAAGTATTTATCAGGTATTTTGTAGGATGTTCCAATATTGGAATTTGATATTTTTATTATAATAAGACTGGGGATTATGAGTTCCTGGGAGGAATTCCATGGAGGTGATGTTTCACTTCACCACATCATATCAAAAATAAATACTATCAATGAGATTTATGACTGTTAATATTGACTTAATCACTCGGCTGAGATAATGCATGTCAGATTTCCTGCCTGTAAAATTACTCTTCGATTTTGCATTTTTCTACTCTTTCATTCTCTTCCTTTTTGTTAGAAAGTTACTAAGTGGCTTAAGGAGTGGGATGTTACATCTACATAATTTTTTTGGAATTCTGCAATTAAAACTTGTCCTTCACCCACATTTATTAATTTATTTAATACTTTATGTATTTCAGTATGGAAAATTGGCTATTTATATTATACTTGAGATCTAATCCGATACTACTTTCTCTTGTTGCTCTAATTGTTACCATTTTGGCAATCAGAAACTTTTCAATTGGTGTTTGTCTCCTTGACATACCTGCATCCGTAGACTTTACGTAGACCTTGTAAAGCACTTCTTTACATTTTGGCACTACTTGATGCTGCAAGCTCATGTTCTATATTTCCTGCTAAGCCCTAAGTTCAGTCATTTTTCCAAGTTTCCCTGCTTTATTTCTTGAGGAATGTATTAAAAAACAAGATTTAAGTGACATGTAGGCTAATTGCTAATGGAATTTTATTGCCTGTAGGCCCTTTTTGGTGGCAGATTGCTATGGACTGAATGTTTATGCCCCTCCAAAATTTCTTTGTTGAAATCTTCACCCCCAAGGTAATGCTATTAGAAGGAGGGAACTTTAGAATAATAAGGTGATTGGGACAGAGCCCTCATGAAGAGGATCAATGCCCTTATAAAAGAAATCTGAGAGAGACCCTTTGCCACTTCTGTCATGTGGATTAGAGTGAGAAGAAGGTTATTTATGAGAAAGTAGCCCTCACTAGACACTGAATCGTCTGGTGCCTTGATCTTAGACTCACCAGCTTTCACAACTGTGAGAAATAAATTTCTGTTGTTTATAAGCCACCCAGCCTATGGTATTTTGTTATAGCATCTGGAATGGACTAAGACACAGAACAAGATAATAGGTGGATATGCTAACCTTTGTATATACGCATGTCTATTTATATTTCCATATGTCTCCATCTTTTATCTATATCAAGCTAAACCTGAGTTCATATTGATGTTTCCAATTCTAATTTGTTACAAAATAGATCATCACCTTGTTTTTCTGTAATCTTCTATTCAGTGAAAACCCTTGCTCCCATGCTATGACATCCATTTATTTAATTGTTTGATTTCACTATATATGTACAGCAATATCCAAATTAATAACACGTACCCCTGTGGACATGATTATGTGAACTAGAGTATAGGTTTATGTATTTTAAAAATTTATTTTTATTTTGGAAAATGAACATAACAAAATGTGACATTTTAATGATTTTTAAGGGTAAAATTTAGTGACAATGATTATATTACTAATGCCGTACAGCTATCATTACTATCTATTTTGAAAATACTTTTAAGAACCCAAACAGAAAATCCGTACCCATTAAGCAATAACCCTATTGCCCCCTCCTTTCAGCCCCTGGCAATGACCATTGTACTTTTAGTCTGTATGAGTTTGCCATTTCTGGATATTTCATTTTAGTGGAATCATAGAATATTTGCTATTTTGTGTGTGTATTATTTCACTTATTTTTTTAAGGTTTATTCATTTGTAACATGTATTAAAACTTTATTCCTTTTGTGGTTGAATAATATTCTATTATGTGTATATAACACATTTTGTTCATTCATTTGTTGGTAAATACTTGGGTTATTTTCACCTTCTAGAAATTGTGAGTCATGCTGCAGTGCACATAGGCATATAATTAACTGAGTTGCTACTTTCAATCGTTTTGGATATATAATCAGAATTTGAATTGATGGTGCATATGGTGATTTTATGTATACTAATTTGGGGAACCTCCATACTGTTTTTCTCAATGGCTACACCATTTTACATTCCCACCAGCAATGCACTGTGGTACAGTTTCTCCACGTCAACAGTAACACATTATTTTCTAGGTTTTTTATATTTTTATTTTAATAATGTTTATCCTAATAGATATGAAATAATATTTCATTGTGATTTTGATTTACACACTAATGATGAGTGATGTTGAACATCATTTCATGAGCTTATTGGTTATCTTGTATCTTTTTTAGATAAATGTCTATTTCAATCCTTTGTTTATTTTTGAGCTGAAATGTTTAGTTTTGTGGAGCTGTGGTAATTTCTTATATATTCTGAATATTCATCTCTTATTTTATATATATATATATATATATATATGATTTGCAAATATTTTCACCATTTTTCTGGGTTGCCTTTTTACTTGGTTGATACTTTCCTTTGATGTTCAAAGTTTTAAATTTTGATTAAGTCCAATTTAACTTTTTTTGTTGTTATGTTTTTGCGCCATATCCAATATAACTGTCAGATCCAATACCGTTGTTGCCTGAGAGAACTCAACTGATTTCACCAGGCTAGGCTGCCTTAGTATCTCTTGATGTGAAAGAGAGTCTACAGCTTGTGAGGAAAGAGGCTTCTCTGGTGAGACTCTTATTGTGGTGGAAACCTCCTTGCCTTAGAGTAACAGGTAGTATTTTCTGGGTTTAGTACTTGGTGTAGCATGTTAGTTTCTGAATGATCCCACTATTTTACCTCAGTGTCTCTTTGTCAGGGAGGAACATGTTAGGCCTATTGTGACCCCAAAGCTGCCAAGGCCAAGCCACTTGTTGTGGCTGGGTCCTTAATTCAGTTTTGTTATTTTTATCCTTAAGCACCAAACCGTTATTCCTTCTGCTTACCATTTGTGTCATTCTTCTCTGTTTGGTTTTTACATTATTTCAGAGTTCATAGCTGGACTTATAGAAAGTAGTAGGGATGAATCAATGCCTTCCTGTCAGAACAAGAATTTTGCATTGTATCTGTCCTCAAACTTTTCTCCCAGTGGCCAAATCAGTCTGCATTTTTTTTTTCTTAACCAATATGGAATGCTGCTATCTAAAAGTTAGGCAAAACATAACAGAACATTGGGCTTTAAGTCCTTCATGGGTAGTATATATTGTAAGTAGTAATAAATAGAGTTTCCAGAATTGAATGGAAAATTATTAGTACTAGGCAGAAGATTTTCTTACTTTTCTGAGTTGGAAAGCCTTATATTTCACCATTCTACAGCTTTCCAAAAGATTAGCGCCATGTATCTTGACATTGGAAGCTATAAGCCTAAATTTAGAAACATACTAATTAAAGCTAAACAAAATTTAGAGACATACTAATGTGCACTAAACTTTATTGACTAACCATTAGGTAGCCAGTTAAAAATTGTTGTGCAAAATTTTAATGACAATTTGCCTGAATTTTAATCACAATTTGCCACTTAAGTGATCAAGAAATTATATCGATTTTTAAATGTAAATTTGATAATGTAGAAGAATGTTTTTCTGATTATTGTTATATAGGAAAAAATCACAGAAGTCTGAGTTGTGATCATACCACCTAGTATCAATTATTTTAGACATGTTTAATAATCATAAAGGAATATTCAAATGCTCGCCTTTCAGAATTCTCCCTACATTTCCAAGGTCCTGCAGAACAACATATCTAATTTATTTTCCCCATTTCCAGAGACCATCCAGTCATACAGTTAATACGGAACCAACATCTCACATTACAGCACTATAGGGCTCACAAGTACTTTCTTCTCAGCATCATAGATTAGAAATTATTTCCTTCATTACTGTGGTAGAGACAGATTAATTATCTGACCTTGTAAGTTCAATCAGTGTTTTGCTATTTAGAGTATTTCCCAAACTTTGTTCAGTGAAATATAACTGGGTGAAACAGTAATAGATTCCATAGACATAGACAAGATGCCATGGTCATGTAAGTTTGGTAAATAATAAGCCAAATATAGTTAAATATTTGTATTTCTCTGCCTGACTTCCCAGAAGCTTTAATATGCCTCTCCAAGGGTAGAGGAGAGAGCAGGTTAAAACCTATTGTTTCTAAAAGAATTATCTTTTGAAATAATCTTTAGAAAATTTGCCTAGAATATTTTCATTTGTTTAACACAGAATTTCCAAATCTTAATTAAATATAGAATGCCCCTCACCACACATATTTTATTCCCCTTAAAGAAGAACATATATTCAGTCAAAACAATTAAATGAAGTAGGAAAATTTAAAGTGATAAAGATTAGAAAAAAATAATTGCAAGTGACCTGCCTTCCAGATTATATGATTGCTTCTGTTGACTTTGATAAATACCTACAAAGTGTTTGACAGGATGAACAGAGACAGTATAATTTTTTAAAAGGTAATGGCATTTTTTTACAACACAAAACATTAAAAGCCTCAATCTTTAATACCAACAAAATAGCATATATATGTTAAAATTTTAAGATTTGTAATATATTTACATAGAAAATAATGCAAAATATTTAGAGTATAAAAAGAACTAAATTAATAAAAAACATTATGTTTATGATAAAATAGACTATATGTCAAAGAGTCTATTATTATATTGATTTGTGTTTTGGGGCAATTCAAATCAAAATTTGAACAAGATTTTTAGTATTTTTAGTGGAATTTTAGAGATTATTTAACTCCCTTAGGAGAGCCAAGGTCTAGGAGTAGCAATGATATTCTTCACTAAGAGCACAGTAAAGGGACAATTTCTACTTGTCCTATCAGCTATCAAGACATTATTAAGGCTCATTATAAGACCCATGATAAGGTCATAGTAATAGGATCATATTGTACTGGCAAATAAATAAATGCAGGAAAATAGTGCAGAATTTAATCAACACCTGTATAAAAACCATTAATATGTGGTGTTGGAATGAGTGGTTACCTACACAGAAAAAAAAATTAACTGGATTCTTATTTTATACCTCCACAGAATACAACTATAGATATATAAAGTACTTCAACATACAAGAATAGTACTTGAAAACTTTTAGAAAAAGGCATGATAATATTTCTATGACTAGATATTTTACACAAGATAAAAAGGTGCAAGTGACAAAGAAAGTGAAAAGGCACTCCATGACAGGGAAAACATCAGGGAAAACATATTTATCATACATATCATTTGACAAAGGCTTACTTTTCAGAATATATTTTGAGATAATTACAAAAAAAACTACAAACCAATAGGTAAAGATAAGTAATCTACTAATAAAGCAATATACAAAAGTGACGAAAGGGCTTTCTACATAAGCAGAGACATATGTGTTCAATAAGTATTTGAAAACATGCTCAACTATATTAGTCAGAAAGAAAATACAAATTAAAATCAGACACCATTTCACATTCATTAGAATAATGAAAATAAAAAATTCAGACACCACTAAGTGTACTAATTTGCTAAGGCTGCCATAAAAATACTACAGACTAGGTGGCTCAGAATAGCTTAATTTTATTATCTTACAATTCAGAAAGTGAGAAGTCCAAGATCAGGTTATTGGCACATTTGGTTTCTTCTGAGGCCTCTCTCTCTGGCTTGCAGGTGGTGGTCTTCTCACTGTGCCCTTACATAGTCATTCTTCTGTGTGTTGTATATGTTCTAATTTCCTCTTCTTATAAGGATACCAGTCATATTAGATGACAGTTCATCCATATGACTTCATTTTATCTGAATTTTCTTATTAAGGACCCTATGTCCAAATACAGTCACATTATGAGGTGCTGGGGGTTAGCACTTCAACATCCAAGGGTATATTATTTAGCTCATAAATTTCAAGGGTACATAATTTAGCCCATAATACTAAGTTTGAGCAAATATACTAACATGAAACTAATATTAAACAAACATTAACACTAAACAAACATGAATAAGACTAAACAAAGACACTAATTGTCTGCTATTCTATGGTAGATAAAATTATCATGTGCTTCAGTTGAGAGTTTAAGTTGGTATAGACCTTTAGAAAAACATTTTTTTTAAGTAATGTTGAATATGTACATGCCCTAAAAATGTTACTTCTACTTATGCCTCAGATGGCATCTGTACAGGTGCTCAAGAAGAAATGTATAACAAAAAGCCAAAAGTAAAAACTGACAAACCCCTAATATCTACCAAAATGGAATAGATGAAGAAATTGTGGTAAAGTAATATAGTGCAATATTGTAAAACAATTAAAATGATTAAACTATAGTAATGCACATCAGCATATGTCAATCACAAAAATTTAGTGATAGACTAAATTCACAGAATATATCAATATTTCTTCTTTGTGTGAAGTGATTTTCTAGTAGTATGTTTTAATTTTTTGCTTTTTTGTGTATCCGTTGTAGATTATTGATTTGAGGTTACCACGAGGCTCTCATATAATATTTTACAACCGAATATTTTAAACTGATGACAACTTAATTTGAATCACACAAAAAAATTTAAAAGCAAAAAAAAATTAAAAAGTTTAATATCACCATCCCCCCACTTCTTGACATTTTGTTATCTCTATTTATAATTTTTATACTATTATTTCATAAAGTTATTGTACTTATTACTTTTGATAGGTTTTTCTTTTAGTCTTCCTACTCAAGATATGAGTAGTTTGCACATCAAAGTTACAGTGTTAGAATATTCTGTATTTATTTTTGTGCTTAGTATTACTAATGAGTTTTACATCTTGAGATGATGTCTTATTGATCATTTTTTCTTTCACAATGAATAACTCCCTTTAGCATTCTGGTAGAACTGGTCCAGTGTTGACAAAAATCCCTCCGCTATTGCTTGTCTAGGAAAGTCTTTATTTATCTTTCATGTTTGAAGGTTATTTTTTTGCTGGATGTGCTATTCTAGCATGAAAGTTTGTTTTTCTTCCTTCAGCACAATGAATATGTCGACTCACTCTTTTCTGGCCCCTAAGGTTTCCACTGAGAAGTTTGCTGCCGAATGTATTGGAGCTCATTTATATGTTTTTTTTTTAGCTGCTTATACAAAGTTTTTGCACATCAAAAAAAACAATCAACAAAGTAAAAGACCTTGTTTTACAGATCCAACCGGATCACATTATTCTGTGTATGACTAGCCAATTTTCCCAGCAACATTTATTGAATAGGATGTTCTTTCCTTGTTCTGTGTTTTTGTCAACTTTGTTGAGGATCAATAGACTGTAGGTATGTGGCTTTATTTCTAGGTTGTCTATTCTGTTCCATTGATCTATGTGTCCAATATTGTACAAGTACCGTGTGGTTTTGGTTACTATAGCCTTTTAATATAATTTGAGGTCATTTAATGTGATGCCTCCAGCTTTGTTCTTTTTGCTTAGAATTGCTTTAGCTTTTCTGGCTTTTTTCCTTATGAATTTTTGGATCTTTACTAATTCTGTGAAAAATGACATAAGTATTTTGATAGGAATGGCATTACATCTGTAAATTGCTTTGGGGAGTATGGTCATTTTAATGATTGATTATTTCAAATTATGAGCATGGGATTTTGTTTTTCATTTATCTTTGTCATTTAGGATTTCTTCATCACTTTCTTACAGTTTTCCTTGTAGCAATCTTTTATCTCCTCGATTAAATGTATACCTAGAGATTTATTTTTTCTTGTAGCTATTGTAATTAGGTTTGACATTTTGATTTGGTTCTCAGCTTGATCAGTATTGTGTATAGAAATGCTACTAATTTTTGTACATTGATGTTGTATCCTGAAATGTTATTAAATTCATTTATTAAATCTAGGAGTACTTTGATGGAGTCTTTAGAGTTTTTTAGGTATAAGATCATATGATAAGCAAACGGAAATAATTAGGCTTTCTCTTTTCAATCTGGATGCCTTTTATTTCTTCCTCTTAACTGATTGCTCTGGCTAGGACTTCCAGTACTATGTTGTAATAGGAGGGGTGCAAGTGAGCACCCTTTTCTTTTTTCATTTCTAAGAAGAACAGCTGAAAGCTTTTGCTATGATGTTGGCTATGTGTCTATTATATACGGTTTTTATTATTTGGGGTATGTTTCTTCTATGCATAGTTTGTTGAGTGTTTTAATTATGCAGTAATGCTGAATTTTATAAAAGGATTTTTTGCATCTATTGAGATGATTATATGGCTTTTGTCCTTAATTCTGTTAATGTGGTGAGCTACATTTATTGATTTTTATATGTTGAACCACCCTCACATCTCTAGGATAAAATCCACTTGATTGTGATGCATTACTTTTTTTGATGAGCTATTGGATTTGGTTTACTCATGTATTGTTCAGAACTTTTGCATCTATTTTCGCCAAGAGTAGTAGTCTGCAGTTTTCTTTAATTGTTTCTTTGCCTGGCTTTGGTATCAGAGTGAAACTGGCTGCATGTAATTAGTTAGGGAGGATTCACTTCTCCTTAATTTGTTAAAACTGTTACAATGGGATGGTACCAGTTCTTCTTTGTAATTCTGGTAGAATTAGGTTGTGAATCCATCTGGTCCTAGGCTTCTTTTTTGTGGGGAGATTTTTAAATTACTCATTCAATCCCACTATTCATTGTTAGTCTGTAGAAAATTTTTATTTCTTACTGGTTCAATCTTGAGAGGTTATGTGTTCCAGGAATTTAGCTGTTTCCTTAAATTTTCTAGGTCATGACCATAGAGATATATACACATACATGATATAATATATATCATGTATGTGTATATATAATATATGTATTATATATTATATATGTATATATTATATACACACATATATAATATATAATACACATGTGTGTGTGTATGTATATACACATATATATGTATATATATATGAGATGGAGTGTTGCTCTGTCACCTAGGCTGGAGTACAATGTCACGGTCTCAGCTCACTGCCACCTCTACCTCCCAGGATCAAATAATTCTCCTGTCGCAGCCTCTCGAGTAACTGGGATTACAGGTGCCCACCCCCACCATGATGTCTGGCTATTTTTTGTCTTTTTAATAGAGACAGCGTTTTGCCACTTTGGCCAGGCTGGTCTCAAACTCCTGACCTCAGGTGATCTGCCTGCCTCGGCCTCCCAAAGTGCTGGGATTACAGGCATGAGCCACTGAGCCTGGCCTCTGATAATATTTTGTATTTCTGTTGTATCAGTTGTAATATCTTCTAATTCATTTCTAATTGTGCTTATTTGAATCTTCTCTATTTTTAATCTAGCTAGCATTTAATTAATTTTGTTTATCGCTTCAAAAAATAAACTAGTTTAATTGATACTTGTATGGGTTTTTGGTCTCAAGTTCAATTAGTTCTGCTGTGATGCTGTGAACTTTGTTATTTATTCCTCTTCCTCTGTTAGCATTGAATTTGGTTTCTACTTTTTTTTTTTAGTTCCTTGAGGTGTGACGTGCTGTTATTAATTTGTGATCCTTCTGTTTTCTTGATACAAGCGTTTAATGCTCCAAACTTCCCTCTTAGCATTGCTTTTGGCTGTATCTCCAAGGTTTTGATACGGTGTTTCTCTATTTTTATATGTTACAATTTTTAAAATGTCCCTCTTACTTTATTTATCCAAACATTGTTCAGCACCAAGTTTTTAAATTTTCATATATTTGTGTAGTTTTGAGAGTTTGTCTTGGAATTGATTTCTTCTTTCATTTCTCTATGATATGAGATGATATAATTTTGATTTTTAAAAATTTATTGAGACTTTTTTGTAACCTAACACACAGTCTATTTTGGAAAAGTTACATGTGCTGATGAGGAGATTGTATATTCTTTGGTTGTTGGGTAGAATATTCTGTAAATGTCTGTTAGGTCAATTTGGTCTAGAGGCCACTTTAAGTTCAGTATTTCCGTGTTGATTTTCTGTCTTGATAATCTGTCTAGTGCTGTCAGTGGGGATTGAAGTCTGCCACTATTATTGTATTGATATTTATCTCTTTTCTTAGTTCTATCATTTGTTTCATTCAGACTTTAAACTACAATGATTTTTTTTTAAAGCGGACATTACATGATGGTAAAGGTTTAATTCAACAAGAAGGCCTACCTATTTTAAATATATATGTACCCAACACAAGAACACCCAGATTTATAAAGCAAGTTCTTAAACACCTTTAAAGACACTGAGACTCCTGCCCCCGCAATAATAGGGAGAAACTTTAACAACCCACAGACAATATTAGACAGATCATGGAGGCAAAAAATTAACAAATATTTAGGAGCTGAACTCAGCACTGATCAAATGGAACTGAGAGACACAGAAATTTCCACCCCCAAACAGTGGAATATGCTTTTTTTTTTTATCACCACATTGCACATTCTCTAAAATCAATCAAATAATTGGACATAAAACCCTCCTCAATGATTGCAAAATAACTGATATCATAACAACTACCCTCTTGAACCACAGCACAATCAAACTGAAAATCAATACTAAGAAATTCACTCAAAACCATACAATTACATGGAAATTGAGTAACTTGTTCCTGAATGACTTTTGGGTAAATAATGAAAGTAAGACAGAAATCAAGATGTTCTTTGAAACTAATAAGAACAAAGATACAATCTACCAGAACCTCTAAGAAACAGCTAAGTCAGTGTTAAGATGGAAATCTGGCCTGGCAAGGTGGCTCATGCTTATAATCCCAGCACTTTGGGAGCCCTAGGTGGGCGGATCTCCTGAGATCAGGAGATCGAGACAAGCCTGGCCAACATGGAAAAACCCCATCTCTACTAAAAATTAAAAAAAGTAATAACCAGGGATGGTGGTGGGCATGGTGATGGGCACCTGTAATCCCAGCTACTTTGGAGGCTGGAGCCAGAGAAACACTCAAACCTAGGAGGTGAAGATTGCAGTGAGCCAACATTACGCCACTACACTCCAGCTTCGACAACTGAGTGAGACTCCATCAAAAAATAAAAATAAAAAGAGGGAAATTTGTAGCACTAAATGCCCACATCAAAAACTTTTAAAGATCTCAATTTAGCAACCTAACGTCACAAATAAAACAACTAAAGAACCCAGTGAAACTCACCCCAAAGCTATCAGAAGACAAGCAATAACCAAAATAAGAGTTGAACTGAAGGAGATTCAAATATAAATGAATCTATGAGCTGTTGATTTCGAAAAAAGTAATAAAATAGACCACTAGCTAAACTAATAGAAGAAAAACCCAGAAGAATCAAATAAACACAATCAGAAATGATAAGGAGGATATCACCATTGACCTCACAGAAATACAAACAACCATCAGAGAATACTATAAACACCTCTGTGCACATAAACTAGAAAATCTAGATAAACTGATAAATTCCTGGACACATATACCCTCCCAAGACAAAGCCAGGAAGAAACTGAATGTCTGAAAAGACCAATAATGACTTCTGAAATTAAGGCAGTAATAAATAGCCTACCAACCAAAAAAAACCTCAGGACCAGATAGATTCACAGTTGAATTCTACCAGATGTATAGAGCTGGTACCATTCCTACTGGAACTGTTCCACAAAATTGAGGAGGAATTCCTCCTTAACTAATTCTATGACATCAGCAACACGCTGATACCAAACCTGACAGAGACACAAGAAAATAAAACTTCAGGTCAATATCTTTGATGAACATAGATACAAAAATGTTTAACAAAATACTAGAAAACCAATTCCAGCAGCACAAAAACATCTTATCTATCAAAATCAACTAGGCTTTATCCCTGGGGTGCAAGGTTGGTTCAACATATGCAAATCAAAAAATGTGATTCATCACATAAACAGAACTAAAGACAAAAACCACATGATTATCTCGACAGATGTGGAAAAGACTGTCAATAAAATTCTATGTTCCTTTATGTTAAAAATTCTCAATAAATTAGGTACTGAAGGAATATACATTCAAATGACAAGAGCCATCTATGACAAACACACAGCCAATATCATACTGAATGAGCAAAAGGTGAAAGCATTCCCCTTAGAAACTGGCAAAAGAAAAGGATGCCCTATCTCAGCACTCCTATTCGACATAGTATTGGAGACCCTGGACAAAGGAATCAGGCAAGAAAATGAAATCAAGGGCATTCAAACAGGAAGAGAGGAAATCAGCCTATCCCTGTTTGTAGATATGATCCTGTATCTAGAAAACCCCAAAGCTTTCACCCAAGAGCTTTTTAATCTGAAAAACAACTTCAGCAAAGTCTCAGGACACAAAATCAATGTGCAAAAGTCACTAGCATTTCTTTACACCAACAACATCCAAGCTGAGATCCCAATCAAGAACAGAATCTCATTTATAATTGTCATAAGAATAATAAAATACCTGAGAGTAGAGCTAATCAGAAATGTGAAAAATATCTACAAGGAGAGCTACCAAGCACTGCTCAAAGAAATCAGGCATTACACAAACAAATGGAAAAACATCCCATGCTCATGGATAGAAAGAATCAATATCTTTAAAAATGGCCATACTGCTCAAAGCAATTTATAGATTCATTGCTATTCCTATCAAACTACCAATGATATTCTTCACAGAACTAAACATAAAATCAACATAAAAGGTCATCAATTGCAGACCAAATAAAGAAAATGTGGTACATATACACCATGAAAATCTATGCAGCCATAAATGGAATGAGATCATGTCCTTTGCAGGAACATGAATGGAGCTGGAGGTCATTATCCATAGCAAACTAACACAGGAACAGAAAAGCAAATACTGCATGTTCTCACTTATAAGTGGGAGCTAAATGATGAGAACACATAAACACATAAAAGGGAAAAACAGACACTGGGTCCTATCAGAAGGTGAAGGTTGGGAGTAAAAAGTGGATTAGGAAAAATATCTCACAGGTACTAGGCTTAATACCTTGGTGATGAAATAATCTGTACAACAAACCCCAATGACATAAGTTTGCCTATATAAGAAATCTGCACATTTAACCCTGAACTTAAAAGTTAAAAAATTAACTCCAGATGGATTAAAGACTTAAACATAAGACCTAAAACCACAAAAACCCTAGAAGAAAACCTCGGCAATACCATTCAGGACATAGGCATAGGCAAAGATTTCATGACTAAAACACCAAAAACAATGGCAACAAAAACCAAAATTGACAAATGGGATCTAATTAAACTAAAGAGCTCCTGCACAGCAAAAGAAACTCTCGTCAGGATGAACAGGCAACCTAAAGAATGAGGTAACATTTTTGCCATCTATCCATCGGACAAAGGGCTAATATCCAAAATCTACAAGGAACTTAAACAAATTTACAAGAAAAAACAAAAAACCCATCAAAAAGTGGGAGAAAACTATGAACAGACACTTCTCAAAAGAAGACATGTATGCAGCCAACAAACATATGGAAAAAAGCTCATCATCACTGGTCATTAGAGAAATGCAAATCAAAACCACAATGAGATACCATCTCACACCAGTTAGATTGGTGATCATTAAAATGTCAGGAAACAACAGATGCTGGAGAGGATATGGAGAAATAGGAACGCTTTTACACTGTTGGTGGGAGTGTAAGTTAGTTCAACCATTGTAGAAGACAGTGTGGTGATTCCTCAAGAATATAGAACCAGAAATATCATTTGACCCAGTAATCCCATTACTGGGTATATACCCAAAAGATCTGAAATCATTCTACTATAAAGACACATACACACATATGTTTATTGCAGCACTATTCACAAGAGCAAAGACTTGGAACCAACACAACTGCCCATCAATGTTAGACTGGATAAAGAAAATGTGGCACATATACACCATTGAATACTATAAAGTCATAAAAAAGGATGAATCTGTGTTCTTTGCAGGGACATGGATGAAGCTGGAAACCATCATTCTCAGCAAGCTAACACAGGAACAGAAAACCAAACATCACACGTTCTCACTCATAAGTGGGAGTTGAATAGTGAGAACATACGGGCTCAGGGAGGGGAACATCACACACCAGGGCCTGTCAGGGGGTGGGGGGCAAGGGGAGGGATAGCATTAGGAGAAATACCTAATGTGGACGACAGGTTGATGGGTGCAGCAAACCACTATAGCGTATGTATACCTATGTAACAAACCTGCACATTCTGCTCATGTATCCCAGAACTTAAAGGATAATTAAAAAAGAAAAAAAAAAACAATTTATTTTATTAATCTGGGTGGTCTTGGGTTAGATATATATCAATTTAGGATTGTTATATCTTCTTGGTAAATTGATCCCTTTACCATTTGATGGTCTTCTTTGTGTTTTTTCACTGTTGTTTATTAAAAGTCTGTTTTGTCTGATATAAGTATTGCTACTCCTGCTCACTTTCTTTTGGCATGGAATGCCTTTTTAAAGCACTTTACTTTTAATGTGTAAGTATATTTTTCAGTTAGTTGAATTTTTTATAAGAAGCATATGGTTGCATCCTGTCTTTTTCTCTCGATTCTGCTGATCCATATCTTTTAAGTGGAACATTTAATCCATTTACATTCAAAGTTAATATTGATATATATGTTTTTTTCCTTTTGTAATGTTGTGACCTAGTTGACTTGTAGCCTTAATTGTAATTGTTTATAAGAACTATAAGCTTTATGCTTCGGAGTGTTTTTATGATAGCAAATAATATTGTTGGGATGTGTGTCACTTTCATGTTGAAACGTGATATCCAATTTTGGAAGTGGGCCAAGTAGGAACTGTTTGGTTCATAGTGGCGGACTTCTCATGAATGACTTGGTGCTGTCCTCACATCAATGAATGAGTTTTCACTCTATTAGTTTACACGAGAAATGATTATTTAAAAGAGGTTTGAACCTTCTCTCTCTTTGTTCTCACTCTTGCCATGTGACACACCTCCTTCCTCTTTACCTTTTCCCTGAGTAAAATCTTCCTGAAGATTCACTAGAAGCTGAGAAGATACTGGTGCCATGCTTGAATATTCCAACTAACCATGAGCAAAATAAGCCTTTTTTATTTGTAAATTACTCAGCTTCAGTTATTTCTTTATAGTGACACAAACAGACTAACATAGCAAGTATTGACATTTTGTTTTCATGTTTAGAGCTCCCTTCAGCATTTCTTATAGGTCTGGTCTAGTGGTGACAAGTTTTCTCAGAATTTCTTTTTGTCTGGAAAGCACTTGTTCTTTTTCATTTATGACGCTTGGTTAGCAGTATACAAAATATGTGGTTGCCAGTGTTTTTCTGAGAAGTATGAAAATAGAACCCAAATCTCTTCTGGTTTGTAAGGTTCTACTGCAAAGTTTGCTGATAGTCTGATGGAATTTCCTTTATAGGTGATTAGATGCTTCTCTTTTGGTAAATTTAGTATTTTTTCCTGCATGTTAACTTTAGATAGTCTGATGACTATATGTTTTGGTGAAGTCTGTCTGGCAATGTATTCTCTTTGAGTTCTCTGTACCGCTTGCATCTGGATGTCTAAATAACTATCAAGATGAGAATGTTTGCCTCAATTACTTCCTCAAATAGGTTTTCCAAACACTTTACTTTTTCTTCTCTCTCAAGAATTTTTATGAATTGAGATTTGAATGTTTTACATAATTCCCACACCTCTTGAAGTTTTATTTATATTTTTATTATTCTTTTTTCTTTTGTCTGACTGGGTTATTTTGAAAAACCTGTCTTCAAGCACTAAGATTCTTTCTTCTTGATCTAGTGTATTTTAAAGCTTTCAGTGAGACTATGTAATTCCTAGTTAATATATATATATATATACGTCTGGAATATATATATATATAATATATATTTTTTTATATATTTTTTTATATATATAAATATATATATAAAATATATATATATTTACGTCTGGAATTGTGTTTGTCTTTTAATATCCAGCTCTTTGGTAAATTTTTCTTTCGTATCTGAATTTTTTTTTCTTTTGTTGGTTTCCAACTGTTTTTGTATCTCCTGGAGTTTCTTTAAAATCCATATTTTGAATTATTTATCTGTTATTTCAAAGTTTCATTTTGCTTAGTATCCATTCATATAGAGGTCTGATTCTTTGGGGGTGTTGCAACACTTTATTTTTTGTATACTTCCAGAATGTTTATCTGATGAACTTTCTTCTGGATAAACGATCTCTTATTATTATGTTTGAATTTATTTGCATTTGAACATGATTTGTTTTTCTCCTTGAGGATGTGCTACAATATATGTGTGTAGGGTGTTTGGCTTCGGTTCAGGGTTATTTCAGAAGGAAAGACTCTGAATGAGGTTCTTGGTTATAGATAGCCTTTGTGTGTCAGCTTCCTCAAATTCTGGTTTTAGTAGCATTGTGCTAGGTTTGTGAACATGCTCACTGCCTCCTGCATAGCCAAATTGGTGAAGGTCTCAGGAAGATTATCTCATTCCGCATTGCTGTGTATTTGTGTCAACAGATTTTGTACTGGGTTGTGCAGTTCAATCTCCAGGCAAGTAGGTGGTGTTTATGGGTAAGAGCCAGCTGCACCAGACACAGAAGGATATATGCTTGATTATTGTTTACTGAGAGAAGCTCTATGTAGCCTCAGGCAATAGGATAGTCTGTGGAATGCACAGTGGCCAAAGCTTCCTACTCAGTCCCTTTAGTGGGGCAAAGGTGGGTGGAGTTTTTCTGTCACAACTACTCTTGGATACACCAATAGCGGGCACAAGTACCGGCCCTGATGTGGTCACCAAGGACAGTGCCTGACGTAATGCACCAAGGTCACCACACAGGGAGGGAGGTGGCTATTCTAGCTCCATGGCCTTGGCAGGTAAGAATGTAATCTGCTTCCTTGTCACACCCATGTCCCAGTGCTTGAGGCACTCAGAGTGGACATACACCACTGTCTATCTCCAGGCTGCAGTGTTGCCAAAAGCAATGAAAGACACCTGACCCTTGACTCATTGTTGAGACATCTTTTGTACAGGACCTTCTCCCTTAGCCCAAAACACACAGCTTTGTGGGTCTCCTGCTCTCCACTGCAAGAATGAATGCTGCTACTCCATGAAGAGAGGGGCAGTGGGCTCACCTTTTGTGCAAGCTAGTACTCAGCGGGAACACTATCAGTAGGGATGCGGTCACTCCAATAGCCCTTGAATGGCCATATTCTGGCGTGTCCATGCCAATTTCCCCTGGGTAACAAACATAGCTGTGTCTGCAATGGTGAGCAAGGTGGAGAAGTCTTCCTCTCTACACCTTAGCCCAAGCACCGAGGCCACTGGGTCACTGAGATGGAATCACACTCCTTTCTTGCAGACCTAAGCACAGTGCCTACGTCCCCATTGGAAGTGGTGCAGTCACTCTCAGCTCAGAAGGGGGAAGAATTTGGTTACAGGAAAGTGACTTCTTTGCTTTCTTTTGTCCCAATGGGTGCTTCCTTGGTGCACTGTTTTCTCCCTTCTCTTAGGAGCAACAGTCCCTGTCATCTAAAACCTGCAGCTCCCCTGGGTCCAGTCACTCTCGTGTGGCTGCCACAATCTGAGTGAGTGCTGGGTCATGTCTGCAGGGGCTCTGGTAATGTGTAGATAAAAGAATTAAGAGAACTGAGGCTTCCTGGTTATGACATAGTTCCTCAATGGCTGCATCCCCAGTATGACACCTTGCTACTGCAGCTTGGAACCTGAGACAGGATGAGAAACCTGGTGCAAGTGGGTAGTCCAGTGTAATGCCTTCAAGAAGTTCCCAAATCACTGTCCACCACAGTGACTGAATTCACAAGAGCAGAGGAGCCCTCTGTCAGTTTGGATGCCTGAAGTCTGCTACAGGTGTGAGAAGAGTCAAAAACATCTGCACCTATACTTTCAATGAAATACCGAGTCTCTTATGGTTCCTAGATGATCTCTGCCAGTCTCTTCCTTCTTTGTTCTTTGTGCCTTCACTTCTTCCCTGAGTTCTCCACTAGGATCCAGCAGTCTCCCCTTCATATTCTATTTGGGTCATGATTATTCACCTGTAATTTTGTTCCTTCTTTCTGATGATAACTGGCATCAAACATCCCTGGACAGCTATCTTGAAAATAAAAACATTCTTCAATGTATTTTTTGCCTTTTTGACAATTTTTGTATTGAAATGTTAGGCCATCCTTTTTTTTTTTTTTTTTTTTAACTGATTTATACATATTCCTTGTGGTTCAAGATACTAACTTCCTGTCAAAATGCTGGAAATGCTTTTTCCTCCATTTTGCAGTTTGCTTTCCATTTTACTTGTGTTGCTCCGTGTATCACCGAAGTTTATTATATTTTTAATGCATTCAAATCTATAACTTTTTAATAATGTATTTTGTTTTCATGTCATACTTTTAAAGGTTGCTGATCTTAGCATTGCAAGAGCTGTTACTTCTCTAATTATATTTGTAATAGTTCAATTTTGTATATATTCGGCATTTACTTTTGGTGTTAGAAATGGATTAAAATTATATTTTGTTTTTTCTCAGGACTATATAGTTACTAACAAATTATTGTCTTTTCTCATGTCAATATTCTCAGTATTTTACTCTGTTCTATTATACAATCTATCTGCTCTTGTACTGCCATTGATTATTTTAGATTTGATAGAGATAAAATTTGGCCACTTTAATTTTACTGATTGTCTTTTGAGGGTGTATTGAAATAATCATGACAACACTGGAATTTTATTGTGCTTGAGCCAAAACAGACAAGCAACTTTATTATGACTATTTGTAGACTGTTTAGGTTTAAAAAATAAAATGCATCGAGATGCAATTTTACTACAATAAAATGCACCCACTTTAAATATATGCACTGTGTAATCATCATATATATAAAATTTGTATCACCCCAAAATATTTGCTTACATTTATACTTATCCTTTATGTAAACACTGAACTGGTTTTTGTCACTATAGATAAGTTATGCCTTTACTAGAGTTTCATAAAAATGTTATCAGACATTATCTACACTTTTGTATGTCCTGTTTTAACTCGCTTTGCTTAAATATCATATTAGAATTTCTCAGTAATATAATTTTATTTATCTTTATTTTTTTCACAGTTTTTTTTTGTTGGCTTCTCATCTTCCTTTGATTTTGCCCTCTTTTGGGGGCAGTAGGGTGAAAGTGAAAGAGTCCCTCTTTTGCTTTAAGCCTGATGATAGAATATAGAACCCAAAAGACAATAAAACTACAATAATCAAAAAGATAATTTTGTGCAAAAACAATAGTTTCTTCAGAATGCTATAAAAATTCAAGTACTAAATTGGAGATAAAGGTGTGTGTGAGACTTGACCCTTGCTTTAAGTAAGCTTTCATTCCTGAAATACAGATAGAGCATGTTCTTGAGCAATCATAAAAGCAGGCATTATGTGGTTAAAACTGTAAAATTCTAATAAAATATTACAGGATTTCAAAAAACCAAAATGCTAGCAAGAGAAAGTTTAGAAAATACTTAATGAGAAGTAAATCATGCTCATATTTAATAATTCACACATTTGATATTTCCTTTCAGAGATACATAATAATTTATTCATCTCATTCACTTACAATATATGCTGAGAGGTAAAGGGATGAAACTTTAGTTTGATTTGCATCACATCATTTATATCTACGCTCTCAAAAAATAACGTTTTATTTCAGGTGTTTATTCGCTGTGTTTTATTCACTATTTGTATTTACTCCAGAGGAAGAAAACACAAATAAACATACGTTTTCTTCCTTCTACCCTTCAAATCTGTCATTGTGTATTATTACTTAGCATTAATTTTACAAATGATATACAATTCAGTTCAATTGGAGACATCTGGTACAGAATGCTTATATAGATGCGCTAGATGTGTGATAATATAAAATAATGAAATTCAGAATACTTGATAAAATTAATTTTGAAGTTTTCAGTCAACAATGTTTTAGGTAAAAAATATTTCTTAATCATTAATATTTGGTAGTTATTCCAGTATTTGATATATAAATGTGTTCTTAATTAGCATTTTAACCTTATACAAAAATTATTCACTTATTTTAAAAAGGTATAAATTGAATATATATTTTTTAAAAATTTGTATACATTGAAGATGACAAAACATTTATTCTAGAATATCTTGGCAAGAACACACGAGCACCTTGGCTGAATAAGGATGATACTTGTGTCTTAAAATGGAAGATCAAATATTAGTGTCAAGCAACAATGTCAATAGTAACTCTTAGTTAATAAATGCTGCAACACATGTTAAGAAGAAGTGGTATAAATTAGGAAATGTCATTTATTGCAAGTAAAAACAATTTATTGATTTAAAACAATTTCAATTACAAGCCTTCAAAAATGGATTGCCACCCATTAGCACTCCAATTGTAAATTATAGGTTAAGTTTTAACTTTTGTTCTCTTCATCGTAAAATGAAAACAGATATGGCTTATATTCACTTTTCTCGTTATATTTCCCGAAAGCATAGTATAATTGTTAGGGTTCTTTAGAGGGACAGGACTAATAGGATACATGTCTATATAAAGGGAAGTTTATTAAGGAGTATTGACTCATACAATCACAAGGTGAAGTTCCACAATAGGCCGTTCACAAGGTAAGGAGCAAGGAAGCCAGCCCAAGTCCCATAAACCTCAAAAGTGGGAAGCCAGCAGTGCAGCCTCAGTATGTGGTCGAAGGTCCAAGAGTCCCAAAGCTGAAGAACTTGGAGTCTGATGTTTGAGGGCAGGAAGCATCCAGCACAGGAGAAAGATGGAGGTCAGAAGACTCACCTAGTCTAACCTTTTCAAGTCCTTCTGTCTATTTTTTATTCTGTTTGCACTGGTAGTTGATTAGACTGTGCCCACCCAGACTGAGGGTGAATCTGCCTTTCTCAGTCCACTGACTCAAATGTAATCTCCTTGCAACACCCTCACAGACACACCCAGGAACAATTTACTTTGCATTTTAAATCCAAATCAAGTGAAACTCAATACTAACATCATGATGATGAAAAGTAAAGGTGTTTTACAGTTTAAGATATTCCAATAAGTCCTTTGTAAGGTTCTCCAATTTTGTTAGATTTACCCTCAATGATTTTATTTCTCTAGTTTTATAGTACTATTTGAATTTTTGCTTCTTTTGAGACTTTTTTCTAAAACATAAATTAAAAAAAAAACCTTGAGGTTGGGCGGAGCAAGATGGCCAAATAAGAACAGCTCCAGTCTCCAACTCCCAGCGCGAGAGACACAGAAGACCGGTGATTTCTGCATTTTCAACTGAGGTACCGGGGTCATCTCACTGGGGAGTGCTGGACAATTGGTGCTGGTCAGCTGCTGCAACCCGACCAGCGAGAGCTGAAGCAGGGCGAGTCATTGCCTCACCTGGGAAGCGCAAGGGGGAAGGGAATCCCTTGTCCTAGCCAGGGGAACTGAGACACACAACACCTGGAAAATCGGGTAATTCCCACCCCAATACTGCGCTTTAAGCAAACGGCACACCAGGAGATTATACCCACACCTGGCCGGGAGGGTCCCACGGCCACGGAGCCTCCCTCATTGCTAGCACAGCAGTCTGCGATCTAACCAAGGCAGCAGCGAGGCTGGGGGAGGGGCGCCCGCCATTGCTGAGGCTTAAGTAGGTAAACAAAGCCGCTGGGAAGCTCGAACTGGGTGGAGCTCACAGCAGCTCAAGGAAACCTGCCTGTCTCTGTAGACTCCACCTCTGGGGACAGGGCACAGCTAAACAACAAAAGGGGAAGCAGCAGAGGCTGTGCAGACGCGAACGACTCTGTCTGACAGCTTTGAAGAGAGCAGTGGATCTCCCAACACGGAGGTTGAGATCTGAGAACGGACAGACTGCCTGCTCAAGTGGGTCCCTGACCCCTGAGTAGCCTAACTGGGAGACATCCCCCACTAGGGGCAGTCTGACACCCCACACTCACAGGGTGGAGTACACCCCTGAGAGGAAGCTTCCAAAGTAAGAATCAGACAGGTACACTCGCTGTTCAGCAATATTCTATCTTCTGCAACCTCTGCTGCTGATACCCAGGCAAACAGGGTCTGGAGTGGACCTCAAGCAATCTCCAACAGACCTACAGCTGAGGGTCCTGACTGTTAGAAGGAAAACTATCAAACAGGAAGAACACCTATACCAAAACCCCATCAGTACGTCACCATCATCAAAGACCAGAGGCAGATAAAACCACAAAGATGGGGAAAAAGCAGGGCAGAAAAGCTGGAAATTCAAAAATAAGAGCGCATCTCCCCTGCAAAGGAGCGCAGCTCATCGCCAGCAACGGATCAAAGCTGGTCAGAGAATGACTTTGACGAGATGAGAGAAGAAGGCTTCAGTCCATCAAACTTCTCAGAGCTAAAGGAGGAATTACGTACCCAGCGCAAAGAAACTAAAAATCTTGAAAAAAGAGTGGAAGAATTGATAGCTAGATAATTAATGCAGAGAAGGTCATAAATGAAATGACAGAGATGAAAACCATGACACGAGAAATACGTGACAAATGCACAAGCTTCAGTAACCGACTCGATCAACTGGAAGAAAGAGTATCAGCGATTGAGGATCAAATGAATGAAATGAAGCGAGAAGAGAAACCAAAAGAAAAAAGAAGAAAAAGAAATGAACAAAGCCTGCAAGAAGTATGGGATTATGTAAAAAGACCAAATCTACGTCTGATTGGGGTGCCTGAAAGTGAGGGGGAAAATGGAACCAAGTTGGAAAACACTCTTCAGGATATCATCCAGGAGAACTTCCCCAACCTAGTAGGGCAGGCCAACATTCAAATTCAGGAAATACAGAGAACGCCACAAAGATACTCCTCCAGAAGAGCAACTCCAAGACACATAATTGCCAGATTCACCAAAGTTGAAATGAAGGAAAAAATCTTAAGGGCAGCCAGAGAGAAAGGTCGGGTTACCCACAAAGGGAAGCCCATCAGACTAACAGCAGATCTCTCGGCAGAAACTCTACAAGCCAGAAGAGAGTGGGGGCCAATATTCAACGTTCTTAAAGAAAAGAATTTTCAACCCAGAATTTCATATCCAGCCAAACTAAGTTTCATCAGTGAAGGAGAAATAAAATCCTTTACAGATAAGCAAATGCTTAGAGATTTTGTCACCACCAGGCCTGCCTTACAAGAGACCCTGAAGGAAGCCCTAAACATGGAAAGGAACAAACGGTACCACCCATTGCAAAAACATGCCAAAATGTAAAGACCATCGAGGCTAGGAAGAAACTGCATCAACTAACGAGCAAAATAACCAGTTAATATCATAATGGCAGGATCAAGTTCACACATAACAATATTAACCTTAAATGTAAATGGACTAAATGCTCCAATTAAAAGACACAGACTGGCAAACTGGATAAAGAGTCAAGACCCATCAGTCTGCTGTATTCAGGAGACCCATCTCACATGCAGAGACATACATAGGCTCAAAATAAAGGGATGGAGGAAGATCTACCAAGCAAATGGAGAACAAAAAAAAGCAGGGGTTGCAATCCTAGTCTCTGATAAAACAGACTTTAAACCATCAAAGATCAAAAGAGACAAAGAAGGCCATTACATAATGGTAAAGGGATCAATTCAACAGGAAGAGCTAACTATCCTAAATATATATGCACCCAATACAGGAGCACCCAATTCATAAAGCAAGTCCTTAGAGACTTACAAAGAGACTTAGACTCCCATACAATAATAATGGGAGACTTCAACACTCCACTGTCAACATTAGACAGATCAACGAGACAGAAAGTTAACAAGGATATCCAGGAATTGAACTCATCTCTGCACCAAGCGGACCTAATAGACATCTATAGAACTCTCCACCCCAAATCAACAGAATATACATTCTTCTCAGCACCACATCGCACTTATTCCAAAATTGACCACATAATTGGAAGTAAAGCACTCCTCAGCAAATGTAAAAGAACAGAAATTATAACAAACTGTCTCTCAGACCACAGTGCAATCAAACTAGAACTCAGGACTAAGAAACTCAATCAAAACCGCTCAACTACATGGAAACTGAACAACCTGCTCCTGAATGACTACTGGGTACATAACGAAATGAAGGCAGAAATAAAGATGTTCTTTGAAACCAATGAGAACAAAGATACAACATACCAGAATCTCTGGGACACATTTAAAGCAGTGTGTAGAGGGAAATTTATAGCACTAAATGCCCACAAGAGAAAGCTGGAAAGATCTAAAATTGACACTCTAACATCACAATTAAAAGAACTAGAGAAGCAAGAGCAAACACATTCAAAAGCTAGCAGAAGGCAAGAAATAACTAAGATCAGAGCAGAACTGAAGGAGATAGAGACACAAAAAACCCTCCAAAAAATCAATGAATCCAGGAGTTGGTTTTTTGAAAAGATCAACAAAATTGACAGACCGCTAGCAAGACTAATAAAGAAGAAAAGAGAGAGGAATCAAATAGACGCAATAAAAAATGATAAAGGGGATATCACCACCGACCCCACAGAAATACAAACTACCATCAGAGAATACTATAAACACCTCTACGCAAATCAACTAGAAAATCTAGAAGAAATGGATAATTTCCTGGACACTTACACTCTTCCAAGACTAAACCAGGAAGAAGTTGAATCCCTGAATAGACCAATAGCAGGCTCTGAAATTGAGGCAATAATTAATAGCCTACCAACCAAAAAAAGTCCAGGACCAGATGGATTCACAGCTGAATTCTACCAGAGGTACAAGGAGGAGCTGGTACCATTCCTTCTGAAACTATTCCAATCAATAGAAAAAGAGGGAATCCTCCCTAACTCATTTTATGAGGCCAACATCATCCTGATACCAAAGCCTGGCAGAGACACACAAAAAAAGAGAATTTTAGACCAATATCCCTGATGAACATCGATGCAAAAATCCTCAATAAAATACTGGCAAACCGGATTCAGCAGCACATCAAAAAGCTTATCCACCATGATCAAGTGGGCTTCATCCCTGGGATGCAAGGCTGGTTCAACATTCGCAAATCAATAAACGTAATCCAGCATATAAACAGAACCAAAGACAAGAACCACATGATTATCTCAATAGATGCAGAAAAGGCTTTTGACAAAATTCAACAGCCCTTCATGCTAAAAACGCTCAATAAATTCGGTATTGATGGAACGTACCTCAAAATAATAAGAGCTATTTATGACAAACCCACAGCCAATATCATACTGAATGGGCAAAAACTGGAAAAATTCCCTTTGAAATCTGGCACAAGACAGGGATGCCCTCTCTCACCACTCCTATTCAACATAGTGTTGGAAGTTCTGGCTAGGGCAATCAGGCAAGAGAAAGAAATAAAGGTATCCAGTTAGGAAAAGAAGAAGTCAAATTGTCCCTGTTTGCAGATGACATGATTGTATATTTAGAAAACCCCATTGTCTCAGCCCAAAATCTTAGGCTGATAAGCAACTTCAGCAAAGTCTCAGGATACAAAATTAATGTTCAAAAATCACAAGCATTCTTATACACCAGTAACAGACAAACAGAGAGCCAAATCATGAATGAACTTCCATTCACAATTGCTTCAAAGAGAATAAAATACCTAGGAATCCAACTTACAAGGGATGTAAAGGACCTCTTCAAGGAGAACTACAAACCACTGCTCAGTGAAATCAAAGAGGACACAAACAAATGGAAGAACATACCATGCTCATGGATAGAAGAATCAATATCGTGAAAATGGCCATACTGCCCAAGGGTATTTATAGATTCAATGCCATCCCCATCAAGCTACCAATGAGTTTCTTCACAGAATTGGAAAAAACGGCTTTAAAGTTCATATGGAACCAAAAAAGAGCCCGCATTGCCAAGACAATCCTAAGTCAAAAGGACAAAGCTGGAGGCATCACGCTACCTGACTTCAAACTATACTACAAGGCTACAGTAACCAAAACAGCATGGTACTGGTACCAAAACAGAGATATAGACCAATGGAACAGAACAGAGTCCTCAGAAATAATACCACACATCTACAGCCATCTGATCTTTGACAAACCTGAGAGAAACAAGAAATGGGGAAAGGATTCCCTATTTAATAAATGGTGCTGGGAAAATTGGCTAGCCATAAGTAGAAAGCTGAAACTGGATCCTTTCCTTACTCCTTATACGAAAATTAATTCAAGATGGATTAGAGACTTAAATGTTAGACCTAATACCATAAAAACCCTAGAAGAAAACCTAGGTAGTACCATTCAGGACATAGGCATGGGCAAGGACTTCATGTCTAAAACACCAAAAGCAACGGCAGCAAAAGCCAAAATTGACAAATGGGATCTAATTAAACTAAAGAGCTTCTGCACAGCAAAAGAAACTACCATCAGAGTGAACAGGCAACCTACAGAATGGGAGAAAATTTTTGCAATCTACTCATCTGACAAAGGGCTAATATCCAGAATCTACAAAGAACTCAAACAAATTTACAAGAAAAAAAACAACCCCATCAAAAAGTGGGCAAAGGATATGAACAGACATTTCTCAAAAGAAGACATTCATACAGCCAACAGACACATGAAAAAATGCTCATCATCACTCGCCATCAGAGAAATGCAAATCAAAACCACAATGAGATACCATCTCACACCAGTTAGAATGGCAATCATTAAAAAGTCAGGAAACAACAGGTGCTGGAGAGGATGTGGAGAAATAGGAACACTTTTACACTGTTGGTGGGATTGTAAACTAGTTCAACCATTATGGAAAACAGTATGGCATTCCTCAAGGATCTAGAACTAGATGTACCATATGACCCAGCCATCCCACTACTGGGTATATACCCAAAGGATTATAAATCATGCTGCTATAAAGACACATGCACACGTATGTTTATTGCGGCACTATTCACAATAGCAAAGACTTGGAATCAACCCAAATGTCCATCTGTGACAGACTGGATTAAGAAAATGTGGCACATATACACCATGGAATACTATGCAGCCATAAAAAAGGATGAGTTTGCGTCCTTTGTAGGACATGGATGCAGCTGGAAACCATCATTCTTAGCAAACTATCACAAGAACAGAAAACCAAACACCGCATGTTCTCACTCATAGGTGGGAACTGAACAATGAGATCACTTGGACTCGGGAAAGGGAACATCACACACGGGGCCTATCATGGGGAGGGGGAGGGGGAGGGATTGCATTGGGAGTTATACCTGATATAAATGACGAATTGATGGGTGCTGACGAGTTGATGGGTGCAGCACACCAACATGGCACAAGTATACATATGTAACAAACCTGCACGTTATGCACATGTACCCTAGAACTTAAAGTATAATAAATAAAAAAAAAAAGAAAAAGAAAAAAAAAAACTGAAAGATAATGGTCTAAATAAAAACGGCCCAGGAAAGTCAGCTAGAACATGAGGAGTTGGCCAACAACACATTTTCATACAAATCCATGCAAAAAAGTAACATAAAATGTTTCTAAAGAGATTAAGAATGTTAGAAAATAGTAAATCAATATTATTTTTAGACTAAAAATATTATAAATAAAGGGGTTTATTTTATATATTGTGATATTATAATAAAACAAAAATACAGTTTGTAAGTATTTTGGTCTTTATTCTCATCATTTTATCTATATAGTTCTTAGGAATAATTTCAAGATTGTCATTCTTGCCTTTTCCCTCCTCCACAATTTAAAACTGTACTCTTACAATGAGAAATGAAAAGGATACATTGCCACTGATGCCACAGAAATAAAAGGGATTTGAGGAGGACTACTATAAGGAAGTACATACCAGCAAATTGGATGTGTAGAGATGGATAAATTTCAAAGAAGTATATAAACTACCAAGACTGAATCATGAAGAAATCGAAAACCTGAGCAGACCTATTGCTTTTAAGAAAATTGAGTTACTAATTAACAACCTCTCAACAAGGAAAATACAACGGCCAGAGAGCTTCATAGGTGAATTCTAGCAAACGTTTAAACAATAATTAACACCAGTCCTTCTCAAATGCTAACAAAAAAATGGAAGAGGGAGGAATGCTTCCCAATTCATTTTACAAGTTCAGGATTCCCTTCAAACAAAAACACCACGAGAAAAAAAAATACAAGTCAATGTCCCTGATGAATATGTATGCAAATCTCAAAAAAATACTAGCAAACCAAGTTCAATATCACAGTAAAAGAATTGTACACACTTACCAAGTAAGATTTGTCCTTGAGGTGAAAGAATGTTTCAGTATACGCAATCAATGTGATAAATCACATTTTTACCATGAAGAATACAGTCATATGATTATATCCACAGATGAAGGAATAATATTTGACAAAAGTCAACACATTTGTAATACAATTTTTCAACAAATTAGGTATAGAAGAGATGTATCACAACATAATAAGGGGCATACATGAGAAACCCACAGCTAATATAATAGGTAATGAAAAAAAGCTGAAAATATTTCTTCTCAGATGAGGACAAAATAAAGGATGACCACTCTTCCCACTTTGATTTAACATAACACTAGAAATCCTAGTCAGAGCAATAAGATACAGAAAAAAAAATCCATATTCCAAGAGAAAAACTAAAATTATCTCAGTATGCAAATGATATCTTATATGTAGAAAATCCTTAAAATCTCCACCAAAAATAAAAACCTGTTAAAACAAAGAAATTTAGTAAAGTTTCAGGATACAAAATTAACATACAAAAATCAGTTGTGTTTGCATATACTAGCAGTAAACTATTAAGAAAGAAAATTTAGAAAACAATCTTGTTTACAATGGCATCAAAAAGAATACAGTATTTATTAATAGTTTCAATCAAGGAGATAAAAATACTATACAATGAAAACTATAAGCCATTGATTACAGAAATTAAAGATGTTACAAATAAATGGAAAGGCATTTTGTGTTCATGAGTTGAAACATATAAAATGCCCACACTGCCCAAAACAATCTACAGATACAATGCTAATCTTATGAAAATCTCAATGACATTTTACAAAAATAGAAAAAAAAATCAAAAGTTTATATGAAACCACAAGAGATCACAAATAACCAAAACAATATTGAGAAGAGCAAAGCTGGAGGTATCATACATTCTGATTTCAAATTATATTGCAGTACTACAGTAATCAAAACAATATAGTACTGATGTAAAAACAAACACATAGCCCAATGGAACAAAATATAGAGCTCAGAAATAAATTCATGAATATATGACTAACTGATCTTTGGCATAGGTTCCAACAATATATAATGGGTAGAAGATAATCTTGTCTACAGATAGTATCAGCAAAACTGGACCTCCATATGAAAACAATGAAATTGAGTTCTTACACCATATACAAACATTTACACAAAATTGATTGAAGACTTAAATGTAAGACTTGACATTATAAATTTCTTAGAACACATGTGAAAATAGCTTCTTGACATTGTCTTTGTGATGTTTTCTTGAATATGACACAAAAACCATAGGCAATGAAAGCAAAAGTAGATGGGATTGCATCAAACTAAAAGCTTCTAGATAGGAAAATAAATAGTAAAAAATGAAAAGGCAACCTACAGAATAGGAGAAAATGTTTGCAAACAATATATATGACAAAGACTTAATATCTGAAATATACAAATCATTCGTCTATATGTACTTTTTTCAAAACAAATAGCAATTCAATAGAAAAAAAGAAAAAATAAATATTAAAAAGTAGACAAAAGCCTTGTATAGAAATTTTTTTTCCTAAAAAATATACAAATGGCCAACAGAGATATAATAAAGAGGCTCCACAACACTACTTGCTAGGAAAATGCACTTAAAACCCTAATGGAATATGACTCAGACCTGTTAGTGTGACTGTTACAAAATGATAAGAGATTGTGAAGATAAGATAAAAATCCCTTTATGCTTCTGACAGAAAGAGGGGAAAGTCATCATTTTGAAATATGCCTGACTATTACATTCCCCTCAACAAAGGTATATCAGTCAGAATTATCCAGAGAAATAGAACCAACATGGAGGGGGAGAGAGAGAGAGAGAGAGAAAGAAAGAAAGAAAATTTGTCATAGGAATTGGCTCACATAATTATAGAAGCCAAAATGTTTCATAACATGCTGTCTGCCAGCTGGAGAATCAGGAAAGCCATTGGTGTAGTTCAATCCCAATGGCCTAAGGAACAAGAGTGACAATGATGTCATCCAATCTGAGGCCACAGGCCTGAGAACTGGGGGTAGGGTTGTACTAGTATAAATCTTAAGAGTCCACCGGCTGAAGAATCAGCACCTCTGCTGTCTAAGGGAATAAGGTGGATGTCACAGGTCAAGAAAAGAGAAGAGGAAATTTGCTCTGAGTTTTTGTTATATTTGGGCCTTTCACAGATGGCATAATGCCTGCCCACACTGGTGAAGGTGGACTGTTTTTACTTAGTCTCCTGATTCAATGCTAATCATTTTCAGAAACACAGAGAAAAAAATGTTTTATCAGCTTTTGGGCATCCCTTTGTCCAGTCAAGTTGACACCTACAATTAACCATCACCAGGCCATCCCTTTTCAACTTGATACTCATATGCATCTCCTTAAATGACAATCTACAAATAAAGATAAGGAGAAGCTAATGATTCTGCCTAATATGATATAACTAACCTGTATACAACTGAAAATACACCACTACCGTCTTCAGGAAAAGTCGTCTTTAAGTGATGTTCAGTCTTCACCTGATGCCCTGTAGCTTAATATGATGTAAAACTAAAACTCTTAAAAACATATTTAAAATAACACATCTTATGTTACATGATAAGGAAACAAGAAAGAAAGCAAAGATAGATAATAATACATGTATATAAATACACATTTATTTATAACATAAGAAGGAAATACGCATGACAGTTACAGTTTTCTGTTCTATAACTGATCATGTGGTCATAGCTAGTGTTCATAATTACCTTCTCCCACTCATTCTGTATTACATTTGCCTTCAGCAGGATCCTTAGCTACTTATAGTTCTTTCTTGAGCTGGTGTGGTAATCACAACTTTTATTCTTGAAAGGTCTGGACCTTTATGTGTCTTCCCCAGATTGGGTTGTTAGAGCTCGCCATTGACATTAATCACAGGACATGGTAATATTAAGACAAGACCTAAATGAGCTCCTGTATTGTGGACATATTCTTTCTTACTTCCATTGTAGAGTGGTAGTCTAGTTTTCCATTGGTAGTCCATATCAGTCATCTCTGCCAATTCTGCAACTCTCTTCTTGACGTATTTACTCTAAGATATAAGGAGGCCGAATGAACTAGGCAGCAGTCTTAACTTTTTATAGTTTAATAAAATTACTGTTATGTCTCCTAGTTGAAGGATTTCTCTTTCTGAAGCTAAGAGCTCTAGGCCAGTAGAGTATAAAGTCCTGGGATCAGGAAGAAAAAAATTTTGCTAGTGTGTCACAAGGGACAATAGTGAGGGGCGCCTCTCCCATTTTTATCCCTTAATTCCTGGACCTATGAATCCTAGCTATAGGAGGAACAGTACCATAGGTTGGATGCTGATTCAAGCACATACAGCATTCTGGAAAACCCTGCCCCACCCCTATAAGGTATTTTCACCTACCTAGTGCTGTAACAGAGTCTTCAAAAGGCAAATCCACATTCTATCAAGGCAGCTGCTTTAGGATAGTGTAGAACATGGTAAGACCAGTGAATTCCATAAGTATCAGCCCATTGTCATACTTTTTTAGCTGTGAAGTGATTTCCTTGTTTAAAAGCAACACAGTGTGTAATACTACGACAATGGATAAGGCATACTGTAAGTCCATGGATGATAGTTTTAACAGAAGCATTTCATGCAGGAAAGGTAAATTCTTATCCAGAGTCAGTGTCTATTCCAGTTAGGATAAAGCAATGTCTCTCTTAAGATAGAAGTGATCTAATGTAACCAACTTGCCAACAGGTAGCTGGATGATTACCCTCGAAAGTGGTGCCATACTGGGGGCACAGTGTTGCTCCCTGCTACTCCCATATTGGGCACTCAGAGGAGGCCATAGCCTAGTCTGCCTTGCGGGGTGAAAGTCCACATTGCTGAGCACATTAATAACCTCTACCCCTGTCACCATGGCCACGCCATTCATGAGTCCATTATGCAATGACAGAAATGGCTGGAGAAATAGGATGGCTGGATTCCACAGAAAAGATCATTCTATCCACTTAATTATTAAAATCCTCCTCTGATGTGGTCACTCTTTTTTGGGCATTCACATAGAACACAAATATCTTCACTTTTTTCCCATTCAGAGTGGTCTATCCACATACCTCATCCCAAAATTTCTTTGTTATCAATTGGGAAATCATGTGCTTTCAAATCTCTGACCATCCAACCAACTCATTGATGACAGCCCAGAAGTTGGTATATAATTGCTCATCTAGTCTTTTCTCTTTCCAAGCAAAGCACATAACCAGGTTCAGTACCCCAAATTATTTACATTGGAAGGACTTACTTTCATCACTATCTATCAGGGATGTCCTAGACAGAGGCTGTGGTGCTTCAGCTGCCCACTCGCAGGTAGTGCCTTGAGTATGGTGCAGAACCATTTGTAAATCAAGCTCAATTTTTCCCTTACTCTGTCCCATGAGGCCCTAGGTGCAGGCTGGGAGAGAGATGACAGTGTAGTAGGAGTGGAAGCCATGGACATTTGAACAAATTTTTTTGTTTTAATTGGGGAAGGGCAGCCTCCTTTCATTTTGTCAATTTTGTTTTAGGCCACTTCATGTAACGTACTTGTGCCTGCTTGGGACTGAGTATGTATATGCCACTTCTGTTTGATGATGTAGTGCTTTTGTACATGCCAGACTCTATGGCTTGATTGATTATGTGATGTCAAGTTCATGATAAGTTGCTCAGTTCACTTGGTAACTTGGTGACCTATGTTCAAGCATTTAGTTCTATAAAGGCCCAATAGTAGACCAAGGGCAGTATCTCAGAGGGAGAACAGATATCCTCATATAATGACAGGGCTGGTCTCTAAAATCCTGAAGACCTGCTCTGTTATTCACCTATAGGGGTTTGCTAAAGCCTACAAAGAGCACCCCTATCTGCCACTGAAACTTCAAGCACCATGAGATCTGCTGGATCATATGGCCCATGTGGCAGAGCAGCTTGTACAGCAGCCTGCCTTTTGCAGAAGCTTTTCCTATTTTGAGGACGATTTAAAACTAGCATATTTTTAGGTCATTCTTTGTAACACACCCAAATGTGAAATAAGCTGCCTCCAAAATCTAACTACATTCACTAGACATTGTACCCCTTTTATGGATGTAGGAGGAGCCAGATGCAACAATTTATCCTTCATCTTGGATGAAATATTACAACATGTCCCACATCACTTGTTCCCTAAAAATTTCACTGAGGTAGAAGATCCTTTAACTTAGTTATATTTATTTCCCACCCTCTCATGTGCAAATGTCTTACCAGTAAGTCTAGAGTAATTGCTGCTTATTGCTCAATAGGCCAAATCTACGTAATGATATCAATATAATAGACTAATACAGAAGGAAAAAACTATAAATATCTCTGCATACTGCTGGATGTCATTATCCTAAGGAAATTAATGCAGGAACACAAATACTGTGTATTCTCTCTTATAGATGGCAACTAAACATTGGGTACACATGGACACAAGATGGGAACAATATACACTGGTGACTATTTAAAGGGGAATAGTCAACTACTATTGGAAAACTACCTATTGGATACTCTGCTCTGGACCTGGGTGACAGGACCCATGGTACCCCAAACTTCAGCATTATGTAATACACCAATGTAACAAACCTTCACAGGTACCTCCTGAACCTAAAATAAAAGTTGAAAAAAAGATTCCTACAAACTAAATTGTGACATAGGGCTAGATAGTTGATATTCTTCCGAGGTAGGAGAGTGAATGTAAATTGTTGTCCTTGACTACTGAAAGAAAACTGTATCTAATGGGCCTGTGTAAAGGGATAAAGAAAAAGGCATTTGCCAGAAAAATAGCTGCATATCAAGTACCTGGGGATATGTTAACTAGCTTAAGATATGAAACCACATCTGATAACAGCCACAGCTGGAGTCACCACTTATTAATTCTCAGTAATTGGCTGTTATTATCCAAGATCCATCTGTCTTCTGCATAGGCCAAATAAAAGACTTGAATGGGGATGTGATGAGAATCACCACTCTTGCATCTTTTAAGTACTTGATGGTGGCACTAACCTAGGCAATCCCTCCAGGAATGCAGTATTACTTTTGAATTACTATTTTCCAAGGTAAATTCAGTGTTGAGCCTTTCACTTAGTCTTTCCAACCATAATAACTCTGACACCATAGGTAGGGAATAAAGGTGGAGATTCTGCCAGCAGCTAATTATGCCTATACCAATTATACATTCCAGAACAAGGAAAATAACCAGAGAATAAGTTCAAAGACCCACAGGATTCACCATGACACAGACTTGAGCTAAGTCTCCATTAACCATGTGACCTCCATACTTCCATTGTGACTGAAGGCCCACAGTGACAATTTGATTCTCCTTGCATCTATGTTAGTTCAGAGCTAGTGTCCAGTAGTCACCCCAAAGATCTTATTATTCCATTCTCCCCAAAACACAGTTACTTTCATAAAAGGACGTAGGTTTTTTGAGAAAGGTTGCAAAAAGGTTAATGGTAAATATTTTCAGTATTGCACTGGGGTACTTCCTCAAAGAGGCCTGGCATTCCCTTCCCCATTCGATGGGTTCTGGATCTATAAACTGGCTTGTCTTTGAATTGATTGAGAAGCAGTGGCTCTCTGTTTGTATGGTTTGAGTTAGGCCTTTTTTTTTTTTCCACTTGATATGGAGCTCCTCTCTTTTCATAGATGGAGTAAGAATTTAGTAGGTTTCCTATCTGTTTCACTTCTGGGAACATCATAATTAACTAGCCAATGTCATAGGTCTATGCAAGTCAGATTATTCTGGTTGCTACTTTGACTTTGCTATCTGACCTAGCAAGTAAGTCCAGTTTGCCTTTTGCGGTCAAGTGCTGGATGTTGGCCTCTATCACTCTAAGATCCAGTTATTTCTATTGTATTTATGTTTTTCAATTGAGTAGCTGTGGTTTCCACTGTAAGGACTGGACTATTAGAGAAGAGCAATTACAGAGCTCTTCAAGGATGCCGTAGATATCTCCATGAATGTATTTTTCAAAAAATTGGTGAAAGACATGTTTTATGGACCCTCCAAGTGTGGGTGAATAGGTCTTAATGACAAATTCACTCTAACATTCCTGTCTCTCTCAGCCTTTTAATCCCTTCATCTACATTAAACCAAGCCAGATAGAGTATACCCAGCTCACTCATGATGGGTTATCTTTTGATCCATGTTTTAACCAAGGAACCAAACAACTATTACTGCCCTTTCTAACCTCTGTGGGAGGTGAAAAGGCTGATACTACTGTAGGTAGAAGGCTGCTTTCACTGTGTGTTTGAATGCCACTGCCACTGGGTGTGGAGAGCTTATTTCCACTGGGGATGGGGTGACCATTTTTGCTAAGGGAGAGACAGTGAAAAGTATTAGAATTTAACAAAATTCCTTAAAAAGTTATGGAGAAATAAAGGCATTTTAAAACAAACAAAAACTGAGATGATTTTTTGCCTGTAGAACTGGATAAGAAATGTTAAAGAAGTTTTTCTGAGAGAAGGAAAATGTCATTGGTCCATATCTTGGATCTACATAAAGATAACATAAGAAGGAATAAATGAAAGTAAATAAAATATATATTGTTTTACTAGCAACTGGTCTATCAGATAACTACTTGTTCAAAATAATAACATCAGCAATATATTAGAAGATTATAGCGGCCGGGCGCAGTGGCTCACGCCTTTAATCTCAGCACTTTGGAAGGCCGAGACAGGCGGATCATGAGGTCAGGAGATCGAGACCATCCTGGCTAACACGATGAAACTCCGTCTCTGCTAAAAATACAAAAAATTAGCCAAGTGCGGTGGCGGGCTCCTGTAGTCCCAGCTCCACGGGAGGCTGAGGCAGGAGAATGGTGTGAACCCGGGAGGCAGAACTTGCAGTGAGTCGAGATCGCGCCACTGCACTCCAGCCTGGGCGACAGAGCAAGACTCTGTCTCAAAAAAAAAAAAAAAAAAGAGAAGATTATAGCTTATGGGGTAAATGAAATATATGACAGTGATATTATAAAGAAACAAAAAGAACAAAAAACAAAAGCAACAAATAGACAACAAATAGGTAACAGTTATAAATATAAATAATAATGTAACTGTATCAATAATCATTTTAATGTGAATGTTTTAAATACACCAATTAAAAGACACACTATCAGAGCAGATTATAAAAGACCAAACTATATGTTGTCTATGAAAATTATTTTAAATATAAAATATATATAGATTAAAGGTTAAGGGGTGAAGAAAGATACATTATGGCAGAACAATTAAAACATAGTAGAAGCAGCTATGTTAATTAGAGAGAAAGCATATTTCAGAGCTGGAAAATTATCAGGGATAAAGAGGGCCATTGTGTAATGATAAAGTGGTCAGTTGTCCAAGGAGACATAACAATCCTGAGTATGTGTGTGCTTGACAACAAAACATCAATATTCATGAGGCAAAATATGTTTGCAATTTACAGTTATGACATAATTCATCCAACAACAGTAAAATATGCATTGAACATCCATAAAGATAAACCATTACATTCTGAGCCACAAACACACCATAAAAAATTTAAGAGAAAAGGCATTATTCAAAGTATGCTCTCAGACCACTGTGGAATTAACCTAGAAATCATTAACAACAGTACAGCCACAAAATCTCCAAATATTTGGTTAAATAACACACTTCTAACTAATGCACGGGTCAATGCAGTATTAAATTGTTCAATTTAATCAAGAAATTTAAAAGTATTTTGAATGAAATAAAAATAAAAAACAACTTATCAAAGTGTGTGTGATGTAGCATTGCTTAGATAAACGTTTATAGCATTAGATATATTTACTAGAAAGGTAAAAAGGTCTAAGGTCAATAATGTAAGTTTATAAAGAGGTGTCATGAATTCTAATTCCAAAAATATTCAAAATCTATGAAAGGGATATTATGAAGAGCTCTATGCATGCAAATTTGGCGATTTATATTAAACGGACCAACTCCTTCAAAGTACTAAAACTGACGCAATGAGAAATAGATAATGTAAAAATCTGAATAGGGCTGTATTTTTTTAAAAAATTGAATCAACAATTAATAGCCTTCCAAAACAGACAGCATGAGGCTCAGATGATTTCACTGGCGAATTCTACGAAATATTTAAAGATAAATGGTACTAATCCTCTTAAATCTCTTTCACAAAATTCGAGAAAATACTTCCTGGCATGAAGTAGGGATACCGGTTTCTTCTTTTACAGGTGGATACATGGTTTTTCCAGCACTATTTGTTGAAAAGACCATTTTTCTTACCCACTGAATTGAATCGGCATGCTAGTTAAAATCAATTGGCCGTAAATGTGAAGTTTTAATTCAGGATTTTCAATTTCATTCAATTGACCTATTAATATATGTCTATTTTTATGTCAGTAATCTATTTCTGATTATTGTAGCTTACGGTAAATTTTGAAATTGGCAATTATGAGTCTTCCAACTTTGTTTTTCTTGTTCAAGATTTTCAAAAAATTCTAGGTCCTTTGCATTTTCATATGAAATTTAGGATCAGCTTGTCAACTTCTATGAAGTCGGCTATAATTTTGATAGGAGTTTTGTTGAATCTGTAGATCAATTTGGGAAGATTGCCATCTTTACAATACTGTCTCCTATCCATAATTTTGAAGTTTATTCCAATTTATTCAAATCTTCTTTAATTTCTTTCAACATTGTTTTGTAGTTTTCTGGGTACATGTTTTGAACCGTTGTGGCTAAGTTTATTTCTAAATTTATTACGCCACTTGATGCTATTGTTAAAGGACTTTTTACCTTTAACACCCACATGCTCAGTTGTGTATCTTTCTATCCATCTATTCATTCAGCAATCTATTTTCATATGCATATAAAACAGAATTCTACCCTGTCAGTAACTGCTTCAATAATTTACATTCCAATGCAAAATATGATAATTTTATGTCCCTGTGCACATAACATTACATAATTTATTTAATATAAATTTTAGTACTAGATTGATGATAATATGGCATATTCCTGTTAAAAACCATTTATTTTCATTATGTAAAAATGATAGTATGTTTTCATGTGCTTATTTTTTCTATTTCTTTTTTGCTTGGTTAACTGATTAAGTCCTTGATTCATTTTTTTCTAGGAAGATATTCTCATTTTTTATTGATTTAATTTTTCCTTTCCTGCATCAAGTATATTAAGTGTTCCCAACATATATTAAAAATGGGTTACTTTCTATTAAAGAAAAATGAATACAGCGAATTCAGAAGCTATGTTTATACATGCCCTAGGAAATTTCTAAACAATGAGAAATTTGTCTAAATAAGAAATTTCCAAGCAATGAAGTTTCACCCTAAAAGTTCACTCGAACACTGCTTATGTAATTAGGAGAGGGGTAGCATATTGCAGTAAAAGCTGATGCCAAGCTCTCAGAAGTTAACTCCATTGATAATTGATTAAAAATAATTATGATTGCATCCCACAATAGTTTTAAAAAAATTCTAAATTGTTTTGGATCAAAGAAGCCCATTTTATTCCCTTCTAAATTGCTTATTTCCTTTGAGGACCAGAAATTTACTTTACTTTACCTACAGTGTTGATACTACAAATTTTTTAACTGCCTGTAAGCAGAAAAAGTCTGATAAGAAAAGAAAAGGAGTTATTATTCAGCTCTGTTAAAAACCAGCTAATGCTTTTGTTTGTTTTTTCCTGAAGTTGAATGTTTCCTCATAGATTCCAAGTATTTTCGATAGTGTTTTCTATGCTTGATCTTAATGTTGTTGTCTGGGATTTAATTTACATATGCCACTGTATTTTTTAAAAAACCTATTAAAGGTCATGGTGACAAATTGCATAATTTTACAGATATATATATACACACACACACATATACACACACAAAAATCCTGAGTATGTGTATACTATAAACATATATAATCTTATTATTTATATATAATTTATATGTATTATATATATGTATATATTATGGGTTTATATTAGTATATGCATATGTTGTTTATATATTGTTTATACATTATATGTTATATTATATATGTTTATAATACATACATACTCAGGATTGTATGTGTATATATATACATTATATATTACATGTATTCTCATAATATGATATATGTGGGAACAAATGCTGTCAATCTGAATAAATAAACTTAAATATTAATGACACACTTGGTATATGATTTGGCTGCACTAGATTCATAACCATATAAACCAAAAAAAATTGTAAAAACTGATGGTATATTTGATTTGAAGACCTCCAGATTCAAGATGCATAATTATTATAGTTTTGTAAGGTACTTTTAGAAAGCTGATAAGACTGATGGAAGATTAACTTCCCAGCTATCACACAGATAAAAATTCAGTGTTGCCTACATTTCTTTTGGTATAACCTTTGGAAATGGTCTATAGTCCTCTTTGCCCTCATATTCATGTACCTAAATTTTCAGTTCAATTGTATTTTCACTTTATTATAAAATATAAATATTTGTGAACATAGCATTTGCAATTAACGTACAGATTACTGTAAACTCCACTAAGACTTCTGTTCATGGAAGCAGCACTTGCTCTTATAAGTATTAGGATGTAATAAATTTAAGATGTTCTGAGCCTAAAAAAACTGAAAGTATTACAATTAAAGAGAACATTTGCCATTTACTTGAAGTTAATGTTTTTCACTTCACACTTTATTGCACACTAACTATCTTTCCTTCTTATCTATTAAATGTGTTGTGAGCCATTAAGAAAATGCTAATTTTTTGTCAGTGGGGAAAAACGTAAGATGAATTTTCACATTTATTGGACTACTTCTTAGCCTATGTGGTCATTTATTCTTAAGAGTGTTTTGAATAGTATCAACTAGCAATAATGACTGTAAACTAATACGGTTTCTAATGGGAGATTGCATTAGGAGAGTGTCCAAATTATGTAGCTCCAGGAGTGCTATATTTCTTGCTATATTTTATTATCCATTTTGTCTTGAAAAAAGGTTATATAGCTTAAGCTCAATATTGAATCTCTGCTTTTTGCCTCTTTTAAAAACTATCCCAGAATATAGCAAAAAGGTCTATAGGGAAGATACAGCATTAGAATTTTAGCTTAGCCATGTTGTAAATTATGGCACATGATTTGTTACACAAATTACACATAATTTATCTAATTACTAAACTAACCCTCATTTTCTTATTGCCAATATGTAATATTTATATATTTATATAAACCAATGTAAAGTCAGAAAAGCAATAAGTATTATATTACAGAAAATAATTAAAATTAGAATAGATCTTGGTTATAAATAAATTTTTTCAAGCTTATGAACTTATTTACATCTAAAAAAATCTCAACCCAAAATGTATTTTTCCAATGCTGCATGCTTTGATATTTGAAGAAGTCATTGAATAGCTTTTCAACTATATAGATAATAAGTCAAAACTATTTCAGATTATTTTAGGTAGTTCTAATTAGTGATATGTATGTATATATAATTGATATAAAAGTTATTTTTATATAATGTATACAACTATAAGTTTTACTTCAACTCTTACTATGTGCTAAACCCTCTTACATACATTTGTATACATTATATCATTAACCTGCAGAGAAACCATAAAGATGGACATCATTATTGTTTACATTTTATAAATGAAGAAACTGAACAAGAAATTTGATAACTGTTCTAGAGTATTCTGTGACTGACTTAGGATGTAAATCCACACTTCTCTGTGGGTGTCACTTTATTCTGTCATTCAGTCTACATTTGAATCCTGACCATGTGTCTAATGCTAAGACTGCAGTTGAGAATAAGTCAAAGAAAGTACCTGCATTTAAACAATTATATTCTAGTGGAGAAAAAAATAAACATGCAAATACATTAGTTAAATAATTTTGGGAACTATGAAGAAAATAGAATAAGGTGATATGGCAGAGATGAACCGGCTGTGGAGCATGGCCACTGCCTTAGTAAAGGTCATTTCAGAGAAAATGTTTCTAAAGAGTTGACATTTGACTTGAGTCTTGAATGATGAGAAGGAATCAACCATGTAAATTTTGAAGGGAAAACCTAAGTAATTGGATTAGAAAAGTGTAAAGCCTTGTAACAGATACTTAAAGGAACCCATTTTGTCTGGAGCTTAGGGAAGCAGGAAAAAATAAAAAGAAAATAGAAGATATAGAATATGTAGGTAGGGGCAAAATCATGTATTAATATGTAGGCCGTGGTATGGATATTGATTTTTATTCTGAATACAATGATAATCCATTGTAAACTCTTGAGTAGTAGTATCTGATTTAAGTTTTATAAAGTTTATAAAACTGTGATATAGAGCGCTCCTCCAGGGTTGCAAGAGTGGGTGGAGGGAAACACATTTATTCAATGTGATAGAAAATATTTGGATAGACAGATTTGGGAGTAAAATTATAGTTCTGTTTTAGCATTGTTGACTTTGAGATGCCTATTAGACAAGTGAGTGGAGAATTTAGGAAAGTAGTTGGATATAAAATCCAGACTACAGAAAAAGTTCAGCAAATTGTATTAGGAGTTATGGGACTGGATGAGATCACCCAGAACAAATTCATAAACAGAAGAATCTTAAAGGGAGCAGAGACCTGAACCATCTCAAGGAATTTGTTAACCTACCAAAGAACACACTTTTTCTAAATTGCACAAAGTCATCCCTTCTAGACATGTGCCTATTCTGGTAATCAAAAATCAAATAGAAACAAAAATATGTTATCTCTTTAGAAAGGTGCAGTCTTGAGAACATAGGGTTTGTCTAGAAGAATTCCATTCCTACTAGGAGAAGAAGCTGAAGGAAAAATCTGGATTCAAGGTGCCAGTAATGGTAGTAGTCACAGTAGCAGTAATTAAGTGTGTGTGTGTGTTTTCAAAAGACAAAAAAAGGATGTGAATATATGGATATGAGTTGATTGAATTGATTCAGTAGAGACAGAAGTTGAAAATACAGAAGTGAAACAGAGATATAATAAAAAAAGAAAGGTCATGGAGAAGATATGAATGTGTGAAATTAAGGGAAAAGTGGAAGAGCTATTTTATATAGTCACACAAATACTTGGTCTATTTTTTTTCCATATACAACAAGATTATTTTGAAAGAAGGCAGATATAAAATAAGACTGTGGTATCTAGATGCATTGTTGTATACCAGAAAAAGTTACGCATTATTCTTACTGTCCCTAAACACACATTAAATGTTTCTTCAGTTCTCTCATGTGAGAATAAAGTGTGTGTGTATGTATATACACGTGTAAAATATTACATATATAGGTATGCATCCATATTACAGGTGTTCTATTCAGACACTTAAAGCTTTAATCCCTTCCTTCTTCAGTATATTTGAGATTTTTTAAAATTTCAGTTTTTATTTTAGATACAAGGGATACATGTGTAGGATTGTTATATGATATATTGGACCCAGGTACTAAGCATAGTACCCAATAGGTAGTTTTCCAAAAGCACATCCCCCAGCCACCCTCCCTTCTCAGTAGTTTGCAGTGTCTGTTGTATCAAGTTAATGTCCATGTGTGGTTGAAGTTTAATTCCAACTTATATGTGAGAACATGTGGTATTTGCCTTTCTGTTCCTATGTTAATTTGCTTAGGATTATGGCCCACAGCTCTATCCATTCTTCTTCATGACTGTGCATATTCTGTGGTGTGTATATACCATATTTTCTTTATCCAGTTCACCATTGATGGGCACCTAGGTTGACTCTACATCTTTGCTATTGTGAATATCACAGTGAAGAACATACAAGTGCATGTGCCTTTTTGGTATAATGATCTATATACCTTTGAGTATATACCCAGTGATGAGATTGCTGGGTTGAGTGGTAGTTTTGTTTTAAGTTCTTTGAGAAATCTCCAAACTGCTTTCCACAGTGACTGAACTAATTTATATTCCTGTCAAAAGTGTGTAAATGTTCCCTTTTCTCTGCAGTCTTGCCAACATCTTTTTTTTTTTTTTTTTTTTTTTACCTTTTAATAATGGTCATCATGACTGATGTGAGATGGTATATCATTGTAGTTTTTGATTTGCATTTCTCTGATGATTATTGATGATGAGCATTTTTTCAAATACTTACTGGCCACTTCTATGTCTTCCTTTGAGAAGTATCCAGGTCGTTTGCCTTCTTTTTAACGGGGTTTCTTGGTTTTTGCTTGTTGACTTAAGTTCCTTACAGATTCTGGATATTAGACCTTTGGCAGATGCATAGTTTGCAAACATTTCCTACCATTCTGTAGGTTGTCTGTTTTCTCGCTGATAGATTTTTTTTTTTTTTTTCTGTGCAAAAGCTTTTTAGTTTAATTAGGTCCCATTTGTCAATTTTTGTTTTCATTTTATTTGATTTTGTGGATGTGGCCATAAATTATTTACCAAAAAGGGTGTATCCTAAATTTTCTTCTAGGATTTTTATAGTTGAAGGTCTTACATTTATATCCTTAATTTATCTTGAGTTAATTTTTGTATATGATGAAAAAAGGGGTCTAATTTCATTCTTCTGCATATGATTATCCATCACCATTTAATTAATGGAGAGTTATCCCTATTGCTTCTTTTTGTCAGCTTTGTTAAAAATTAGATGGTTGTAGGTGTGCAGTTTTATTTCTGAGTTACATAATTTGTTCCATTGATCTATGTGTCTGCTTTTGTACCAGTACCATGCTGTTTTGGTTACTGTTGCATTGTAATGTAGTTCAAAGTCAGGTAGCTTTGTTTTATTTGCTTAGGATTGTTTTGGCTATACAGACTATTTTTGGTTCCATGTGAGTTTTATATATTTTTTTCTATCTGTGAAGAATGATGTTGGTAGTTCAATAAGAATAGCATTAAATATGTAAATTGCTTTGGACACTTATGGCTGTTTTAATCATATTGATTCTTCCAATCCATGAGCATGAAATGGCTTTCCATTTATTTGCATTTCCTCTGATTTCTTTCAGCGGTGTGTTGTAGTTCTCTTTGTTAAGATCTTTCACCTCCTTGTGAGCTGTATTATATTTCTACGTATTTCATTTTATTTGTGACTATTGTAAATGAGATTACGTTCTTGACTTGACTCTTGACATGGATGTTATTGGTGTGTGGAAATGCTGCTAATTTTTTGTATATTGATATTGTATCCTGAAATGTTGCTGAAGTCATTTATCAGTTCTAGTTGCCTTTTGGTGGAGTCTTTAGGGTTTTCCAAGTATAGAATATCATCAGCGAAAAGAGATAGTTTGACTTCTTTTTTTCCTATTTGATTGTGTTTTATTTCTTTCTCTTTTCTGAATGCCCTGGATAGGACTTCCAGTACTATTTTGAATAGGAGTGGTGAGAGTGGGCATCCTTACGTTATTTCAGTTCCCAAGAGGAATGGTTTCAGCTTTTATCTATTCAGTATGATGTTGACTGTGAGTTTGACATAAATGACTCATTATTGTCAGATATGTTCTTGCAATGCCTAGTCTGTTGAGGGTTTTTATCACGAAAAGACTTTGGATTTTATACAAAGCTTTTTTGCATCTATGGAGATGGCCATATGTTTTTTGCTTTTCTCTTTATGTGGTAAATTGCATTTTGATTTGTGAATGTTGAATCAATCTTGCATCCTAGGAATAAAACCTACTTGGTCATGATGAGTTAACTTTTTTTAAGTTCTGCTGATTTGATTTCTTAGTATTTTGTTGAGGATTTTTGCTTCTATGTTCATCAGGGATATTGGCTTGAAGTTTCCTTTATTAGTCTTATTTCTGCCAGATTTTCATATTAGGCTGATGTTGGATTTATATAATGAGTTAAGGAGGAGTCCCTTCTTGGTTTTTTTAAATGATTGGTACTAGTTCTTCTTTGTATGCCTGGTAGAATTTGATTGTGAATCCATGTGGTCCAGGACATTTTCAGGTTTATAGATTGTTTTAATCAAAATTTTAGTTTCAGAACTCTATATTGAACCCTATTCAGAGTTTCAATCTCATCCTGATTCGATCTTTGGAGATCGTATGTTTCCAGGACCTTTTCCATTTCCTCTAGATTTTCTAATTTGTGCGCAAGGAGCTATTTATAGTATTATCTGAAGATCATTTTTATTTTTCTGATATCAGTTGTAATGTCATCTTTGTCATTTCTGAATGCACTTATTTGACTCTTCTCTCCTTTTTGTCTTTGTTAATCCATCTAACAGTCTATCAATCTTACATATTTTTTTTTTTGGAGAATCAACTCTTGGTTTCATTATATTTTGAATGGATTTTTGAATTTCAATTTCATTAGCTTATTTTCTAATTTTGGTTATTTCTTTTCTTCTGGAGCTTTGGGGTAGTTTTTCTTTTAATAGTTTCTTTAGGTGCAGAGTTATATTGTTAATTTGAAATCTTTTTAACTTCTTGATGAAGGTATTATAAACTTTGCCTTGATGAAAGGCTATAAATTTTCCTCTTAACACTGCTTCAGCTGCACTCTAGGAATTTTGGTAAGTTGTGTCCCTGTTTTCATTAATTTAAAGTAATTTCTAAATTTCTGCCTTAATTTTGATGTTCACCTGTAAGTTATTCAGGAGCAAGTTGTTGAATTTCCACTTATTTGTGCCATTTTAAGATACATTTTTGATATTTATTTCATTGTTTTAGCACTGTGGTCCAAGAATGTGCTTGGTATAATTTTGATTTTTTAAAAATGTGTTGGGACTTGCTTTATGAAGAAGCATTTAGGTAATCCTAGAATACTTCTGTGTGCAGATGAGAAGAATGTACATTCTGTGGTTGTGGTTGTTGGGTGGAGTGTTCCATAGATGTCTATTAGGTCCTATTGGTCAAGTATTGAGTTTAAGTCCAGAGCTTCTTTGTTAGTTTTCTGCCTCAGTGATCTGTTTAATACAGTAAGTAGGGTGTTCAAGTCTCCCATTATTGTGCGGTTATCTAGGTCTTTTGTTAGGCCTAAGATAACTTATTTTATGAATCTTGGTGCTCCAAAGTTGGGTGCATATATATTTATGAAAGTTAAGGTTTCTTGTTGGAATCTACCCTTTATCGTTATGTAATATTCCTCCTTATTCTGAATTTTTATTGATTGATATGATTTGAGTTTGTGTCCCTGCCCATATCTCATGTTAAATTTTAATCCCCAATGTTGGAGGTGAGGCCTGGTGGGAGGTGGTTGAATCATGGTGGCAGTTTCTCATGAATGGTTTGGCAACATCACACTAGTACTGTTCTCCTGATAGAGTTCTCACAAGATCTGGCTTTTTATAAATGTGTAGCACCTCCCGCTCTCTCTTTCTCTTGCTGCTCTGTTCATGTGAGCTGCCAGCTCTGTCTTTGCCTTCTGCCATGATTGAATTTTCCCGAGGCCTCCCCAGAAGCTGAGCTGATGCTGGAATTATTCTTCCTGTACAGACTGTGGAACCATGAGCCAATTAAACCTCTTTTCTTTATAAATTATCCGGTCTCAGATATTTCTTCATAGCAATGCAAAAATGGATTAATGGTTTAAAGTCTGTTTTATCTGATGTAAGAATAACAACTCCTGCTCTTTTTCATCTTTCATTTCCATGGTAGATCTTTTTATTCTTTTTACTTTGAGTCTGTGGGTGTCATTACATGTGAGATGGGTTTCTTGAAAACCACAAACAGTTGGATTTTGTCTCTTCATCCAGTCTGCCATTCTGTATTTTAAGTGGACATTTATCTCATTTACATTCAGGATTACTAATGATATGTGTGATTTTGATTCTGTCATTATGTTGTTTGCTGATTGTTATGTATACTTGATTGTGTAGTTGCTTTATAGCACCTCTGGGCTATGCACTTGAGTGTGATTTTGTGGTAGTGGGTGTCATTCTTTTGAATCCATGGGTAGTACTCTCTTAAGGACAACTTGTAGGCCTTGTCTAGTTGAAATGTATTCCCTCAGTATTTGCTTGTCTGAGATGGGTTTTATTTCTCCATCATGTATGAAGCATATTTTGATAGAATATGAAATTTTTGGTTGGAATTTTTTAAAAGATGCTGAAAATAGGTCTCCCATCTCTTCTGTGGAGAGATTTGCTGCTTGCCTGACTGGGTTCCCTCTGTACTTCACTTGGACCTTCTCTCTCTCTAGCTACCTTTAAGATTTTTTTTTCTTTTGTATTGACATTGGTGAATACGATGTCTATGTGCCTTGGGGACATTTATGTCATGTAGCTCCTGTCTGAGGTTCTCTGTATTCCTTGGATTTACATGTCAACCTTTCTAGCCATATTCAGAAAATTATTATGGACCGTATACTCAAATATATTTTCCAAGTTCCTTATCCTCTGTCCTTGTTCTTAAAAAATATTGATGTATCATAGATTTGGTTTGTTTACATAATGACATATTTCTTGGATATTTTGTTTATTTTTCTCAATTATCTTCTAAAGTTTTGTCTGAATGAGTTAATTTGAAGACTTGGTCTTTGAGCTCTGAGATTATTTCCTTTACTTGGTCTATTCTGCTGTTAATACTTCCAATTATGTTATGACATTTTTGTAGGGAGTTTATCAGCTCTAAAATTTCAATTAGGTTCTTTCTTACACGGCTATTTCATCTTTTAGTTTTTGGATAATTTTACTGGATTCTTTGTATTTCTTGGATGGAGTTTCAAATTTCTTCTGAATCTTGATGAGTTTCCTTGGCATCTAGGCTCTGAATTCTGTATCTGTCATTTCAGGCATTTCACACTGGCCAAGAAACATTTCTGGGAACTGGTGAACTTGTTTGGAGGGAAGGGGACATTGGCTTTTTGAATTGCCAGATTTCTTGCACTAATTATTTCTCATCTGAGAGGGTTGTTGTTCTTTCAACTGTGGTGGGACTTAAGTACAGTCAGTTGGCTTCATTCCTAAATACTTTCAGAGGGCTATAAATCTTTACCTGTGGGTGAATTATTGCGCTCAGTTTCACAGCTGTATACATTAGCAGGATACATTTTTGTTGTAGTTTGGGCTGTGACCCAGTAGATGGCGCTTAAGAGCAACGGCCAGTACCAAGGTTAATACTCAACTGTAGCTTGTTTGTACACGCTTGAATTCAGAGGCATGTTCTGCGGTGAGTTTCAGGGAAGAAGTGGTCCCCTCACCCGGTTCACTCCTGGGCCTTGAAAGAGCCTCTTCGATTGCTAGCACTGCATCTGCATTACTTTCTTAGGTGTACTGGGCCACGGGGACCCCTCCGACAGAAGCTGCGACAGAGACACGCCACACACTCTGTGGACCAGCTCTGTGGAAGGAGGCATGCCCTGCTCCCACTCCGGGTCAAGAACCTGCATGTCTCATCCCTCTCAGTGCTCTGAGGGAGAAGGCTCCTCTCTCACTTGAGTGTCCGCCACAGGTCTTGACTCCATACTCGTGTGCTGCAGTCCAGAATGTCCGTGGCTCAGGTTGAGGTTTTGGCTACCCTGGGAGATCCGATATACTCCTGGGTCACCTGGAAATTACTCAGGTGCAGCAATGCACTTAGGTTGCGCTGTGGTGGCTGCACTGTTCATCCAATCCTGCAGGATGGCTTGGCATAGACTCAAAAGGGCTGGCAGGCAGGAGGGCTTGCAGAGCAGATATGCTCCAGTCCCATGGGGAAGTTGGCTCTGCACTTTCCTGGCTCAGAGGTCAGCTGAGGCCCGTGCCTCCCAGAGGGTGATGGGGAGCCCTGGGAGATTGGCATATATGGCTTCTCTCCACTGCAGCTTCCCAGCATTGAGGCTCTTGAGCTCTCTTCTGTTTTCTAAAAGGCCTGTGTCTTCTCACTCCCTGGGGAGATCCGCCTGTCAAGGTGCAGGTTCATGGGAAACGCAGGGTCTCCTGTAGCTGGGATCCCAGAGAATCACAATAAGAATGAGTTGTCTCTAAGTTCCCTCCCTCACCTCTTTCCCAAAAGCCATTCAAGACCAGAAACTAGCTCTGGCATTCAGGTTCCCTGTGCAAGGTTCCCAGCTTTTTATCTCTTCAACCTCATCATCAGTATTGGCTCTCCATCCACTCTCAGCAAATTATCCTGGTTTGCTGGATAATTTCAGCTCTCTCAACGGAAGTGATGCTTCCTGGCAGCATCTATTCAGCCATCTTGTCCTCTTTCTCATTCTCTGGTGTTTTGAACGGGAAAGCAGTGTATATGTGTATAGAATGGTAGAATATATGATATGAAGGTCAAAGTCATTATATCCTAATTGCATTTTTTTCCGTAAAGTTTATGTCTAGGTCATTAGCTGAGGTAGGTGATTCTGACTAAGACTTTGAGCAGAAAAAATAAGGGTTAAAATACCTGTCTTTGAGAAAAGGAAATGAAATTTTTAGGGAAGTGTAGTAAAAATTTTGTCAGTGTTGATTATTCACTTGAGAAACTATGTCATAACTTTTCCAGTCAACATGGTTTTGTGAGTTTTCTCCAACATCATCCAGATATTTTGTACACCATGCAGTTAGCAGTAAACTATATTGATCTAAAAAGGTTGAAACCCAATAGCCAAAGATAGAACCATAAGATTGTGTAGCTGAATTGAGGTGGATGATAAAGCCATTAGACATGAGATGAAAGAAGCTAACGTGATGAAGAATCAAAAGCTAGTATCTTGAGTTTCTTGTCTATATGAGTAAAGAAGTTTTTAGGAATGATGATGAAGTGAACTACAGTAAAATAAATATTAAATTAAATATTTTATGAATTAAATATTGTGCCTTGGTTGATACATGTCAATGACATGGAACACTTACAAGTAGTAAAATCCGATGATGTATTTGAAAGAAACTTGTTTTTGTATAAAAGGGAAGACAATCTAGAAGTGGTGGGAAGTAAGAAAGCCTCTTATCTATCACCAGGCTCTGGCATGATGAAGATGGGGAGGGGGCTGTGCTTGAGAGGGCTTTAGAAAAAGCTGTATCTTCTCTAGTGAAATAAAGTGAAAAGAGTATTCAAGGTACAGTTGGAATATGTAAAAATGTTTGCTGTTGATCACTTTTGAGCTCTGGAAAGACAACTACAACATTTAGTCAAGGTGGTGAAGTGTGTTCATGTGTGTGTGTGTGTGTGTGTTTGCGTGTATGTGTGTTTGTGTGGTATAGTGGGGAAAGGGAATGAGGTCAGATTTGAGGATTTATAGAGAACTGTGGGATTGAGTGTTTATAGAAGGATGTGTTGCTGAGTGATACGCGGTGGCACTAGACTTGAAAGTAGTAACATGCAGAATATGAATATGTTTTGGTGGCAGCTGGAAACACTGCAGGTTTCACTTATTTTCTATTCTAAGTTTTACTGCCTATAAATAGGCTAAGGATGTGTAAGGATGTATTTTTGATCCATTGAAGCTGATCGATGGAGCAAAAATTCTGGATATAATGCTTTAGTGAAGTATCTGCATTTTGAAACACTCCTCAGGTGATTCAGATGTTCAGTAACATTTGAGAGAGACTGGTTTAGTAAAAATTTATAGAAGACTTATCGCAATAATTATGTCATGTGTATTTATATATTTATATACATATGTTTGTGTGTATATATATACACATTTATATGCTATTTGAAAATAGAATGTGAATCATATATAAATAACCTTCTTATAATGATTGAGGGTACTTAAAGCAATAAAGTCTTCTGCATTTTATGCATTATTCTTATAGTTATTTTTATTCAATTAATGTGCATACTCCTTGAAGAAAAGAATTGCTAAGCAAGGTAAATGAGGAATTATCTTCTATTCAATTATCATAAATATTCATTAGAAGAGTTTAAATTAATTGTGTTACATTATTTACTTATTGTGTATGTAATTAATCTACATTTAGAATTTATTATTAGATGCTTGGGAAAGCAGTATCAAAATTCTTGAATGTATATGATTTTGAAAAAGTCTTGCATAATTGCTCCTATTTGAAATATTACTACAATGCAAAAGTTTGTTATTTATAGCTATAATTTAATTCTAATGCTTATCTGCCAATACCTCTATGTTGGCGATACAATAACAAACATGTATTAAAAGCTTAGTAGATTCCAGTTGTCAATGTATGTGTTAATAAACCTATTCATCACAACCACCCTATGAGTCAGTTACTATTTTTTTTTCTGTTTTAAGCTCTCAGGGAAACTGCAGAATATGGCTGTTAAATAATTTGATCAAGGTCTCCCATTTAGTAAGTGGCAGGGCAGAGACCTCAAAATAGGTAGTTAGATTCCAAGCCTGAACTGTTAATTACTGTATTCTATAGCTTCCTAAAACTACTGTTCAAAGGACAGTGGTAGACAATTTGTAATGAGTAGATCTTTAAAATTTAGGTGATTAAATATTTTATGTCAATATTCAGAGGAAAATGTAATTACAACTTACCCATTAAAAAACTATAAAAATTCCATGCAATACCTATTTTCTTGCAACAAAAAGCAGGACATAGTAGTGAAATAAATAGAGTCAGTGAAAGTGTAATTTCAATCTTCAGCCACTCACCAAAATTGACACACATCAATTTAAAAAAAAATTGTGACATCCTTGCATTTCTAACAACTGGTATTTTCCAAATTTTGCAAGTGGATATCTTGATACAATACATATTACTAAGCACATACATTGGGGTTTCTGGCTCGTTCGTTCCAAACTTGTAAGAAATATTTATTTTAAACAAACACCCTACTTGATTTTTATGATCTGGGAAGCAATGGTCTGAACTCTAGATTAAATTGTTTTGGAGTTGTAAAGTATGATCTAAGAATACACAAGCACATCTCTTTCTTAAATCAAAATCACATTCGATTAAAAAGATTTTTGAAAATTAAAACATGATTTTAAATTCTGAGATAGCAATGATTTATCTTGCTGCTGATTATTTTCTAGAAAAGTACACTTTTGTTATAGCTATTACCCCTTTACCCTTGCCTTCTTATTTATTTGTAATTTTTAATTTAATATAAAAATTTGTTGACACTCTACACTTCAATACAGAAGAGTTACATTTCACAATACCTTAGAACACGGATTCAGCTTAGGATCAGACAAGTACACATCATGTAAAAATCGTAATATTATTGTGAATCAGCATCATTCTCTGTGTCTTCATCTTCACACATAGAATCAGAACATGGAAGCAAAATGCTGAATAGAAAAAAATAGAAAATTAATATTAATATGGGAATCTAGGAAAGGACTAGATTTGTTGCTTGAGATTTAAAATACGCAAGAATTTTGGTTTTGTGCTCACACATTTGTTTGCCACTTTATTTGTTGTTCATTTCTTGAAGAAAGAAGGTAATTTTTTTTAAATGAGATCTTTTCCAAAGTCTTCTTCAGTGCGACTATGTGGGCATCATTTAGCCCCCTCGATGGTAGAAAACAGAGAACTACTGAACAAAAAGTAACCCACAAAGCTGATTTCCCTGCTATGGCAATTCATAGTAATCCACTGACTGATAGAAACTGTATACTCTGGTTGCTGAAATTAATGTTTTGTGTTTGTTTGTTTGTTTTTAAGGCAGGATTTCATTCTATTGCTCAGGCTGGAGTACAGTGGTATGATCATAACTCACTGTAACGTTGAACTTCTGGGCTCAAGCAATCCTCCCACGTCAACTTCCCAAGTAGCAAGGACTACCGTTGCATGTTACCACACCCAAGTAAATTCTTTTTCATTTTCTGTAGAGATGAGTCTCACTATGTTGCCCAGGATGATCTCAAACTCCTGGCCTCAAGCAATCCCCCAACTTCCGCCTCCCAAAGAGGTGAGATTACAGGAGTGAGTCATGTTTTAACATCTAGAAGAGAATTGTCAGGAATAAATTCAGAATACCCGTATTACCTGTTTCCAAAACCAATCTCTGATTTTTTTTTTTTTTTTTTTTTTTTTTTTTTTTTTTTTTTTTTTTAGTTAACAAACACTTTCTCTTCTTCTGTTTCATATCCTTGGCATTTGTTTAACTTATGCTTTCTTTCTAGTTTCCTAACCCTAGACTTTCTCTATCCTGCAAAGTCATCAAGACCCTTACTTTGCTAGTTCTAAATTCTGGTAGAACATAGAATAATGCAAATAAAACCATGTATTTTCAATTGTAGCACACATATGCTGATGGCCTATTTGTGTAAAAATATGAATTCTTTCTTTCTTTATTTTCTTTATCACTGACACGATCTGGCATCTTCTGCTTTCAATTTGTCCTGAGAATTTGTATACATAGATCTTACATTCAATAAGATATTGGTTTCTAAAGACGAAAGAAAATTAAGACAACCTTCAGCCCAAATCAAGAAAAATAAAGAATAAAAAGTCTATATAAATAAAGATCCACAATCTCCTGGGTACAATGACATTTTTAGAACAAGCACAGATACCTAATTTCTGTTCTCTACATTATGAAGAAAGAAAGGCTAAAGAAATTAAAACCCAAAGAAAATCCTTTCCCAGACACAGAGTAGTTTATCAACCACATGCTCTGAATTTAAAGTAATTTCTACTAGATAAATTTCTGAAGTGACTAGTCTAAAAGGAAACACAAAGTGTTAACTTCCAATTAAGTGAGGCAATGCCAAAAATAAATTGCAAGTACATAGGATATTAGGCAAAAATTATGAAATGAGACAAAAATCTATGACATTATAGTGATATTTTTCAAAAAGAAATAAAGATGCCTGTGAGCATCTAGTCAGCAAAAAATGCCACCACCACATCACTGTTCTTTTTTTCTCTCAAATTTCATTTTAAAAAATGTCAAATGTACAGAAAATAGAGTACTTCTCTACCCATCCACTAAACGGTATGATTATTAATGTTTTACCCGATTATCTTTCTGTATGCGTGTGTGTATACATACACACACATATATACACCTGACATTTACATTTCATATCCTGAGCTTTTTAAGTTTCAGGAATCTTGAAAAATTTACCCCTAAATGTTTCCAGATGCATATTCTAAGAAAGGAGACATTTTGTTATGTGACCACAATGCCGTTATTATCAATTAAATAGAATTACCTAATATGATCTAGAATGTACCCATATTTAAGTGTCCCCAATTGTCCTCAATTTTCAAATATCTGGGATTTTTTAAGTACTCCTTTTTTGGGGCTAGGATCTAATAAAATTTGCCCATTGTATTTGGTTGTTATGTCTCTTTAGACAGTTTTAATCTAGAAGGGTTTCCAATCCTTTTGTTCTATCATAACATTGACTTTTTGAGGAATTCAGGTCAGTTTTCTTATAGAATGCTACATATTCGAGAACTATCTATCTTTTTAGGTATTATATAATTTGTTTCTCTATTTCCTGAATTTAATTGTGTATCTCTAAATAAAGCAAAAATCAACTTCATTTTTATCACATTAAATAGAAGAAAATAAATGGTATAATAAACATTTCAAATGAAAATAGTGTGACTGAAAAAAAGACTTTCTGTATATTTAAGTACATATTCATGTATGAGATGACAAGAAGATATGCTCAGTAGTGCAATATTCAAAAATAATACAAACATTGAATTCAGAAGTCATGGTATAAAAGGACTGCTGTTAAGCTTTTCAACAAGTATTGACATTTAAAACCTTATAAATATGTTTGCAAAGCAATGCAAAAAATGAAGTAATTTATGACAGAACACCTCTCCAACTTAGAAAGACAAAATGGTGTGGTGAGATTCACGTCATAAACATTTTTCCAAGAATCAATGCAGGAACTTAACAGGAAAACTGAAAGATACCACAGACTTTTTTGAAAGAAGTGGTTGGCTACAACCTATGCCATAGGTCAAGCAGAAAAAAACATGTGGAAAAAGAAAGGAAAGTGAAGCAGTGGCCTAGACAATAGAAATTTTTTGGCCTGGCCTATTTCACTAGATGGTTATATTGATATTAAAATGTTTTATGATAATAGTCATTTTATCTTAAATATTCTCCCTTACCCACATGCACAAACCATAAACACACTATGGATCTGCAGTGATTACAACTTGTTAGTGAAGATTCTAGATGTTTAGAATATCTCTCTTAGTTATACTTATATTGCATGCCATTATTTTGTAGAATTATTGCTACCACTATCATATAGTCTTCTTTTGGCCAAGTATGTTAATAGTATATTAATCATTGAAATAATAAATAATGTTTTTAATTTGTGTAGACTAATTTTAGAAGACTTGAATCCATATCTCTGCTACTATGATTATATGAAAATTAAGTATATCTGCTATAATTTTTCCATAAAACTTAACTAAAGAATGTTAGCTAGGCAAGTGAAATTATATACATATCATAAGGACATGTGAAAATCCATGATTAATTCATTAAAAAGCAAAAAGAAAATTATATATGTTTCATTATAATTTTAATAAAGTAGTGTTACTATAGCTATATTAAAATGATATTTTTGGGAACTTGCCATGAATTATTTTATAAATGAAGTTCCATTGGAAAATGGTGTGTCATTATGTAGCCTATATTGATCATCTTTATAACTAAAGTTTTGGAGAAATTGTCTTTGTATACAATTTTTCATTGTGGTAAAAATTACACAACATGAAATCTAATCCCTTAGCAAATTTTTATGTATACAGTACAGTGTTGTTAACTGTATCCAGATTTGTGTACAGAAGATTTCTTGAATTTTTCATTTGGCTTGAAGGAAACTCTATATTCATTGAATGGCAACATCCCATTTCTTCATCTCCCCACTGTCTAGCAAACATCATTTTATTTCTTCTGCTTCCATGAGTTTGATTATTTTGGTGATACATATAAATAGAGTTGTGGAGTATTTGTCTTTCTGTGACTAGTTTATTTCACTTAGCATAATCTTCTGAAGGTTCATCTATGTTGTAGCATGTGACAGAATTTCCTTCCTTTTTAAGGATGAATTATATTTTGTTGTATGTGTATGCTGCATTTTCTCTATCAATTCATTCATCAATGGACAGGTGAGTTGTTTTCACTTCTTGGTTATTCTTAATCATGCTGTAATAAACACAAAAGTACAAATATCTGATATCCTGACTTCAATTCCTTTGAATAAATATCCAGAAATAAAATTGCCGGCTCATATGGCAGTTTTATTTTTAATTATTTTAGGAACTTCTATGCTGTTTTTCATGATGACTGCACCATTTCACATTTCCATCAACAATATATTATACAAGGTTTCCAATATCTCCACACTCTTAACCAACACTATTTATTTATTTAATTTATATAATGAGCATCCTAACTGGCTAACACAGTGAAACAAAAAATTAGTCAGGCGTGGTGGTGCACACTGGTAGTCCCAGCTACTTGGGAGGCTGAGGCAAGAGAATCTCTTGAACCTGGGAGGTGGAAGCTGCAGTGAGCTGAGATCGCACCACTGCACTCCAACCTGGACAAGAGAGTGAAACTCCATCTCAAAAAAAAAAAAAAAGAAAGAAAAGAAAAAACATGTGATGCCTTTTATTTCTTTTCCCTGATTAATTGTTCTTCCTAAGACTTCCAATACTACACTGAATAGCATCAGCAAGAGGGAAGATTCTTGTATTGTTTCTGATTTTAGAGAAAAAGCTTTCAATTCTTTACTGTTGTATACGATGTTAGCCTTGATTATTTCATATATGACCTTTATTATGATTAGATAATTTTTCTATTTCTAAATTGTTGAGTGTGTTTGTCAAAAAAGGGTGCTGAACTTTGTCATTCTGTTTTACATGTGGTGTAATTATTATGTAAATTTTATCTTTCATTCTGTTAATATGGGTTATTACATTGGTTTATTTTCTAAAGTTGAACCATCCTTGTATCCCAAAAATAAGCCCTACTTGATCTTGCTGTATGATCCCTTCGACATGCTGTTAAATTTGGTTTGCTATTATTATATTGAAGATTTTTGCATATATATTAATCAGGAGCCTTGGTTTCTAGTTTTTGTTTTTGTTTTTTTCTCTCTCAGTGTCTTTGTGTGACTTTGGTATGAGCATAATACTAGCCTCAGAAAATGAGTTTGGAAGCGTTCTTTTAAATTATTTTGTAAGAGTTTGAGAATAAATCACTTTTTTTTTATGCTTTGGTAGATTGCTCAAGTGAAGCCAGTTATCTAGTCCTTGGCTTTTCTTTGTTAGAAGATTTGCTTCTCTTGTAGCTTGTTTTTCTTTTTCTCTTTTGCTAGCTTCCTTTGTGTTTTATTGATAGTTTTTAGTGATATGATTTTATTATTATCTTTTTGATTCTAGGAGTTGGAGATTTTCTCCTGCTGGATTCATGCTGAGCCCAGGTGAGGGACTATAGCGAGTGGCCGAGTGCTAATCTAAATGGGCACTTTCATCCTCATAGGGCCCCAAATTGAAGACTTTTCTTGTCGGTGCTTATATTCCGGCAAGACAGAAGGCAGTCTCCCGGGCAGTCTCACTACCCCAAAGAAAAGACAGAATATTTGATATATGTTTCAGTCTCCTCTTTTCTCATCAGGAAGAAGCTAAGACCTGGGAGATTTCTCTCTATTGTACCATCACGGTGTGCCAGGGGAGAGACTATGGTTGGTGAATGCCACAGATTTTTTTTTTTTTTTTTTTTTTTTTACCAGTTTCTATGTGACTGTTTTCAAAATCATCTAGGTTACAAAAGCCTCTTTCTTAACAGGATTTTGGATTTCTCACAAAGGTAATTGTTTCATATACTGTCTTTGAGTCAGTATCTACATGAGTTAGAGGGTCTGGGGCTTCCTATTTGGCCACCTTGCTGACATCACCTAGTCTTTCTGTACATTTTATTTTAATGGAGTTTATATATTCAAATTGACTTCTAAAAAGTAATGTATACCACATATGAAATAAATTATCACCTAAAATATCCTTTATAAAGAAAAATAATAATGTAATTAGTTATCAGCAAAATAAGCACGCCTGTTACTTTGTTGGAGATGACTTTACATTTGGCTCTATCTTGCATTATTCATGTAGTCATCCAATGGGTTCTCCTTACCTGCTGCCTAGACAGAGCCAATTTATCAAGATGGGAATTGCAATAGAGAAAGAGTTTAATTCATGCAAAACTGGCTATACAGGAGACCAAAATTTTATTATTACCTATATCAGTCTCCCGAAAAACTCAGGATGGGGTTTATAAGGATAATTTGGTGGGTAGTGGGTTGGAAAGTGGGGAGTGCTGATTGGCTGGGTCAGAGATGAGATTATAGGGAGTCCAAGTGATGTTCTTGTGCTGAGTCAGTTCCTGGGTGGGGACTACAAGACCAGATGAGCCAGTTTATTAATCAGGGTGGTTCCAGCTAATCCATGGAGTACAAGGTCTTCAAAATATCTCAAATACTGATATTAGGGTTTCCAATAGTGATATTATTCCCAGGAGCAATTTGGGAAGGTCCAGAATCTTGCAGCCTCCAGCTGCATGACTTCTAAATCATAATTTCTAATCTTGTAGCTAATTTGTTAGGCCTGCAAAGGCAGTACAATCTCCAGACAGGAAAGGGATTTGTTTTGAGAAAGGACTGTTATCATTTTTGTTTCAAAGTTAAACTATAAATTAAGTTCCTCCCAAAGTTGGTTCAGCCTACACCCAGTAATAAACACAGACAGTTTGGAGGTTAGGAGCAAATAAGATGGAGTTGATTAGATAGGATATCTTTCGCTGTAATGGTTTTCTCAGTTATAATTTTTGCAAAGACGGTTTCATTCAAAATTGCTCCTTGAATCTTGGATTAAATGTCATATCATGTGTATATTTGTTGCATTTTTATTTTATTTTATTTATTTATTTATTTATTTATTTTATTTTTTTTGAGACGGAGTGCCACTCTGTCGCCCAGGCTGGAGTGCAGTGGCCGGATCTCAGCTCACTGCAAGCTCCGCCTCCCGGGTTTATGCCATTCTCCTGCCTCAGCCTCCCGAGTAGCTGGGACCACAGGCGCCGGCCACCTCGCCCGGCTAGATTGTGTACTTTGTAGTAGAGACGGGATTTCACCGTGTTCGCCAGGATGGTCTCGATCTCCTGACCTCGTGATCCGCCCGTCTCGGCCTCCCAAAGTGCTGGGATTACAGGCTTCAGCCACCGCGCCCGCCTGTTGCATTTTCAAAAGCAGATTGTTTCCTCTTTCTCTGGAATTGTGTTTCAGTTGTAGTTGATTCACAATTTTAGTATATCTATTTATAAAGCAGGTATATATGCGCATAAGCGCAAAACTTCTGTCACATCCCTGGACTATGCATTATAAGTTGTTTTTTGAGTTGGCTAAGTGAGAATATTTTTGCAAGATATCAGTTTCTAGATTAAACCTATTTTATGAAAAGTGTGAAAGGTGACTATCATTCTGAAAATAATATAAACATTTTGGAGGTTAAATATTTGTTCACAGTATATGGTTGTTTTTAGTTTTAACTTAATAAGAAGACTTGGATACACTGATAGCTATAAAAATCCAGTCCTAAACTACTTGCCATAAAAATGCTATGAGCTTTAGAGTTCAGAATTCTAGCATATTAAATAGTAAAACGTTAAAGAAGATCATTTGTTCATTAAAATATGATATAATACTCTTCATCTTCTAAAGAAGAATGTGTTTTTGTTTGTGTGCTTACTTGCTAGAAAAAAACAGGTAAAAGAGGACTGTCACCTTGTATGTAATGCCTTACTTTTAGGTTGAAAATAGGCAGAGATTTATACAATTCGTTCTGTTTCCTTTTGTTGTATTTTTGAAACTTCAAGTAAAATTATTATTTTTTCCTTCTGTAGCAAATAAATCCATTTCCACTGACAGATTGTAACTTTGGAGAAACGGAATATTTTCTTCCATTTTTGAAATAGAACTTTAGTAATAATTTTGATATTCTACTTTACCTTTAATTCATAATTCACTAATTTAAAGAAAATTTGGTTAAAATAATTTTAAAATTAAATTAATACAAACTTGTTTTCTTGGATTTTATTTAATCAAGGTTTTTAGCTTGCTGTTACTATTTTTCAGTAGTGTTTTCTTATTTTTATGACTGTTAACGACTTATTTACTTCTTTCATTTTTTTCAATGCTATTCTCTGTCAAGGCCATACATTTCTACCTATCTCTGGAAATAGCACATCTTGTCTATCCTTCAATGCCTAGACCAGATTCCTTTTTCCACTCAGCCTTCTGTATTGGTAGAATTTCAATTAGTTGCAACAAATAACATATCTGACAAATGCTGGTTTAAACAAATACAAGAGGTGCAGAGTGATTCAATCCAGGCAGGTTTATGGCTTATTGAAATAATCAAGGATGAAGATATTTTCTACACACCTACTCTGCCATCCCATTTTTAATTCACTTCATCCCAGCAGGAACCATATAAATACACAGGATTATAATTCCTGATACAGTAATGAGAAAACTAAGGGCCAGAGTGATTTAAAAGTCTTTTCCAAACACTCCTAACCAGTAAATAATAGAGCTAGAATATTTGGTCATGTTCATCTAACTCTAAACGCCATGATTTTGATAACTATAATGTATTCTTTCCTACTCTAGCTAGATTTTATTTACATTGTATATCTCTGCCTATCTTGGCTACTATCTCTTAAAAGGTAAAACTTAGATTCATTTACTAATAGCACCATTCCAGAGTATAACCTAGTTCCGGGTAGACAATATGTATTTAGAAAACGTAAATAGTACTTTTATTCAGAAAGTACCTTTTCCAGTTATTCTGCTTGTATATTAGTGCGTAGAAAAATAACCCAAAACTCAAATGCACTTTAAAACAATAGTCATTTTGTTATATCTCACATTTTTGGGGTGGTAAGACATGTCAAAAACAAACATGCTGGATCCTCTAGTTCATGTGGTAAGAACGGATTTTAATCAGTAGCAACTGTTTCAATAAGGGATATATTATAATGTGAACTTAACTCAAAATTGATTTGTGCAGAGGTGACTGGGTTCTATAAAGGGACAACGAGGGAATAAGGAGGGGAACAGTGGTTGAAAAAAGTCCAGAAAATGGATATTTACAGAAAATCATGACAAAAGGATTGGTTAATGTAAAACCCATTTTGGTTTGCTAAGTGACATTTATCAAAGTTAGGCTCTTACCCTTCCATAGAGAGTCGGAGACGGGGTGGGGGGGGCCCTGTCTTTAGGTGTTGATTGGGCCAAATAGTAAATTATTTGGCAACTCTGAGCTCTTAGAAGCTATGCTAGCATTTCTTCAGCTCTCTTAGTGTTTGGGCAAAATCACCTGTACTGAAAGTGTCTGTTTTTTCATAGGTCAAGCTTGAGTAAGGCCTAGTTGAAGAGAGACCTAAAGGATTCTGACTAGAGTTTGGTCTAGAAAAGTGTCTTTGTCAGAAATTCTAGCAAAAATAAGTTGGATAATTCTTCGTTGAATATGATGCCAGTGAGTTCATTTAGTGGTATTTAACTGACAGATGGGCTGCTATCGAATGTCCAATACAGCTTCACTCAGATGCCTGATATTTTGGCAGAGATGATTGAAAGGCAACGCTCAGCTGCAGCTGTTGACCATTATGCCTATATGTGACCTGTACAGTATGGAGGTATTGGATAGTCATATATTTTACTTGATGGTTCAGGTCTCCCAGAGAGAATGATACCGGATATAGAAAATGAAACCTGACAGTATCTTAAGACTTGAACCTAGTTACTGGCCCAGCATCACTTCTACCATGTATTATTGTCAGATCAGTTTTAGAATTCACCCACATTCAAGGAAAAGGGACATAAACCCCACCTCCTTATGGGAGGAGTATAGCCACTTTTAATTTATTGCACTAGTATTGGAAACTTTCAAATATGTTTTATGGAGTGAAACCAGCAAGGTAGTATTTTTTGTCTTGTTATTATGTGTATCTTTTTTGAAAAGGCTTTTCTGTCTACTTCATTGAGTTCTAAAAGTTCATACTTTATAAATGTTGTGAATAAAGTTTTAAATTCCTTAAAATATTTCAATGACTAAAACATATGTTACACACTCAGGATTAAATTATTTAAACTTTCTATGTGACTGTTGGTCATGTTTGAAATAAGATAAAATTATCAGTGATTTCTAAATGACCTTATATTGCATATGAATATGCAATGACCTCATCTTGCATATGAATGTATCAATAATGTATAAATGTCATTTTATAATTATTAAAATACATTATAATTTATTACATGTATTTATAATTATAATTTATAATTTATTAGGATAAGATACATTATATTTAGAAGGAAACACATGTTGCTCTAAAACCTTTTTTCTTAGTTTCCACCGACCACATAAATGAAATTGTGATGTTTGATTACAAACCCAAATACTACTTAGCAATCAAACTGTCATAGCTGTCTATTCAAGGAGTGGAACATATTCAGCTTGTACCCTTGAAAATCATAATTCTACCAGGTTTAAAAAATTAATAAAGAGTGAGGATCTTGATTTATTGGCAAATTAGTAGTGAGAACCCATTTTATGAAAAAGTTATCTTTAATCAATATGGATAAATTAGGAATAACCTTAAACAGTTTCAACATCAAATTTATTCAAGTACAAAAGAGTTACTGGATTTTTAAACACTAGAATATTTCTTCTCATTACTTACATGGCAGCACTTAAGCAGTAATCTCCACGATATTTCTAAAAGTTTCGTTATCATTTTTTGAGGAGGATTCTCAGCAAGAAACAAATCAAGGTTGAATAGAATGTTACTTAGTAAATATGTTGTCTGAGTAAAAACTACATGCTATTATCCCTTAATGGAAGACACTGGGTTAACACCTGGAAATAAATATTAGCAGTGCCGGGCAAGGTACAAGTGCACAGAAATTAATAAAATCACAATTAAACTTTCCTGATCCTTTAAGTAACACTCATATTTAGCAAAAAAAGATTATTATCAACCAAGAAGATTCAACAAATCTTATACTTTTGTTGGATCTCTTCATAGATAAGACATTTTTGTGCTTATTATAAATTTACGTTTGATTGTGTATTGAAAATTCTTGAAAGAATCACTTATGGTTTTTATTCATTTAAACTTGCACTAGTGCCAATAAAAATTTTAGAAAAAAATAACCTCACTCAAGTTCTATAGGCTTTAATTGATCATATACTTCAATGTTAGGCACATTTTTCATTGGTCTGGACAAGATCTGTCTCTTGTTTCATTTATTCATTCATTTCATTTTAACATTGATATTCATGTTTATTCTGCCTTGCATAGTAACCACTCTAATGTGTTAATTTTGTAATATTTTGTGTATATGAGCTTTCAAATGGATGTCAATTTTGTATGAACATATTTTGAATTTATGAACATTGGATTATATTATAGAGTTTCTTCTGTGTATTACTTTTTGTTAGTTCATACTATGCCTTTAAATGCCATTCACGTTGCAATGTATACATCTAATTTATTGCTTATAACTGCAGTATAGTAGATGTGAAAGCTATTCAACTGCCAGTGTGGTCCACTTTTTCTAAAGTACTCAATTCGAGTGGGCAAAAAATGATGCCCCAGAGAATAGAGTCAAGATCTACAGAGAACAAAACTCTGAGTATTCACTTATAGGCAACTGAAACTAGGAATGTGTCTATCATATATAGAGATGATATATAGAATCTCTGACAATACTAGGTAAGAAAAATAATAAGCTTAGATCCCTAGGGCTTCAGAAAAAATATGCTTTTTTTTTTTTCTTAGAGAAATGTTTTATTTTCATTGGTTGACTACTAATTGTTCAGTTGAATGGTAACTCTCACACTGCATCCTAAAATAAGATACTCTGTTGGCAAGTAGAAAATAGACTAATTTCATTTTTTATCTGTTAAGCTCTCTTGAAAAATGTTTCTGTTTCTTGAATTTAAAATTGGTCTGGTTTGCCTTTTCTTTTCAATGTTAAACAGTTTGTATTTTCCAGCAATGTCAGACTGTGTCAGACATCTCTGCAATTCATCAGCATCTATTTGCCCATCCTGTCCAGCTACAGCTGCAAAGTAACCAAACAGCAGATCCTGAATTTGTCCAGGAAATGCAGGCTCTCTGGGAGTCCCTCCATACTCTACTGGGTAGTACCCGCCGCTGATACCAGGATGCCCTGGGTACTACAGGGTGCAGTCTGCACCACTGCTGCCATTGCCGTGAGTGCCTGGCCCAAAAATGTGCCTTTTTATTAGTAGCTATTTCCATTTGAAAATCAGCTCCTGACTTAGTATTTTCCGAAAAAGCTTGAACACCTGTGAGATTTCCAAGTAACTATGCAATCCCAGACTACTATTTATGAACTAGGTGATATCTGATCCATAAAATTAGATGTGTACAGCAGCTTTTCACCTTTAACTGGACTTGTATATACAAGACAAAGCCTCAGCAGGCTTGGAAGTCACAAGTAAATTGCTAAGCCGGCAGTTCAGACTTGCTTGATAATCTATTTCTATTTATTTCTTCCCTTTCCTTTAACCTACACGCTATGGCCAGCTATTGAAGGAGAAAAAGAAAAAGGTGAGCCTGATTTATATTAGCATCTTCAGTGTGTGCTACTCCCAAGCAAAAATGGATGGTCACTTAGAAGCTCAGTCATGGATACCTCAGAAAGCTGAGGTAAAGGGAAATTCCACTGGTAGGCAGAATTTCAAGAGCTATACCCAGATGTTCAATATATGCAAAATGAGAGATAACCTGAGTGTGGATCTATGATGATTAAAAAATGGAGACTAATGATTAAGCTGGCTAAATAGGGACCTAGATAAAATGCTGTTGGAAATTTGGTGAAGAGAATTTGGGAAAAGGCATGTGAATGAACCTCTCAAAAATGGGCATTCAGTATGAGGATGTTCACTTCCCATGTAAATTTGTGCTCCCCTAGAAAACAGCCAAAGCTGTTATATTAAACATAATGACACATTATCTGGATATTGTTTGGCCTCTTTTTACTCTACAGTGATTCTTAATGGACTCATAGACAAAGTGGCCATGATGACAAGTATGAAGACTATGTGTATTTTCTTCAGCAAGACTTTCCCTTCACTAAGGCTGATCTTGTTATTGTGACTGCTAAGTGCTTTACCTTTCATTAATAGAGGCCAAATTTTGAGATATCATTTTGGTACAGCATGCTGGGGCAACATGCTAGCTACCTTTTGGTGGACTGATCATATAGGTTTTTGTTGTTGTTGTTGTTCCATTATGGAAGTGAAAGCAATTTGTCCTCACAAGAATACACCTATCATCTGGATTTGGATTTGCTTTTCCTGGGCATTGCCACCATACTTACATGGACAGAATGCTTTATGTACCTCATACAACATCATCTATAAACAAGGGAATTATTTTGCACAGAAGGAAATAAGAAGATGGGTATAGAAACAATTTAGTGGCTTTATTCCCCCACTATTCCACTATCCAGAAACAATTTTTATGATGGGATCTTGCAATATTGAGATGTTGTCGTACAGAATATGTTGTATTCCTCAAATAGTAGCCAAAATATAATGCCCTCTTCCCCATAAACTAAATGCATGGGTCTAGGATTTAAGGGATGTAAGTAGGTGCACTACTCTCATTTTTACACCTAATAACTCCCTACAAGAATGTTTGTTTCTCATTTTTGATGCCTTTGATCTTATGTGTTTAAAGATCTCAGCACTCAAGGGTAGCACACCCTCATTCAAGGGTAAGAAATAGTCATGGTTCTCATAAGATGGAAGCTGAGACTTCCTCTTGGTCATATTCATGATGCCAAACCTGCAACAAGAAAAGAGGGTCATTGTACTGTCCGGAGTAATTAATTCTGGTTACCAGGGGGAAATCAGGTTGATTCTAAGAAGTGGAAGCAAAGAAAATTCTATCTGGAACCCAGAGAATTCAGGGGCACCTCTTAGTGCAATGGTCTTTGTTAACAGAAAACTGACAATTAATAAACGCAGGACCATCAAGGGTTCAAATATTATGAAAATAAAAGTTATTATTACTCTACCAGGTCACACACACACACAAAATCTATTTAGGCAAGATGATGGGAGAAGGCAAATGGAAAGTGTAATAGGTCATAGAAAAATAAAGCTATTATTATCAGTTTAGACCTTGTGACCAGCTACAGAAACAGAAATGGTATCAGCTATACATTATATCAATTATCCCTCTCCCCCATCCTGTACAAAGAGCTACAGTGTTTTAGATAACAGGTGGGAAGGTGACTGAATTGAAATGTTTGGACCCCCTGTGGTTGGAATACATTTTTTCATCCAGATAAAGGGCAAGAGTAGAAGCCAAGGGTCAAAAGGGATAGACTGTGATAAATGTTTTCTGCTTGCTTCTCCCAGATATACTCTACTCCCCTCTCCTCCCTCTTTGCACCTTATTTATCTTTATAAACTACAGTGACCTGATTACCATTCCCTCTAGTTTTTAGTGGCCAATATGAAGCACAGTCAGAAGAATTTGAAAAGATGAAAAGAAAAAATTGGATTATTTATTCCCTTAACTCACTCCTTGAAAGCCATGGGTTGACAATGACTGCATGCTTCTACCCAAGACCATAGACCCTTTCAGGCAGCCCTCTCTTATAGCTACAGTTTCAGCTGCCCTAAGGTCCCTATAACCACATCCTCTCTTTGTCTCTTCAGTCCTAAGGGTGGTAAAACCTTCCTGTTGCGGTCAGCCCTGGGGGATTTTATTAAGCCTTACTGCTTCCCCTTAATCCTACCTATACCTGTAAATAATCCTTTTATCACATTCATTTCAATAACCCCTTTTGAGTATGCCATTTGTCTCTTGACAAGACTGTGATTAACACAATCTAAGATAACACTTAAAATCATTGAGTTATTCAAGAAAACATAATAATTCAGCATTTTGTTTGTTAAGTACTTTATTTAGAAAAAGCATAATAAATGTCTTTGCTTAGGGTAACATCTATTGTCTCTCATATTCATGCAAATAAGGAACTCATTTTGTAGTTCATATGCAGAAACATATCTTGCACATTTTCTTCATGGAGATGTAGCATTTTGAGGTGCCTCTCTAATACTCAGTATGTGGCAGCTTTCCATACTGAACAGGATGTTTGCCAAGAGGCAGAAAATGTACAAGTTTTGCTTTTAAAAGTGGCTATGTGAAAATTTTCAATAAAATACTGGTGAACCAAATCCAGCAGCACATCAGAAAGCTTATCCACCACCATCAAGTCGGCTTCATCCCTGGAATGCAAGGCTGGTTCAACATACCAAATCAGTAAACATAATCCATCATATAAACAGAACCAATTACAAAAACCACATGATTATCTCAATAAATGCAAAAAAGTTCTTTGCAAAATTCAACACCCCTTCATGCTAAAAGCTCTCAATAAACTAGGTATTGATGGAACATATCTCAAAATAATAAGAGCTATTTATGAAAAACCCACAGCTAATATCATACTGAATGGGCAAAATCTAGAAGCATTCCCTCGAAAACTGGCACAAGACAAGGATACCCTCTCTCACCACTCCTATTCAGCATAATATTGGAAGTTCTGGCCAGGGCAATCAGGCAAGAGAGAGACATAAAGGTTATTTAATTAGGAAAAGAGGAATTCAAATGGTCTCTGTTTCCAGATGACATGATTGTATATTTAGAAAACCCTGTCATCTCAGCCCCAAATCTCCTTAAGCTGATAAGCAACTTCAGCAAAGTCTCAGGATACAAAATCAATGTGCAAAAATCACAAGCATTCCTATACACCAAGATCAGACAAACAGAGAGCCAAATCATGAGCGAACTCCCATTTGCAATTGCTACAAAGAGGATAAAATACTTAAGAATACAACTTATGAGGGATGTGAAGGACCTCTTCAAGGAGAACTACAAACAACTGCTCAATGAAATAAAAGAGAACACAAACATATGGAAGAACATTCCATGCTCATGGATAGGAAGAATCAATATCATGAAAATGGCCATACTGCCCAAGGTAATTTATAGATTAAATGCTATCCCCATCAAGCTACCACGGACTTTCTTCACAGAATTGGAAAAAAACTACTTTAAATTTCATATGGAACCAAAAAACAGCACACATAACCAAGACAATCCTAAGCAAAATGAACAAAGTTGGAGGCATCATGCTACCTGACTTCAAACTGTACTACAAGGCTACAGTAACCAAAACAGCATGGTACTGGTGCCAAAACAGATATATAGACCAATGGAACAGAACAGAAGCCTCAGAAATAACACCACACAACTGCAACCATCTGATCTTTGACAAATCTGACACAAACAAGAAATGGGGAAAGAATTCCCTATTTAATAAATGGTGCTGGGGAAACTGGCTAGCCATATGTAGAAAGCTTGAAACTGGACACCTTCCTTACACTTTACAAAAAAAGCTAACTCAACATGTATTAAGACTTAAATGTAAGACCTAAAACCATAAAAACCTCAGAAGAAAACCTAGGCAATACAATTCAAGACATAGGCATGGGCTAAGACTTCATGACTAAAACACCAAAAGCAACGGCAACAAAAGTCAAAATAGACAAATGGGATCTAATTAAACTAAAGAGCTTCTGCACAGGAAAAGAAACTATCATCAGAGTGAAGAAGCAACCTACAGAATGGGAGAAAATTTTTGCAATCTATCTATCTGACAAAGGGCTAATATCCAGAATCTACAAAGAAATTAAACAAATTTACCAGATAAAAAAAGAGAAAAATCCCTCAAAAAGTGGGCAAAGGATATGAACAGACCCTTCTTGAAAGAAGACATTTATGCAGCCAACAGACATGAAAAAATGTTCATCATCACTGTTCATTACAGATATGCAAATTAAAACCACAATGAGATACCATCTAATGCCAGTTAGAATGGTGATCATTAAAAAGTCAGGAAACAACAGATGCTGGAGAGGATGTGGAGAAATAGGAACACTTTTACACTGTTGGTGGGAGTGTAAATTAGTTCAACCATTGTGGAAGACAGTGTGGCGATTCCTCAAGGATCTAGAACTAGAAATACGATTTGACCCAGCAATCCCATTGCTGGTATATACCCAAAGGATTATAAATCATGCTACTATAAAGACACATGCACACATATGTTTATTGCAGCAATATTCACAATACCAAAGACTTGGAACCAACCCAAATGCCCATCGATGATAGACTGGATAAAGAAAATGTGGCACATATACACCATGGAATACTATGCAGCCATAAAAAAGGATGAGTTCATGTCCTTTGCAGGGACATGGATGAAGCTGGAAACCATCATTCTTAGCAAAATATCACAAGGACAGAAAACCAAACACCACATGTTCTCACTTATAAGTGGGAGTTGAACAATGAGAACACATGAGCACAGGGAGGGAAACATCACACACCGGGGCCTGTAAGGGGGTGGGGGACTAGAGGAGGGATATCGTTAGGAGAAATACCTAATGTAAATGATGAGTTGATGGGTGCAGCAAACCAACCTGGCACATGTATACCAATGTAACAAACCTGCACGTTGTGCACATGTACCCTATAACTTAAAGTATAATAATAATAATTTTTAAAAAGTGGCTAATATCTGAGCATACCTCAGCTCCTAGTTAAAGTGGACCAGGGTACTCACAGAATACCTCTTGAATACTTAAACTGTCCACTCTTCCTGTGTCACTGTATGACTAGCAACTTATTTTATTTCTTAATTGGCAGCTCCTCAGTCACAGAAACAAAATGGCAGACAGGAGGGGGGGGGGGGGTACCTGCTTAAGAGCACAGGAAAGACTATCGTTCCTAACTTTTTGGTTCTTGATGCTACACAGTGTCTGTCCAAATTTTTATTACTGCTTCCCAGATTCCAGTGCCTTTTAAGCATTTGTGTTTGGCATTATGATATTAATAACTCCAGGCAATTGGCACAATGATGCCAGTCTAACATTTGAGGCAGATTTTAGTTAGGCTTGTTTTGATAATTGTAATAATCCTATCTCTCATTATGGAATTACAACGTTGCTTAATTTTTTTGATTTTATTTGTCTCTTGCATGGAATTTAGGGACTAGGTCCCAAGGTGCTCTGAGGCTTAATCATTGTCTGAAAAATTGTTTTGAAATGGAGGCTCCCTAACAACAGTATGAATCACTTATTCCCAAACTACCAATATGACAGAAGACTTCATATTACTGTTTAAAATAATGTTCCTGGTTTTTGCACAAGATTTATCCATCAAACACTGGGCCCGTCAGTGTATGTGTAACTGAAATTTTATTGAATACTGATGTGTATGCCACCATACACATCACTCAGTGGAATGCAATTTAGGAGGTTAGTTTCTTCCATTTTTGTTATCGTTTAAATACTAAGCAAAATATGTCTCTTACTGACACATCAGATGATATATTTATAATAAAACAGTGCAGAGGTGGGCTTGGAAAAAATTTTGCAACAGCGTGAATTGTACTGAATAAATACAGTCTCAAGTTTATCAACAAGTTGCATTTCCAATGTTCATTGGCTTGTTTGAAATTTAGAAAGCATTTGGTCACAGAACCCGTGTTGTACATGGTGAGTAAGTCCCCAAGACAACCAAAAACTCATATTTAATACGGAGAAAAGCTGCATTATGATCAATTTCAATGAAAATATAGAAAAAGAATAGGGTCAAACAAAGGCATCTGAAGATTGTTTTGTGGTTGACTTAGAGTCAAATAATATAAAGTTTTCTATGTAAAATTCATTTTATAGCATACAGAAAGAATGAGCACTCCTAGGATTATTTGATCTACAGTGTACCACACATGAGTTACAGCCACTAAGATAATCAGGAACTCAAGGCAGTATAAAGGCAGTGAAACGACTGAAGAATTAAAAGCTAATAGAAAAAAGCGGGGGGATCGGAAGGATATTGGGATTTAAGATTAAGATAAAGAGAACAAAGATGTGCATATGTGAAGGAAGGAAATTAAGGGTGCTTCTGAACCTAAATATTATTTGTTTTATTTTGTTTTGTTTTGTTAAACACTGTAATGATCATGCTGGCCTATGGTGATTTGAAAAGAAAAGTTTAGAACAAAGAAAGTTGAACAACACAAGGCAAAAAAAGTTTCATAAGCTACATACAAATAAGAAGTTCCATATCAAATTCATAGAAAACCATAGGAAGGAAAGGCTATGAAGGTGGAGTATAGGTATGCAAGTGAATGAATGAAGAAATAAATGTGTGAAAAAAATAAAAGGTTATTGTATAGTCTCTTAACAATAAGTTGTCATAACAAGTTGTCATAAACTGAAGCATACAGTTAATTTATTCCATTACATATATGGTTTAAAAAAATGTGGCCTCAGAATACCAAATGTCTTGAAGACAATTAACTGGGTTACAAATATTGTATTCCAAAAATAAACCAGAATATTTTTTCAATAAATTTCTCAATACACGATGTTAAGTAACATTGGTCCCCACTCATGGTTTTGTGATTCCATATTAAATGAATGCATAGTTCATCTCGTTGTCATAAAATAATACTCAGTTTCCTATATCTTTTATTTACTTTAAACACTAAACGTTCATTTGTCTGTATATCATAGTAAAAATGTTATCAGTAAGAGAAGACCATCTCTACTTTAGCATATTAGTTTCAAAAGTTATCTAGGTCATTATCCTCTATTAATCCTTCACTGAACTAGACTGTTCTACATAAAATGGGAAAATATCACTTGGAAATTTATAGGAAACAGTTTAGTAATTTTCACTCAAGTTGATTACCTTACTTAGGCAATTCTGCATCAAAAAAGTCTACATTGTACTTTTGTTTTCATTTTAACAAGTAAGTTTTAAAATTTTGGACTGCTATTAAGGGTCTTCTATACCTTCTAAAAGAAACTTGTAAGTCCATGCTTTTAGGAATTATTTAATATTTCAGTATTCCTCTAGCTGACTAGGTGATCAATACAATAGGACAAAACTGCCATATCCACAATATTTTCTGGTATAATTCTTTGTTCTACGCTTTAATAGAAGTGAGTTATCACAATTAGTGTCAGAATCTCTTCAGTGATTTCTCAGATCATTCAAGGTGAAACCAAGGATTAGTTTCATGAATTGGAGAAAAATACCCAAAGGAAGTATATGAATATGAAAAATACCTGTCTCTCTCTCTCTCTCTCACACACACACACCACACACACACACACACACATACACACAAAGACACTTCACATTTATTTAATTTTTTTTTCTCATAAAAGGCACAGTTGTCTGTTCTTATAACCCACTACAAAGTAAATAGCAATGATAGCCCCCAGTGTGTGTGTGTGTGTATGTATGTATGTATGTAGATGTAGAGGAGGAGGAGGAGGAAGAAGAGGAAGGGGAGGAAAAGGAGGAGGAAGAGAAGAGAAAGAGAGGAGAGAGTGGCTCTTCTACAATTTCTATAAAATCATTATATAAAGTACAGTGCATGCACTGTAACAATGCACAACAAAGACACACACACACACGTTAGGTAATACTATTATCATTTAAACTTTACAGATGAGAATATTGAAGCTTACGAAAGTTAATTAAATGGTCTCACATCACACATGCTATAAATAAAGGATCTAAGATTCAAACATAGCTGGCCTAATTTCACAGCCTGCGTAGGAATTGTTATACCATTTCTGGACGCATATACGTGGGGACTATGTACAACCCTAGGCATTGTCCCTTTGACAATGATATTTCCTAAAAAGAAGAGTTTATTATTTCAGTTTGAAACCACAAAGGTCTTCACTAAAGTTTCTTTATTTGTCCTCAGTATGGATACATATTGTAACAATTATTTGCGAGGCTTTATCGTGAATCCTAAAATTAATTGAAAATATATTCTGTGAAGTGAGGTATGAAGAGTTGCAAACCAAGACCTATGTATGTTAGTGCATATTACATCAAAGAAAACTTTAAAAATGTTATATTTTACTTACAATCAAATATAAGTTCATTGTTGCAAAAAATCACCAATATAATATAAATACATTTGTCTATGTCTTTTAACTTTTTCTAAAATATCTATTTCATAGGAATGGGTGAGACGAAGAAACTGATGTAGATTATCTTAGAAACCACTTTATGAGAATTACTTTAAAGTGACAGAGTATAAATTACTTGCACTGTATATTGTCACAAGTTAAACAATTTATGCATTAATATAATATATATATATAAATAATATAACATAAAAGAAACTCTCTTAAGATTTAGAGTTAAGTGGTTCATTTATGTTAAAGGTATTATACTTGGGAAAGTCAAGAAATGACCTTCATGTTTTACTCTTACTTAAGTCAACCGTTCAAAATCTTTTAGTGGTACTTCTTTTTCACACTGGAATAGCACTTAACAGAAGCATTTCTTTTTTTTTCTCATTTTATTTCATCCATTTTTATTTATTTATTTTTATTATAATTTTTATTATTTATTATACTTTAAGATCTGGGGTACATGTGCAGAACGTGCAGGTTTGTTACAGATGTATACATGTGCCGTGTGGGTGTGCTGCACCCATTAACTCGTCATTTACATCAGGTGTATCTCCTAATGCTATCCCTCCCCCATCCCTCCACCCCACAACAGGCCCCGGTGTGTGATGTTCCCCTTCCTGTGTCCAAGTGTTCTCGTTGTTCAATTACCACCTATGAGTGAGTCTATTTAACTTTGTAAAATAAAAATCAACTGGAAAATAAGGCTGGTTATTCAAGCTACCCTCACTCTAACATTTAAGTTTACGTTAATATAACTTGGCTGATTCAAATATCAAAATTGTAATTTATAACCATATATTCCAAAGTGTTTTGGTTATAAAATCTTTAGAGTATAACGTAGTGAATTTTTCCCTCTGACCATTGTATTAACTCTTGTGTGCTTTCCGAAATACAGATGTGTGCGTGTGTGTATATGTGTGTGTGTCTGTGTTTGCTCGTTTGTTTTTTTTTAAAGAAGCATCACATTGACCGCTTAAACATTAAAATATTTTTGTGTACTTTTGGAGCATATCATTATATGTATAAATGTTATAGCTAGAAATAATGACACGATGGGTCCACTGGCAATGACCAGACCTAAAAGAAGTCTCTATATGTTCTGGCTTTGAATAGGCCTTGGTCTATATCTTGTATAAGCATGGTACCCTGGGAAAGTACTGCTTGTCATCACTAGAGATTCTTGTAATATAGCTTGTCATTATTCCTTCTGCCCCCAGTTCAACTATTTTGTATATTATTTTATACATTAGTTCTAGTCTCCATGTATATTTCTTTTTTTTTTTCAATTCTTATGATGATTTTATTCAGTCAGCACTGAAGTGAACACATATACTAGGGTTGCTCTAAATTACATCGTTTGCATAGGCCATTTTTCTTTAAGTGTCTGTTTATAAAAATCATATTTTCCCACATTCACATGAGTACAATCAGAGGAGACAAAACAAAATATGTATGCAACACAGAGCTATGTCTACTGATTATGCTGTTTCAATAATAAAAATGAGTACTATTTTACCTAAACTTTACACTGGATCAGAGTTGTAACAATGTTATTTTTAACTTGATGAACATTATTTACATCATACAATATTACCTTCATAGTCACAGAGAAATTTCTTACAGAATTGTCTTTAAAAGAACCCTTAAAAAAGAAAATACATTGCACATAGACTGCTGGACTTTTCTGTATTTCAATTTCACATACTTCAGACAATATTTGAATTTACTTTTAGGATACTTTAAATTCTTGATAGAATATCATACCTACATACTTTCATTCTTTATAATGCTGGACATCCCTTCCCTCTTATCTATGCTTTGATAATCCCTGCTCATCTTTCTTTTTTTAATTATTATTATTATACTTTAAGTTCTAGGGTACATGTGCATAACGTGCAGGTTTGTTACATATGTATACTTGTGCCATGTTGGTGTGCTGCACCCATCAACTCGTCAGCACCCATCAACTCGTCCTTTACATCAGGTATAACTCCCAATGCAATCCCTCCCCCTCCACCATGATAGGCCCTGGCGTGTGATGTTCCCCTTCCCGAGTCCAAGTGATCTCATTGTTCAGTTCCCACCTATGAGTGAGAACATGCGGTGTTTGGTTTTCTGTGCTGAGCAAGTAAAAATCTTTGACCTGCAAGGTAGTCTTCTGATTCTTCACGACTGGGTGCTGAATGAACACAGACTATGAATATATTATTTTTTCAAGTCCAGCTGGGCTAAGGCATAATAAATAAATAAACATAATAAGGAAAAGGGTTACAGTTATATAGGGTCCCTATAAGGGTTAGGGTTCTATTGGGGTAAAGTGTAGAATAAAATAGTTTGTTTAAGAGAGTGAATAAGAATATTTATTGGAAAATACAAGCAATGTCAGAGTCTTTATGGATCCACAAGTTGAAGATTTTTAGGAGAATCTCTACCCCTCCCCATCATAGGCCCCAGTGTGTGTGATAGTCCATGTATATTTCTACCAGAATTGGAAAATTTTAATTTATTCGGTATTTTACCCAAAATAGTAACATTTAATTATAGACATTCCTGAAGAATTTGATTCTCAAGTAAAGTCATTTTAAATTAGCTTGGTACATCATCTAAGCTGTTTGCCTTACTTGCTATATAAATTGGCTTCTTTGCAGCTGTGGTGAAGGATACAAGAAATCTGCTTCCAATCTGCTTTGAATTTGGCAACAGCATTTTCTAAAAATGTAATGTGTGTCCAGGACGTTTTAGTTTAATGACATGGAGCATCCTGTTACCTACATTTAAGGCTGAAAGCAAATTCTGGTAAAAAATAATCCATAAAAGTGCATGTTTAACCGGGTTCAGAGATCCTAGTTTTTTTAAAATGGAACCCCAGGTCATTTGGCTGCAGCTCTGGTGTTTTGGAATCCACTTTGAGAATGTATTGCTAATCCACCTTGTTCACAGCCTTTTAGATTTGCTTTGTTTAAAAAGATTACTGGTATTTTCCAAGTAGTACTGAGATTTAGGAGCACATTAACATTGTTTAGTGTTCTTTGGCTTCCTTTATCGCTGACAATCTTTGGAGTTTAAAGGTTTTTCATAGCTAGAGCACATCCATAGGAAATTAATTCAATATTCTTGCATTAGGCTGTCTTTAATTGGTGAAAGATTATCTGACTGTAATCAATAGAAATTTGTTAAGCTGAATGTTGTGACCAAGCTTTCAAATCTCACAACTGCAGTGATACAGCTTCCTAGAAGGTGAGCTAAACCATAGGTGTCTTTTCACCTCAGCCTTCTATTAAGACAAAAGCCTATGAAATATTTTCAGTTCCTTACTTTTTTTGTTCAAATTCCCTTCAGTGTTCCTTGTTTATCTAGAAAAAAGATATGCACTGTAAATAAATGTTCTTTCCACCATGATCTCTGTCTACTGATATGAAATATAAAAGCTGAAACGTAATTTTAATATTTTAAAAATCCAGTGAAAGTTTAGCATTTGATAAGTAACAATATAATATGTATTAACATGGGTTCAAATATACAAAAACTATATTTTTTTCATAATATATCACCTTTATTTTTTCATAAAAAGTAACAAAAGGCCTAGAGAAACCTCCAAACATCTATCATATTCTTTTCAAATTCCCACTTTTTTTTCATACTAATAAAAATTGAAGGGAAAAAAAGAATCATGTGAAATGATTAAGAAAAAGAGCTGGAGAAAACTTACCTGTCATGCGTGATAATGAATCTGCACTCATCCATGTACTCCTCTGAACATGATTTGAGTTGGAGGTTCTGGCTCAATATTAAGTCAATTAGCTATGTGACACAACAAACTCAAAACTAGGAGGCGTGCTAGGTCTCTTTTTCCTTTCCTCTTAGTTATTTACCCACTGACGTCTTCTGAGATATGACAGGCCCAAGAGAAAAGGGAATTGAGTACTAACTGAACTATGTGAAAAACTAATAATTTATTTCAAAATATGGAGATGTAAATATACACATAAACAAATACACTTTGATTTGAACGTTTAATGTAATCAGTATATAGCATCTTTGGCTAACTTTCCTTAAAAATGAAGTTACAGACTGCCATTCCCACTGGCATGATTTTAGGAAAGTGTTTCTGAAATGATGTTTAGTCATATTCTCCCTACAAAGCAAGTCTTTTTCTGTCAGAATTTGTATCTTACTAATGTTTATATGCCCAATATCAATGCAAAGTTGGATAAAAATATTTGAAGTGGAGACACCAAAATTCTTTTGCAGACTAGAGGCAGTGTATAATGCTACATGCTTCACTGTTCTAGATCTTATCCAGTAGAGCAGTGAAAGGACGGTAACACTAACAGTGACCAATTTAACATATGAAAATATTAAATGTACTTTTAAATCACTAATGGAGTCATGAGTGCTATTCACTCCCAATTTTAAAATGTCCAATTTTATAATGTAAACCAGCCAAAAAATTAAGCTAGATATACAAAACTTCAGTTGGCATTTCCTTTAGAAGACTATATATATTTCTTCTATCTCATGAAGACTTTTATATTTAGGTTGATTGTGACTAAGCATTCTAACTACTAAATCTAGGATTCCTATCTCAGAAGCTTGCATATCCAGGGGGAACGTTCTCAATATACATGCTGGTGCAGGGTCTACACAAGAAAATGATGTGGATAGACTAAAGATCTGGACCAATTGGAGCTAGATGAACAATATCACATACACGCAAAAGTTGCATTTATTTTCAGTGAGATACAAGTAAATAAAAACAGAAAAGCTAGCTGTTTGAGTGGTAGAAATTTTTGTTTTATTATTGAATATTCGCTAGTGTAGAACTTGACCTTCAGGTTTATATGTCACGTATGAATTACCTACTCAATAGCTCTCTTACCAAATTACTCTGCATTTTTGAAAAATATTACATACATTAAAATTTATGCTTTTTGATTTACTGGTCTATGAGTTTTAATACAGGCATAGTTAGGTGTAACCACCATCATGATCAGAAGGTAGACTAGTTCCATCAACCCAAATAGCTTTCCTTTCCAAGAAGTAAAAACCGTCTAAATGTCCATCAATAGGTAGGCGGATATACTATACAAATATAGCATTTACTTTCAATTAAGTCACTTATTATCTCACTAGTACCTTCATATTGCTTGCTACCTTTTCTTTTCTATTAACCACTTTAAACAATTCTAGCCCTAGATCAATCCAGCCATCTTCCTATTCTGTTCCTATACCTGGACTGCAGAAGACTTCTAAAGGAAAATCCACAGCTGAGTGTACAGGTGTTAAAAACTACTGTTAAAAACCTTTAATTTTAGCTCCTAAATACCTATTACCTTTTTTCATTTTTTCCATTTCTACTGTCCATCTCATATTTGGACTGTGATCACATCTAACCTGGACACTGCACTATACTGCTAACTGATCTTTTTTACCTCAGTACTGCCCAGGCCAAACATTCCGCTTCATATTTCCTCACCCTGCAGCATCCCACCTTGTAATAGTTACTGGAGTGATTTCAGAGAATGCAAAACTGACGTTTTCACTCCGCTGCTTATTCTTCAATGTCTTGCCAGAACCTCTGAAGTCATAATGTTCCAGTCACTTAGCAAGTCCCGCTAGACTCTTTGCAGTCTGATATGTGCAATCTTTATAAAGTCTCCTCTTTGCTGAGCATACAATACTCCAATAATACAATAATAGATTATGTGAAGTTTCCATACAGCACAATGCCACCTTGAAACTCCTAGTCTTTGTCTGTACTATCATCCTCAAGCGAAATCAGCTCCAGGCTTTCTTCAATAATATCTACCTGTTCTCCAAAATTCAGCTCAATTATAGCTTTCTGCATATTCCCCACATTCCTCCCGCTTTAATTAAGTGCATCTCTTGTGTGTCCTGCAGGTTTTTTTTTTTTTTTTTTGCATTCTCTATTTGTTCTTAGAGCAACAAATAGTTATTTTTGGCTTATTCATCTATCTATGCCAATAAATTATAAATTTCTGTTTTTGTAGAGATAATATCTTACATTTCTATATCCCTTTGTATCTAGTAAGTGCATTAAACAAAATAAGTATTTAAATTCGTATTTGTTAACTAAATCTTCAACATAAAACAATTTTAAAGAGAATAATAAATTCAAGCTATTATTCATGTTCCATATAAGGAAATTGATATTGCATATTTAATGTATACTTTTTGTAGAATACATTTAAAATAAGAGCTACATATATTGAGGCCATATTTTTAAAATAAATCAAATTTATTTGAAAGCATCAATTAATTTTTCCCGTGATAAACATTGAATAATATAACTTCTAACTCTTAAGTTTAAAACATTATCTTTACAGATGATGGCATTTAAAAAAATGAAATGATTTTTAGTAATCCAAGTTTTCTTGAATTTGTCAATCAGGTCTTGAAGAAGACAGTCTGTGCACGTTGACAATCACTTGTATGAAAGGTCTGATGATTGAAATGATTTGTATAAATCCTAATACATTCTGAAGAATCTAGTGAATTTAGTTTCTTTTCTTTGACTTGTACTTTCACATTTATTTTGTTTCTGTGTCCTATATTTTAGGATTTATTGATGGAAATCACTGCTTTGCTTTACATACTTATTTTTCTTCAAGTTTATATAACATATAGTCAAGACTTTTTTTTACCATATATATATATAATATATATAAAATAAGGAGAGTTTTCAACGATCGCATTTTCCTCAAAAACAATACTAATACATATTGTGTTGTGAACATTCAAAGGCAGCCAGAATGCCTATTACAATTTGATCAAGTCACAGGTCTTTCAGACAGTTCTTTGTGTATAACCGTATCTGAAAAAGCATTTGTAAGTTCTAGAGGCTTATTTTTATTTGTTTCCTTGTTTACATCAACTACTTCATGCAATATTCAATTCTCCCAATTTCTCTTTTTAAGGTAGTCTAGCAACTAGGCTTATATCTACAGACAGCTTTACATTTTCTGCCAGCATATTTTCTGAATTATAAATCACCATTAGCAAACTTGGCTTTTAGATTATCTGGGATATTATAAGCCCTGCTGCATATTCTGTTTGTTTGTTTGTTTCCTCTACATGCAGGCCACAACCTGAGAGATACTGGAAGAACAGTTATGTTGTCCCTCTCTAGTCTCTTTCCACACACGCTTTAGCTTAACAAGCACAACATGTTTAAGAAAGAAAATATAAAATTGCCTTCATCTGTTCCCAAGCTATCTGTGAACAATCTAGAAGATATTTAAATATAAAGCAGTATTGAAAGAACTGTTTTTCTTAAAAAAGAGTAACACACATCATCTTCAGAAAATGTGTTTTTCCATAGAATAACGTGAGAAATAGGCAAATTTGAGGACAGTAAAGAAAGAAAGAGAAACACTTTCTTCCTTATTCTGAGTCTGTCTTTTATGCCAAAAGGAATCTTCATTATCTAGGGGACTATTGACGGATTCACTTAGAGCACAACCCTTCATTGGCTAACTTAATTCAACCAATGCTCGTGAAATTACATCGTGCCACTCCAAAACATTTATTTACTTCTGATAAAAGCAGATATAGTCATCATTGTCTTCTAATTTTTGACTGTGAAATTGTAAAATTCTCCATAAGTGCAATCCTTTATTTTACTATATTTCTCCTTGCATACTTTTATATAATCAAGATTATTGTGAGGATGAATCCTCCTCATGACTAATGGTGGAGACTTAAAGGGGAGAAACAATAAAAACTTTGCTGATAGAGTCAAGTGTTCATGTAAGTGACCAGATGAGGAAGTTTTGGGGTCATCTTGTCTGAGTTCTGCCTCTGTGAGAGATGGTAAGGCCAATTATAGCAGATCCCAGATGCTGTAGGCTCTATGTAGTTGCAAATGTTGCTTGCAGTAGAAAAGTACCTCAAACCTTCTTTGGGACGAGGGTGAAAGATACTTCCTTAAGTCTCTTCCCTTTTTAAACCAAAAACTATCTGAGTCATGTCTCAATCAGTTTACAAGTTTATTTTGCCAAGGTTAAGGACCATTTTCCATGACACAGCCTCAAGAGGTCCTGAGAACCATGTGTCCAAGGTGATTGGGTTGCAGTTTGCTTTTGCACATTTTAGGAAGACAGCAGTTACAGGCAAAGACATAAATCAATAGATGGAAGGTGTACATTGGTTCAGCCTGGAAAGGTAGGATATCTCAAATTCAGGGCTTCCGGGTCATAGGTGGATTCCAAGATTTCCTAATTGGCAATTGATTGAAAGAGTTGAGCTCTGCCTGAAGAGTTGAAGTCAGCAAAGAGAAGCGCTTGATTTATGATAAGGGGAAGGGATTGTGAAATGTAAAGTTCTTATCATGTAGATGAAGCCTTCAGGTAGCAAGCTTCAGTGAAAATGTATCTTCTCAAACCTTGAAAGGTGTCAAACTCTCTGGAAAAGGCCTAGTAAGATAAGGAGATTCTCTACGGAATGCAAATTCTTCTCACAAGAATAGCTTTGCAGAACAATTTTGAATTTCAAAATATATTTAATAAATATATTTGGGATAAAATACTTTTATTTCCCTCAGGGTCTGCTATTTGTTATGTGAAGCTATGCGAGAGTCAGTTGGAATTTGGTTTCTAATTGCTACAACGTTTCTATTTTTCCAATCTTAAGATCTCTGTTTTAGTGTTAATGTCAGCCACTTTTGTCTAAGCTGCAAACGGAGGTCAGTATAATAAAGCATGTCTAACTACCTGCTCCTGCATGACCTGAAATGTTTTTTTTAGGTTACTTTTGGATTCTTTTGGCCAAGAGAGGGGTCCATTTAATTAGTTGGGAAGATTAGAATTTTATTTTTGGTTTACACCTTATTTGGAAGCAATATGTCAGAATTTCAGTTATCCAGTAGAGTGTATTAGTTCATGAACTTCTCAGCCCACAGAAACCAAGTGAGCATAATTTATGCTGTATGCATAGGACTTGACCACAAAGAAGCTTTGGTGTTTGTTGTGGAACTGATGAAGACCTAAATGTACAGTCCTGGCTTCCAAAAAATTTAACATGAATCACTAGAAAATTTCTGTGCTTCGTAGAAGATAAAGTTTATCTCAAAGTCCATGTTTAATGAGTTCGGAGCAAACAGAAATTACTTTCTGTGTTCAAGAAAGATGTTAAGAAATTTGACTAAGTCAGAGAGGCTTTGCCTTGGGTTTGATTTCTGCAAAACGGAACTTTTATTTTTTTTTCCTTGAAAGTTGTCTGGCAGTGGGTTGCAAATAGGTAGATTTTTATATTTCTTATTACAGTCTGTGTTAGTTAATTTTGGGTAGCTATAGAGGAATATTTAAGTCTAAAGAGGTTTATTTGGCTTATAATTCTGGTTCTGAAGGCTGGACACGAAGCAAGGCACTGGCATCTGTTTGGCTTCTGGTGAGGGACTCAGGAAAATTTTACTCATGGAAGAAGCCAAGGGGAGTTGGCATGTCATATGGTAAAAGAGAGAACAAAAGAATTAGGGAAGAGATGACACATTCTTTCAAATAGCCAGCTCTCAAGTGAATTAATAGAGTAATAATCATATACAGGGCATGGCGCCAAGTCATTCATGAGGGATTTACACTGATGACCCAAACATCTCCCACTAGGCTCCACCTTCAACACTGGGGCAAAATTTCAAGATGAGATTTAGAGTGAAAAAGCATCCGAACTATATCACAGTCTCTGATCACTCTTTCTCTATTGATCACAAAAGGCTATTTCATTTGCATTAATTTCAAATACCATTTTCCTGAAGTATTTCCTGCAATATTTAAAGGCATTTATTTAAATTGAAAGAAACACTTTCTGTCACAAAGGCTTCTCTCTGAAAAACAGCAATCTGTTTATCAGTATCTATTTAGTTAATTGTCAAAAATATATTTTGGTTGGTTTGTTAGTTTGTTTGAAACAGGGTCTCACTCTCACCCAGGCTTGAGTGCAGTGGTACGATCATGGCTTATTGCAGCCTCGACCTCCTGGACTCAAGTGATTCTCCTACTTCAGTCTCCCAAGTAGCTGGGACTATAGGCATGCACCAGTGTACCCAGCTAATTTTTGTATTTTTTGTAGAGATGGGGGTTTTCTCATGTTGTCCAGGCTGGTCTTGAACTCAGCCTCCCAAAGTGCTGAGATTACAGGCATGAAGCATCACGTCACGTCTGGCCACAAATACATTTTTTATCTTCATGTTGACGTATATATCCTAATTTTTACCTTCGAAATGTTATCATATTGTATTATTGATGTTTTAAAAACATTAATCTCACATGTTAGGAATTAATCCTCTTTAAAGATGAGTTTATTGGAAGTCTTATGCTAAAAATATTATACCTAGACCCACTCGTGATATTCAGAAACTTTTTAGAAAATAATCTTCCTGGCAAGGAGACTGAGATGGTAATCTAATTATACAACATGTTTCCTTCATTCTCACATCTACCCCAAAGTCACCTTGGCAAAACATCCTTAATACATATTTCTATACTAAGTTATGGAAATACACAGAAAAAAATGACAATAAAAAGACACAAGAAGGTATTTACTAACTTCAAACTTTCTCTGTTCCATTTCAGAGGTAGCGTCAGGAGAAACACAGCCAGGTAGTTGTCTGTGGCACTAAATTTGAAAGACATCAAAGCGTGGCCACTATAATACCACTATAAATGTAGTCTCCAGTCAGCTCATCTCTAATACTATTTTTTGAATCCTGCACTATGCAAATTGTTATCGTGAATTGATGGGAAGAGAGTTACAAAAACTGCAATGGTTTACAGTATTGAATGCTGAGGTATGGTCTTTTGTCTTTGAGATTTAGGTCCCCTCAGGTGTGTATTTAAAATAGATATCTGCTTTCATCAAAACTAAAATTTGGGCCAGGCGCGGTGGCTCAAGCCTGTAATCCCAGCACTTTGGGAAGCCGAGACGGGCGGATCACGAGGTCAGGAGATCGAGACCATCCTGGCTAACCCGGTGAAACCCCGTCTCTACTAAAAAATACAAAAAAAGACTAGCCGGGGGTGGTGGCGGGCACCTGTAGTCCCAGCTACTCGAGAGGCTGAGGCAGGAGAATGGCATAAACCCGGGAGACGGAGCTTGCAGTGAGCTGAGATCTGGCCACTGCACTCCAGCCTGGGCAACACAGCCAGACTCTGTCTCAAAAAAAAAAAAAAAAAACACCTAAAAATTTGTATAGCTTTCTCTTAAATTAACTTCTATTAATATATCACTGCTGAAAATTCTTTTAGTTTTATTGGTTCTAGTAAGTGTGTACTGGTAACTCCATGTGGTTTAATTTGAATTTTCTTGTGACTACTGCTTTGAGACATCTGTTCATGTATTTATTGTACATATATATATTTTTCTTTGTGAAATATCTGTTAAAATCTTTTGCTCAGTGTTTGTTTTTTATAAAGGTGTATGTATTCTTTATACATTATAAATACAAATCTTTGACAGAAATGTATTTTCAAATATATTCACCCATTCAGAGGTTTTCTTAACTGCATCTTTCCAAGATCAAAAAAAAAAAAAAAAGTGCTAATTTAACGAAGGCCAAAATATCCATTTTAAACATAATGGTATGTATTTTTGTGTTCTGTTTAATAAATTTTTGCCTAACCCAGTTTCACAAAGATATACTCCAGTATTTTTTTCTTTTTTTTCTTTTTTTTTGCAACGGAGTCTGGCTCTGTCGCCCAGGCTGGAGTGCAGTGGCCGGATCTCAGCTCACTGCAAGCTCCGCCTCCCGGTTTACGCCATTCTCCTGCCTCAGCCTCCCAAGTAGCTGGGACTACAGGCACCCACCACCTTGCCCGGCTAGTTTTTTGTATTTTTTTTTTTTAGTAGAGACGGGGTTTCAACCTATTAGCCAGGATGATCTCGATCTCCTGACCTCGTGATCCGCCCATCTCGGCCTCCCAAAGTGCTGGGATTACAGGCTTGAGCCACCACGCCCGGCCATTTTTTTCTGGAAGTTTTGTTTTGTTTTTAGTCCTACATTTAAGTAAATGATCCGTTTGAGTTAACTTTTATGTATTGTATGAAGTCAGTGTAGAGGTTCATTTTAGTTCCCATAGAAGTATCCGGTTTTTCCAGTAACATTTTTGAAAACCTTATACTATCATCCACTGAATGACCTTGTCACCTTTGTCACAAATTAATAAGTTATTCCAGTGTGTAGTTTTTTTTTCCTGGACTCTCTAATGTGTTCCATTGATCTATATGTCTGTTTTTATGCTGATAACCAAATTTCTGAGAATTAGTCTTGAAATCACGTAGCATAATTTTGCAACCTATTAATGTAGTATTTTTGCATACTTTATTTTTGTATGTTAAATTTACCTTGAAATCTTGGGATAAATACCACTTGATCATGATGTGTTTTATATTTTATATTATTTGGGTATGATTTGATAATATTTTCTCCTGATTTTTACTTTAGTATTATGAGGGTTATGGTCTGTAGTATTCTTTTATAGTGTATTAGTATGGTTCTGAAATCTGAGCAATACTTATCAAATACATTTTAAAATAATTATTCCTCCTCTATTTTATGAAATAGTATGTATTAGACTGGTATTTTTCTTTCTTTAATAGCATTTGCAAAACCATATTGCTTGTGTAAAAGCGTTTAATTATAAATTCAATTCATTTTACACTGTTGGGCTATTCAAGTTTTCCTTTTCCTTGCTTAACTCTCTTAATACCTGTTTCCCATGTATTTTATTTTCGTGTATCTTGTCAACATTATTAAAAAATTGGTTTATAAAAAGTTTCCATATGTCTTAGTCCATTTAGTGTGCTATAAAGGGATACCTGAGGCGGGATAATTTTATAAAGACAAGGGGTTTACTGGGCTTTTGGTTCTGCTGGCTGAAAGTCTGGCATATGGTGAAAACCTCAGTCTGCTTCCACTCATGGTGAAAAGCGAAGGGAAGCCAGCAGGTGCAGAGATTACATGGTAGGAGAGAAAGCAAGAGAAAGAGTGGGAAGGGTCCAGGCTCTTTTTTTTTTTTTTTTTACTATTTTATTTTATTTATTTTTTTTGAGACGGAGTCTGGCTCCGTAACCCAGGCTGGAGTGCAGTGGCGCGATCTCGGCTCACTGCAAGCTCCGCCTCCCAGGTTCACGCCAGGTTCTTTTTAACAACTAACTCTCAAGGAAACTAATAGAATGAGAAGTCACTCACTCCCTCTGTCCCTAGGGAGAGCATTAATCTATTCACAAAGGAGCTACTGCCATGACCCAAGCACTTCTCTACAGGTCCCACCTACAACACTGGGGATCATATTTAAACTTGAGGTTTGGGGGTTACAAACATATAAACTATAGTATCATCTTATATTGTTGTGGGTTTGTTGTTGTTGAGACAGAGTCACATTCTGTCTCCCAGGCTGGAGTGCAGTGGCACAATCTCAGTTCACTGCCACCTCTGCCTACTGGGCTCAAGAATCCTCCCACCTCAGCTGTCTAAGTAGCTGGGACTAAAGGTGTGCCACCATGCCAGGGTAATTTTTGTATTTTTTGTGGAGATGGGGTTTCATATTGCCCAGGCTGTTCTCAAACTCCTGGGCTCAAATAACCCTCCAGCTGCATCAGCCTTCCAAAGCGTTAAGATTACAGGTGGGAGCCACTGTACCCAGCCACACATTATAAGTTTTTAACATTTCCAGTGCTCTTCACTCATTTCTAAAAATCTATGTGTCTATCTGGCATACTTTTTCCAACCAAAAACACCTTCATTTGCCATTTCTTACTGTAAAGTTTTGGCGAAAACAAACTCTTAGCTTTTTTTTTCTCTGAATTTAATTTTTGTAGGTTTTTTTTTATCCTTCTGTCTTTTAGGGTTATTTCACTATCTACTGTCCTTCATAGTTTCTTATGAGAAAGTAGCTATTAATCAAATATTTGTTCCTTTATATGTATGGTCTTCCTTCCTTCCTTCCTTCCTTCCTTCCCTCTTTCCTTTCTTTCTTTCTTTCTTTTCTTTCTCTTTCTTTCTTTCTTTCTTTCTTTCTTCTTTCTTTCTTTTTTCTTTCTTTCTTTCTTTCTTCTTTCTTTTCTTTCTCTCTTTCTCTCTCACTTTTTCTTTCTTTCTTTTATCTCTCTTTTTTTGTTTGTTTACATTTGAAATTTAGATTTACTCATCTTGGCTTTAAACAGTTGGACTATGATATACCTTGGCACGGATTTCCTTGTTTTATTTTTCTTGGTGTTTGTTGAGCCTCTTGGATTTCTAAAACTTATGTGTTATATCATATTTTAAGAAAATCCACCCTTATTTCTTTAAATATTGTTTCTTTTTCCCATTTTCTCTCTCTATTTGTAGAACTCTCAGTGCATGTATTCTAGACTGATATTATCTAACAGGTCTCTGAGTTTATATTCACTTATTTCCTCTTTTTATTTTCTTTATGTGTAACAACATCTTGTTATCTACCCTCATGTTCCCTTCATCTTGTCTTCCTTTCTTATTATTTTCATTACTTGTTAAGGATTTTTTTTTTCCTTTTGAGAATATTTTCTATTTTCTTGCTTGTTTGTTGGATAATGTTGGATTGTATGATGGACACTAAAACATGTAGGCATTTGAGATTTTATTTTCTTTAAATAAATGTCAGTTATTTTGTTTGGATAGGAAAGGGGGCAGCTCAAATCTGAGTTCAGATTCTTTCTCTTTAGCTGACCTCTTTTGTTTGCATCACACATACATAGGTCATAAATTAGTCATAGATATGGTAGAGAGAATTGTGGACCCCATTTTTGGCTCTTTCCCTTTTGGAATTTCACCACTTTGTGTGTGTGTGTGTGTGTGTGTGTGTGTGTGTGTGTGTTTGTGGTGGAGTTTCACTCTTGCTGCCCAGGCTGGAGTGCAGTGGTGTGATCTAGGATCACTACTACATCCGCCTCCCTGGTTCAAGTGATTCTCCTGCCTCAGACTCCAGAGTAGCTGGTATTACAGGCACCTGCCACCACACCCGGGTGGTTTTTATATTTTTAGTAGAGACGTGGTTTCACCATGTTGACCAGGCTGGTCTCGAACTCCTGACCTCAGGTGATCCGCCTGCCTTGGCGTCCCAAAGTCCTGGGATTACAGGCGAGAGCTACCGCACCCGGCCTCCCCATTGTCTTGTCACTCTAGTTTCTTCACCTCCAGTTTTCTTGTTCCATAGACCAGAAAGACATATTTATTCTCTGGTGTCCTACACAGACCTACACCCCATGACAGCTCTGTCTGTCCTCAGGCTAGAAGACAAAAAATGAGAACTCACTGCATAAAATTTTTCTTTTCAAAGCATAGACTCCCAACCAGGTTGACCTGCTCCTGCTCACTTTTCAAGGTATTTTTGGTAACTCTTCTGTGTGCTTTGTCCAAAGTTTGTAAGTACTATCAATAAGAGGACCAATCTCATAAGAACTTAATGTGTTATTACCTGGAGATAATGACGTATTTTTTTTTTAATTTCTCTTTCAATGTAATGCTAAAAATGATGTGAATCACTCTCTTAATTGTTAATGACCCATTCCTCCACATCTCACCATGATATGGCTCTTCTTGTCACATGACATTCATTGATTTCCTCATTAGTCCAATAAGTGAGAACTGCAAGAAGATAGACTTCAACTAAATATATTTTATACCTACAAAAGATTCCATACTCTCAAAATATAAAATGAACTGCCTAGGAAGGTATTATGTTTATTCATACCTATATTATTCAGAAACATTTATTGAGTGTGTATTATGAGGATGACACAGTGTTTAAGCAGAAATTAACCCTCAAATGTGAAAATATATACAGAATAAATTTAATTATCAACAATATAATCAAACAAGGTACTCTATTATCTATAACCAGTCCTGAAAATTTGCAAATGAAAGAAAAAATCAAGTTAAAACTCCACAGTTCTCAAAAATTTTTCATTCATTATAATTAATCTTGACCAAACATTGAGGTGCTAGCCCTTTACAACACTTACAAAAATCTGTCTCATTCATGGATTTTGTAAAGTTTGTTGAAATACTGTAATAGTGAGAGATTAGTTTACATCCAGCGTGGTATTTGCTGGGTCTGGAAAGTTAAAGTGAGAATGATCTGATTGATTAATTTCTATAACATGGATCTGAACTAAAATAAGATGCATACTTAATGATAGAAACTCATAATATAATGCCCTTAGCTAAACATTGTGTGCCAAGTGCCTTTAAAATTCTAAGTGATATTTTAATTTTGTATAATTTGTATGAAAAATATGTTGGACATAAGAATGTTTTATATATATATAAACACATACATATATGTATATGTCTGCTTATGTTATTTGTTAATGAGTACTTTTATGTGCACATAATAGAGAATGAACTACCTCAGTATTTTCTATGTTTTATAAACCATATTCAATCATAAGAAGAATTATTTTAGTAAAAAATCAGCATAACATTTAAGTTCTATGATTAAAATGTGATCAAGTTATCATTAGTCCTTAAATATAAGCTAATATACACAGAAATAAAACAATAATACACTTTCGAATGTTTTTGTTATAATGTTCTTAACATGTTTACTATAAACATTTTAAAAAGTAAAGAATATGATATAAAATGTAAATATATATTTCCCTTATTGTAAATTCCACTTCCTAGATAAAACCACTACTAATAATATTGTTGTATATTATTATGGAATGTTTTGATACATAAAGTCATATTTGTTTTAAAGACAAGTAATTCAGGTTATAGTTTTTAATTAGTTATTAATTCAGTAATATTTATCTATTCGGTTTCAATATCAATTTATTCATTTTAATTGTGGCATTTTTTTCATTTTATTTCTAATTTTCTCCCTTTTAGAGCAATGTTTAGTAAATATAACTGCATATTTACCTTTCCATATTTATGCATTTCTGTAGAAATGCTACAGCAAAGTATGAATGCTTTAAACATTTTGATACATAGTGCCAAGTTTTACTTCCAAATATTCTATTAAATTACTTCCCCACAAAGTGTGCATGCTAAATACACTGACTTACAGAATTTCAGAAACATAAGCTATTATCAATTCATTTAAAATCTCCTAACTTGTAGGTGAAATGATATTTCAGATGAGATTGGGTGCATTTGATTTGGAGTGGTATGACCATAGACCAAACTTGTCATCTCATTGTTATTGTGTGTGTGTGTGTGCTTGTGTGTGTGTTCACTTTTTTTTTTATTTCAATCGTTTTTGGGGCACAGATGTTGTTTGTTTACATAGATAAGTTTTTTACTGGTGATTTCTGAGACTTTGATGCACCCATCATCTAAGCAGTGCACACTGTACTTAACGTGTGGTCTTTCATTCCTCACCCCTCCTACCCTTGCCCCCAAGTTCCAAATTTCATCATATCATTCTAATGCCCTTGTATCCTCATAGCTTAGCTCCCACTTATGACTGAAAACATAGGATGTTTATTTTTTCATTCCTGAGTTACTGCACTTAGAATAGTGGTCTCTAACTCCACCCAGGTTGCTGTGAATGCCATTATTTCATTCATTTTTAGGGCAGGGTAGTATTCCATGGTATATATGTATACCACATTTTCTTTATCCACTTGTTGGTTGATGGGCATTTAGGCTAGTTCCATATTTTTGCAATTGCAAATTGTGCTGCTATAAACACGTGGATACAAGTGTCTTTTTCATATAATCACTTTTTTTTTTTTTTTTTTTCTGGGTAGATACCCAGTAGTGGGGTTGCTGGATCAAATGGCAGTTCTACTTTCAGTTCTTTAAGGAATCTCCAAACTGTTTTCCACAGTGGCTGTACTAGTTACATTCCCACCAGTACTGTAAAAGTATTCCCTTTTAATCACATCCATGCCAACAACTACTATTATTTGATTTTTAAGTTATGGCCATTATTGCAGGTGTAAGGTGATATCTTATGATGCTTTTCATTTGCATTTACTGATAATTAGTGATGTTCAGCAATTTTTATATGTTTGTTGACCATTTGTATGTCTTCTTTTGAGAAATCTCTATTCATGTTCTTTGTCCAATTTTGATGGGTTTATTTGTTTCTTTCTTGCTGATTTGTTTGAGTTCCTTGTAGATTCTGGATATTAGTACTTTGACTGTTGCATAATTTGTGAATATATTCTCCCACTCTGCGGGATGTTTATATACTCTAGTGATCATTTCTTTTGCTGTACATAAGCTTTTTAGTTTAATCAATTACAATCTATTTCTTTTGCTTTTGTTGCGTTTGCTTTTGGGTTCTTGGTCATAAACTCTTTTCATAAGCCAATGTCTAGAAGAGTTTTTCTGATGTTGTCCTCTAGAGCTTTTATGGCTTCAGGTCTTAGATTTAAGCCTTTGATCCATCTCGAGTTGATTTTTGAATAAGGTGAGAGAAGAGGATCCAGTTTTGTTCTTCTACATGTGGCTTGCCAATTATCCCAGCACCATTTGTTGAATAGGGTGTCCTTTCCTCACTTTATGTTTTTGTTTGCTTTGTCAAAGATCAGTTGACTATTAGTATTTGACTTTATTTCTGGGTTCTCTATTCTGTTTTAATTGTCTATGTGCCTGTTTTTATACCAGTACCTTGCTGTTTTGGTAACTTTAACCTTATAGTATAGTTTGGAGTCACGTAATGTCATGCCTCCAGATTTGTTCTTTTTACTTAGTCTTGCTGTGGTCATGCAGGCTTTTTTTGTTGTTCCATATTAATTTTAGGATTTTTTTTAGTTCTGTGAAGAATGCTGGTGGTATTTGATGGGAATTGCATTGAATTTGGGGATTACTTTTGGCAGTATGTTCATTTTCACACTGTTGATCATACCCATCCATGAGTGTGGGATGTGTTTCTATTATATTGTATCCTTGGCCCAGAATACATAACTTCCTGCTGATAAAGCAAGCAAGTCTTCTAGGCCTTACCCCTCCCAGCCTGCCCACATTTTCAGCCACAGCTCCTGCATTCCTTTCGGCAGCAGTTCTTGTTTGCCCCCTGGATTCTGCTCAAGAGAGTTTGCACCTTGTTGAATTTATTACAAAATTTAGTTGGAAACTTCTTTCACTCTGTAACCATTTCCAAATTCCATTGGCTGCCTTCCGCGAGGATGCTTGTGAGATATAGTAAGAGATGGCTTTCCTGGGCTCAAACTGGAAATGGGAGTGCCTACAGGGCTCTTCTTGCTGTTGCTTCTACTTTTATATTTCACACTAAATCCATTTCAGCTTTAGGTAAAGTTAAATCCTCCTGTAATCTGGATGTTCAGGTTCCCAGTAGGGATGTGTTTTGGAGGTAGGTTTTCCCCCTCTTACAGTTTGGGAACTCAAAGTTTTTTGCCTGTCTCGTGGAATTTTCAGCAGCGTGCCACTTCTTTCAAAGGATCTGTGAATGCCTTGTGTGTTTTTGTGCATTAAATATATTATGAATATTTTTAAGTTAATTGAGTAGTTGTATTTCTTCTGTGAATTGCATGTTTATATCTTTTTCCCATTTCCAGATTTTTGGTTTTTTTATTTTCTCTTTTTTTGAGACAGGATCTTGCTCTGTCATCCAGGCTGGAGTGCAGTGCTGAGGTCATAGCTCATAGCTCACTGCAGCCTCAACCTCCTTACCTGAAGCAATCCTCCCACTTCAGTTTCCCAAGCAGCTTGGATGAAAGGCAAGTGCCACTTCACCTGGATAATTTTATTTATTTATTTATTGTTGAGACAGGGTCTCACTAAGTTGCCCAGGCTGGTCTTGAACTTCTGGCCTCAAACAATCCTCCCACCTTCGGCCTCCCAAAGTGTGAGAATTACAGTCATGAGCCACGACACCTGGCCTATTATTAATTTTTATAGATTTATGTAAGCAAGAATGTTACCCATTTGTCTTTTATTTACATGATATTAGCTATTTTTGAATTTATGTTTTTATTTTTGTTTACTGTCCATATATTTTAAGCTTTAGTAATCATCCAATCTATCAATCTCTTTAAAAAATTTCTGAGCGCTGTATCATGGTGAGAAAGGCATTCTCCAATCTATCATTATTAGAAAAAAATTGACCATATTTTCTGCAACTGTTTTTATGACATCAGTTTTATATGTATATGTTCAATCTATATCAATTAAATTTTGTTTAATTGTGATGAGTAAGTGTAGTGGCCAGTATGGCTCCTCCTAAGATGTCCATGCCACAATCCCTGGAACCTATTATTATGTTAGGTTATATGGCAGAAAGGATTTTGCAGATGTGATTAATGTTACAAACCTTAGGATATGAAAAGTGTCTGGATCATTAAATAGGGCCAATCTACCATCCAGGAGATAGGGATGTCCCCCATCAGACAGCCAGCAAGAAAATTCTACCTCCATCCTAAAGGGGCAAGAAACTGTATTCTGCTACTTATCTGAATGTGTTTGGAAGCAAATAATTCCCAGGGACTCCACCTTGATTTCTCTGTTGTAAGACCCAAAGCTGTTAACCTAGCTAAGCCTGCCAGATTTCTGACCTAAAGAAACATAGAAATGTGAGATAAAACATAGATGTTGTTTTAAGCTACTAAATTTGTAGTAATTTCTTAAGGCAACAATGAAAATTAAGATGATATGTTTAATTTTTTCTTATCCATTTAGAGAAAAAAATCAATAATTTGAGTTTCCCTGTTTTATTTTAAATGTGATGTATTATACTTTTTGGTGGAAAAGAAAACTTCAGCCAAAGCAATCTTGAAGTAAGATGTTGTGATGTTAACTTCTGAGCCTACATACTGAATATAATTATGAAATGATAGTAAAGGAATTGTGACTGGAAAGTAATGTCTATATAATATTCATACGTCTTTTTGTTCTTTTGTCATCAGTGCATATAAAATCCTTCACACCTGATCCCACATATGCTTAATAGGCAAGCAATTCTCCCCAACTGAAGCAATGCTGTACAAAACAGAAGGGCTAACACAAATCAGGATTTGAAGTGTATTGAAGTAAAATATGTTCTCCTATTAACAAGCAATGTTGCATTTAAATACATAAATGAATTAGAAGTTTTATAAAATTGGGGAAAATTATTTTGACAAACATTCTGAGGAGGATGTATTTGTAGACACTTGGGAAATCATCCTGCCATTTTTAGGCTGAAGAAAATGGCTGATTTATGTGGATTGTATAACCATTATTTTTTGTATAAAACAAAATAATCTAGAAATAATTTTTGCTCAAATAGAAACAATAATGATGTCAGTAATAAAATGTTTGTAAGTTGTGTGTTAGAAACCAAATATTTCAATCTTTGATATATATTAAGCAAAAGATTTCTTTAAACCATAGAGTCATTGAAAATTTAATGAGTGTCGTGAAATTCCAACCTTACATGTGTCAAATAGTTTTGTGGAATAAGAGGTAGAATGAGTAATTAAACATATGTGTATAAACCAGGTCACCCTCTCATAAGACATAACCTTTATAGGCTGACAATTGTATATAAGAATATGAATATACTGGTAGAATTCTGATTCAAGTTTTAATTAATTTCTGTGTATCTCATACACTCTTTCCAATTTAAAGCATTCATGTCCTATTAATTCCGGTACATTGCCTCTTCAGAGTGCTCAAATAGACTTTGCTGAATAAATACTTATTATAAAGAAAAGCTTTTCAACCCACCCACTTATTGTCATAAAGGCAGAAATAGTTATTTGCCTGGATCTGCCTTTTTTAACCAATTATGTTTTATAAAAGTTATGAACATATACCATATTTTTACTTTTATTATTTGTTTGCCAATGCCATTGTAGTTGAACATCTTATTTGTCTCCTTCACAAGTGAGATGTGAAATTTCTCTCAACTTGAGATTAAAGGCATCAAACTAACCTGATATTTAAAGATTTCTTTCATTTGGATTTGAACAAAGTCTGTTCTATTCCTTAAAAAAGAATTCTCAATGATGCCAAACCTTTTTCTGTATTCAGGCTTGTGCTGAGGATGACATTGGTTCTGTGAAATAAATTCCCAGCTTTCATATATGACAGCTAGTTTAACGCAGAGCAAAACAACTACCGTCATTCACATTTTGTTCCTAAGTATAATGGTAAAAATGTTCAGTGACAAAAACATATTAGAGAAATATACAGTTTTATTGATGGATATTACAGAGGATATTAAAGAAATATGTGCATCTGTTTCTCACCTAAAATAAGATCTTTTTTAAAAAAACTTACTTTGTTTCATTTTACCTAATTCTCCTATACTCTTATTAATAACTCAGACATTTTTCATGCATAAAAAATCCATTTAATTGCTAAATGAAGGGAAGAACAGTTAAAAGAGTAGTCAAACGTGGCAGGATATTGTTAAAAAGCTATGATATTTTCAGATACCTCTGCCAATGTTGAGGGAGCAATGTGTGGCAAGATAAGTAAATTACTAAAGGCATGTAATAACCAGCAAGAAGAGATATTTAAAAAGAAATTCCTAATTAGTTTTATAGATAGAACTAAGTCACTCTCTCTCATATGAAGTAGATTTTAAAACATAATTATCCATGAAGAGGTGATTATTTAAAAATATTTTATGCACTTTCTTAATCATCTGGAAATGTTTTATTATTTCTCCATGAATATTCTATGAAGCACTAAAAAATATTGCAATGTAGAGATCTTTCAAAAGTCTGAGGTTCACAAAAATATTATAATGTACAAGATTTACCTGAGATATCAGAAAACAGAAGCAAAATTATAATAGTTGTATAGTTAACACAATATTTCAAAATATATTGTAAGTTATATAAATGCAAAAATTAAGATTTTTGTATTTGAACATCTTAAGAGCTGCTTAAACTTATTCCCTCAAAAACATAGGTTTAAACATTTTATTCTGCCTCTGATTAATCTTTAATGATATCTCAGTTATGGCCAACAGTAACAGAAGAGCTATTTTAACAGATCCTACAGTAAACCAGGCAATGCTTGTAGGCTGGAAGTATGCAGCTCAGCCTTCATGGCTTATAGACTATTGCACTGTGGCTGCAGCAAAATTAGTATCTGCTTCCTAATGTGCATACCTCTGTTGTTTAGCCAACGCTGATGAATTTGCTTCATCTGCAGAGCCTAAAAAGATGATTAAGTCTTTTCTGTTCCTAGTGTCTCAATGAAGTAATTCTGGCTGTCAGTATATGATTATACTTCTTTTTACTGTTACAGAGTTGCATGTTTACACTTAATCTTAAATGACAGGTTGAGCAGTAAGTTAGAAAACAGAGGAAGCTTGGTGAGATTGTGTAGAATTGCTGGAATTCATTAGACATCGAGGCTTCATATTTATATTTCAGTGTAAATTACGAATTTGTACATTTGTCTCATCATGTTATAAGTCAAGATTGGATTCAAAACAGAATCACAGAAAAGAAAAAAATGTCTAAGTATCAAAAATATAACCTATCAGTGTTAGGGCATTGTTACTAATTGCAGTGAAACATATGGTTTTTATAAGATAACTGTGTTAAACCTGCTATGCGCAACTTAAGTCTTTAACAAGGTCTCCTTATCTTTTACTCCGCCTATCCCACATGCTCTCTTGGAGCTCTGATGACTGCAAAAGAGATTTATCAATATATACATTAACATGAATGCACAGCTAACTCAGTCATTAGTGTCATAGCTCAGGTTTTTGAAGAATTCAAGTGTAGCATCTTATCATGTCACCCAAATGAACAGTAAAACGAGCTGTGCCAGCAGCATTTCTGATTATTTGGCTGTAAGCGTAGTTTTGTCACACATCTTTTGAAAGGTACTTAAAATGGTAAACCAACATTTTCATCAATATCAAGCTTTCATGGATAGCATATTGTTTTGTAAGTTACCTTTTCCTGGTTTGATAATTAGAAAATGCTATTGAAGGTATACTTTTTCCTTAGAATAATCACATTTGGCATAGATTATCTTCCTGTCATTTCTTGAAACAATTGACATTCCCTAATTTTACAAATAAAATTGATTCATGTGTAATTCCAAAAGCATTTACAATGTAGCATAATAAAATAATAATTAGGTTATTGGTAATATGATTCTGATAAAAATATTTACATCAATATAAGGTGTATAGACCTTGCAATAGAACTAAGACTTAGAGAATGCATTTAAAATCGATGCTTATTTTTGTGCTTATTGAAACACTTATAAACTGATATGCAGTTAGCACCTGATAGTCTTCTACAGCAAATTTAAATTTTACATTTTCACAGATATAAACTGATTAGAAGGAATGTTAAGCTCGATCTGAATTTCTGTAAAGCAAGATAAGTATATATGGATATGTGTGTATAAATATTATATATCTATAGGATTTATTATATTTGAAAATTTATCTCTTTTGTCAATAAGTTGAGGATATTAAGAACTGATATATGGATATCAGTGATTGAGGATATATGCAAAGCACTGTTCTGACACAGATGATATATTAGGATCAAAGACACATATTCTCCAGCCTCATGTAGCTTACATTTTAGTGGCAAAGTCAGAAAATAGCCAAACAAATGTATAGTATCGTATCAGGTAGTGATAAGTCATATAAAACAATTAAATAAAAGAAATAAGTAAAGAATAAAAATAGCCATATTGTAGATAGGAAGTCCGTGGAAGGCTTCTATGGGGAGTTAATATTTGTATAGAGATTTCAGTAAAGTGAGGAAATGATACATAAGATAAAACAAATAAGAAACCAAGCTTCCACAGGGTTAGCCTGCACAATTCATGTTAATCTGCTTTGTCCATGATGGTTTACATGCATATAAGTGATGTAAAATATTTTATTCCCTTAGGAGGTTTAACTATTGTCTCTGCAATCTTGTTTGTATATTTAAATTGTTGTAGGCTCTTTGTAATGACTAACAGAAGTCAAGAAAGAAGAAAAAGAAAACAAAACACAACTTAAAATGTAATTGAATGCTGTTTTCATTTAAATGCTTTTTATTTCTCCTATATCAGATTATGGAAGCTTAAAGGAACCTTCGGGAATTTAGAGATTATTCTCCAGTCCACTCTCCCTCCTTTCATAGATGGTAGCTCAGGTAAATATGCGTGGGATGTGTGTGTGTGTGTGTGTGTGTGGTGTGTGTGTGTGTGTGTGTGTGCGCGCGTGTGCTTGCGCATGTTTGAAAAAGAGTGTTGCTTATTCTGGTCGATCTTTCCTTTTCATACTGCACATAATGAAGTTTATCTTAGTTTGCAGAATTGCTCTGAAATATAATTCAGTTTCTGTTTGTGATTTGACAACGTTCCCACACAAAGTAAAGAATAATCTCTTTTAGCAAAAGCCCAAACCTCCTTACTGTGATGAGTGCTTATTGGAAGCAGGATGTTATCTTTCACTCGGATAAATTGAATCCTGTGTCTAAATAGTAGACATCCATGTTATAAGATCAGAAGTTGGCTTTCAAAGGGATTTTTAATTTATTTTTAATTGTTGTGGGTACACATCGGGTGTATATATTTATGGGTACAGGAGATGTTTTGATAAAAGCATGCAATGTGAAATAAGCATATCACAGAGAATTTTGTTTCTTCATATTTTCTTAGGAATATATTCTTCCTTGAGATGTAAGTCTCAGTTTTCCTAGTTATAAAAAGTTATTTTGTAAAAGGTTCCTATAGCATTTCCATGTGACCTCATATGTTAAAGCAAAATTTCTAACATGGTCCCCCAGGGATGTTTCACCGTAATCCTCAGAACGTGAGACAATGATGAGATGTCACTCTTGTGAAAATGTTATATTACATGGCATAGTGGATCCTAAAAATAGAGCGGTTATCCTAAATAATTGCTTTGCCCCATGCAATCACATGAACCCTTAAAAGAAGACAACTTTGTCAGGCTGGTGGCAGAAAAAAAGACAACCAGAAAGATTTAAGACTTAGAGAATGCGTTTAAAATTTATGCTTATTTTTGTGCTTATTGAAACACTTATACACTGATATGCAGTTAGCACCTGATAGTCTTCTACACCTGATGGTGTAGTGAGATTTAGCACACCCTTTCCGGTTTCAAGAAGGAGGCAGCCACATGAGAAGAAACGTGAGCAATCTTAAGAAGCTAAGAGAGTTCCCTGGCTGGCCGCCAGCAAGTAAAAAGGACATCCATCATATGACTCCAAGACACTGAATTTTGCCAACAACTAGAATGAGTTTGGAAGTGGTTTTCCCCCTAGAGCCTTCATATAAGAGCCCTTATCTAATTTGACCTTGATTTCAACCCCTTGAAATGTACACCTTGATTTCAACCGTGTAATACTTTCAGCACAGAAGTAAGCTGTGCTTTACTAGAATTAGGACCCAGAGAACTGGGAGCTAATAAATACGTATTGTTTACAGCTACTAAATTTGTAGTCATTTGTTACACAGGAAATGAAAACTAATATATTTTTCAAAGTGTAGTTGCCTAGCACTAAAATCAATATATATTCTAGAAGAAAATCAAAACAAATATTTGTTGAGCAAACACTGTGTATTAGATGCTCTCGAGTAGAGATTTCAAATTTCCATACATAACCATATTATTTTGGTTTAGTTATGTTCAGATGGGGAGAAGCATTAATAGTGGCTGTAGCTGGTAGAACTGTTGGGGTTGCAGTCAGAGTCATTTTTTAGAAGTTATTCATTTGAAATATACAATAATCTCTTTGGTCATACTTCTGTTTTTTAAATGTTAGCAGTTAATTTGGTTTGCTTTGCTTCTGCTAACCACTTACAATTGCTATTAGGTTAACTACTTAACTTACTGTGAAACAGAATGGCTTCTAAAATAGAGGAGATTTAAAGTATTTATAAAGTTGAATGCACCTAGAAACATAACTTTACCTTTGGACAATATACAGCTATTTCTAAAAATATTGGGTGAGAGGTATTTTCTAGGGTTATAGACTTTTTGCATCAACTATTTAGAGGGACTGAGTTAGATGACTTATGTTTATGAGGGTTCTTTTATAATGTTATTTAAATAGATTTTGGGAAACAGGTAGTGTTTGGTTACATGGATAAGTTTTTAGTGGTGTTTTCTGAGGTTTTGGTGTACCAATCACCCAAGCAGTGTACACTGAACCCAATGTGTACCCTTTTATCTCTCACTCCCTCCCACTTTCCTCCCTGAGTCCAGAGTCCATTATATCATTCTTATTCATTTGCATCCTCATAGCATAGCTCCCACTTATAAGTGAGAACATCCTATGTTTGGTTTTTAATTACTGTGTTGCTTCAATTAGAATAATGGTCCCCAACTCCATCCCAGTTACTGTGAATGTCATTATTTCACTCCTTTTTATGGCTGAGTAGTATTCCATGGTATAAATGTATAGCATATTTTCTTTATCCACTCATCGGCTAACAGCCATTTAGGCTTGTTCCACATTTTTACAATTGTAAATTGTGCTGCTATAAACATGCAGGTGAAAGTGTCTTTTTCGTATAATGACTTATTTTCCTCGGGATAGATACCCAGTAGTGGGGCTGCTGGATCAAATGGCAGTTCTACTTTTAGTTTTTTAAGGAATCTCCATACTGTTTTCCATAGTGGTTGTACTAGTTTACATTCCCACCAGCAGTGTAAAAATGTTTCGGTTTCACCACATGCATGCCAACATCTGTTATTTTATTATTTTTTTAATCATAGCCATTCTTGCAGGAGTAAGGTGGTATCTCACTGTGGTTTTGATTTGCATTTCCTTGATCATTGCTGATGTTGAGCATTTTTCATTTGTTTGGCAGCCATTTGTGTATCTTCTTTAGAGAAATCTCCATGTTCTTTGCCCACCTTTTGATGGGATCCTTTGTGGTTTTATTTTTGTTTTTTGTTTTTTGGGTTTTTTTCTTGCTGATTTGTTTGAGTTCCTCATAGATCCTGGATATTAGTCCTTTGTCAGATGCATAGCTTGAAAATATATTCCCCCACTCTGTGGTTGTCTGTTTACTCTGTTGATTTTTTTTTTTTTTTTTTTTGCTATGCAGAAGCTTTTTAGTTTCGTTAAGTCCCATCTGTCTTTGCTTTTATTGCATTTGTTTCCAGGTTCTTGATCATAAACTCTTTTCCTAAGCCAATGTCTAGAAAAGATTCCTGACATTGTCTTCTAGAAATTTTATGCTTTCAGGTACTTGATTTAAGTCTTTGGTCCATCTGGAGTTGATTTTTGTAAAAGGTGAGAGATGAGGATCTAATTTTCTTCTTGTACATCTGGTTTGACAATTATCCCAGCTCATTTGTTGAATAGGATGTCCTTTCCCCACTTTATGTTTTTGTTTGCTTAGTCAAGATCAGTTGGCTATAAGTATTTGGCTTTATTTCTGTGATCTTTATTCTGTTCCAATGATCTATGTGCCTGATTTTATGCCAGTACCGTATTGTTTTGATAACTATAGACTTGTAGCATTGTTTGAAGTTGGGTAATGTGATGCCTCCAGTTTTATTATTATTGCTTTGTCTTGCTGTGGCTATTCAGGCTTTTTTTTTTTTTTTTTTTTTTTGGTCCACATGAATGTAGGATTGTTTTTTCCAGTTCTGTGAAGAATGCTGGTGGTATTTTGATGGGAATTGCATTGAATTTGTAGATTACCTTTTGCAGTATGGTCATTTTCACAATATTGATTCTATCCATTCATGAGCGTGGGATGTGTTTCCATTTGTCTCTGTTGTCTATGACTTATTTCAGCAGTAATTTGTAGTTTTCCTTGTAGAGGTCTTTCACCTCCTTGGTTAGAAATATTCCTACTTATTTTATTTTATTTTATTTATTTATTTTTTTGAGATGGAGTCTCGCTCTGTTGCCCAGGCTGGAGTGCAGTGGTGCAATTTCTGCTCACTGCAAGCTCTGCCTCCCGGGTTCATGCCATTCTCCTGCCTCAGCCTCCTGAGTAGCTGGGACTACAGGCGCCCACTACCACGCCTGGCTAATTTTTTGTACTTTTAGTAGAGACGGGATTTCAGCGTGTTAGCCAGGATGGTCTCGATCTCCTGACCTCATGATCCACCTGCCTCGGCCTCCCAAAGTGCTGGGATTACAGGCATGAGCCACCACACCCAGCCCATATTTTAGTTTTGTTTATTTGCAGCTATATTAAAAGGGGTTGAGTTTTTCATTTGATTCTCAGCTTGGTGGCTGTTGGTATATAGCAGTGCTACTGATTTGTGTACGTTAATTTTGTATCATGAAAATTTACTGAATTCATTTATCAGTTATAGGAGCTTTTGGATGAGTATCGTTTTCTAGGTATACAATCATATTATCAGTGAACAGTGACAGTTTGACTTTCTCTTTATCTATTTGTATTCCCTTTCTTTCTCTTGTCTGATCGCTCTGGCTAGGACTTCCAGTACTATGTTGAATAGCAATGGTGAAAGTGGGCATCCTTTCCTTGTTCTAGTAGAATGGAACATTCAGTAAAATGTTGGCTGTGTGTTTGTTATAGATGACTTTTATTACCTATATCTCTTCTATGCTGATTTTGCTGAGGGTTTTAATCATAAAGGAATGCTGGATTTTGTCAAATGCTTTATCTGTGCATATTGAAATGATCATATAATATTTGCTTTTAATTTTGTTTATGTTGTGTATCACATTTATTGACTTAAATATGTGTAACCAACCCTGCATCACTGGTTTAAAACCACTTGATCATGGTGGATTATCTTTTTGATATATTGTTGAGTTCAGTTAGCTAGTATTTTGTGGAGGATATTCACATCTATATTCAGCAGGAATGTTGGTCTGTAGTTTTCTTTCTTATGTTCTTTCTTGGTTTTGGTATTAGGGTGATACTGGCACCATAGAATAATTTAGGGAGGAATCCCTTATTCTTTATCTTTTGGGATATTTTCAGTATGATTGCTGCCAATTCTGCTTTCAATATCCGATAGAATTCAGCTGTGAAATTTTCTGGTCCCAGGCTTTATTTTGTTTGCAATTTTTTATTACTGTTTCAACCTCACTACTCGTTTTTGGTCTGTTCAGAGTTTGTATTTCTTCCTGGTTTAATCTAGGAGGGTTGTGTATTTCCAGGAATTTATTTATATTCTCTAGGTTTTCTAGTTTGTGCACATAAAGCTGTTCATAGTAACCTTGAATGTTCTTTTGTATTTCTGTGGTATTGGTTGTAATATTTCCCATTTTATTTCTAATTGACTTTATTTGTATCTTCTCTATTTTTATCTTGGTCAGTGTAGCTAATGGCCTATTGACATTGTTTATCTTTTCAAAGAACTAGCATTTTGTTTTATCTTTTGTATTTTTAAATTAGTTTCAACTTTATTTAGTTCTGCTCTTAGCTTTGTTATTGTCTTCTGCTGGGTTTGAGTTTATTTTGTTCTTATTTCTCTAGTTCCTTGAAGTGTGATCTAAATTGTCTATTTGTGCTCTTTCAGACTTTTTGTTGGAGACTTTTAATGCTATGAACTTTCCTCTTAGTACTGCTTTTGCTCTATCTCAGAAGTTTTGATAAGTTGTGTTACTATTATCATTCAATTCAAAGACTTTTAAATTTTCCATCTTAATTTTTTGTTTACCTAATGATCATTCAGGAGCAGGTTACATCATTTCCATGTATTTGCATGGAAATGGTTCCTTTTGGAGTTAATTTCCAGTTTTATTCCACTGTGATCTGAAAGAGGACTTGATATAATTTTGATTTTTTTAAATTTCTTGAGCCTTGTTTTATGTCCTATCATATGGCCTATCTTGGAGAATATTCCATTTTCTGATGAAAAGAATGGATATTCTGCAGTTGTTGGGGAGAATGTTGTGTAAATATCTGTTATGTCCATTTATCCTACGGTATCATTTAAGTCCATTTACTATTTGTTGACTTTCTCTCTTGATGACCTGTCTAGTGCTGTCAGTGCAGTACTAAAGTCCTCTACTCTTATTGTGTTGCCTTCTATCTCATTCCTTAGGTCTAGTAGTAATGCTTGTATAAATTTGGGAATTCCAGTGTTTGGTGCATATATATTTAGGATTGTGATATTTTTCTGTTGGACTAGTTATTTTATTATTATGCAATGTCCCTGTTTGTCTTTTTTAACTGTTGTTGTGTTACAGTTTATTTTGTCTGATATAAAAATAAATACCCCTCACTTTTGGTGTCATTTGCATTGAATATCTTTTTCCACCTCTTTAATTTTATGTGAGTCCTTATGTGTTAAGTTAGTCTCTTGAAGAAAGCAAATACTTAGTTGGTGTATTTTTATCCATTCTTCTTGTATCTTTTAAATGGCACATTTAGGCCATTTACATTCAACATTAGTATTGAGATGGGAGGTACCATTGTATTCATCATGCCAGTTATTGCCTGAATACCTTTTTTTTAAAAATTGTGTTATTGTTTTAGAGGCCCTATGAGATTTATTCTTTAAGGAGGTTCTATTTCGGTGTATTTAGAAGATTTGTTTCAAGATTTGAACTCATTTTAGCATTTCTTGTAGTGCTGGCTTGGTAGTGGCAAATTCCCTCAGCATTTATTTGTCTTAAAAAGGCTTTATCTCTCCTTCATTTATAAAGCTCAGTTTCATTGAATATAAACTTTGGCTGATAAATATTTTGTTTGTAGGGCTAAGGACTCACAGTTTTTTGGCTGTCACATGGGGTTTGCAGTGGCAAACTACTTCTTTCAAAGGATCTGTGAATTCTTTCCTGATGGTTAATATTTTTTATTAACACAGGCTGGTTAGGCTTAGTAACATCCTTAATATAGGTCCATCAAAGGAGTGGTCAAGCTTTGTTATGAAAATAGTACCATAGCTTTGTGGAATGCAGAATGGAGGGAAAGAAAGAAATTATTAGCAGAAAAACTATTTATAAAGTTGTTTTAATAGTTTATAACAAAAAGACATTAAGGCCTAAACAAGGAAAATGGCAATGTGAGTTGAAAGGAGAGGTGAGTATCATTAGACATATTTCAGATTTTATCCAGATCACTTGATAATCAATTAGATAAGAAACTGAGAAGCTTGAAAACTAACTTGGAGTATTATTTTTAAAATAAACAGAAATAAAGTGTGTAAGGAAGCTTGCCTGGCATATAGTAGCACTTCAGTTAGTCCCAGTAATTATAATAATAACTATATTAATAAAATAAATAAAACTATTATATTTATTGGTGGTAGAACGACATGAAATAAAGAGAAGAAGACATAAAATCCATCCTGAAACATTTTGGAGGCTGTTACCTTTGCCATATAAATAATTGAGTCTTTGCTTAGAAACACTGCAGATTCAAGCAAAGAAAAAAAAAAAAAACTAGTAAAAATCAGGGCATGAACAATAGTTACATCTCCTTTAATCATTTTGAACTTTCTTCCTTCTTTCTTCTTGACATTGCAACCTTTATCTCTTGTTGCCCCTTTCCCTATTTTCTGCTTCTGTTCCCATTTTCTTTACAAAGGTTTCTAATAAAAGTTGCTTATTGCTACTTAGTCACCATTATTTTTCTTTGCACAATAAAAATATTCTGAAGGTAAATTTTGAAACTTGACATTTGTCAATAATCCTCCTGCTAGGAAAAGACCAAAATTGCTTTTTCATTTTATTTTATAAAAAAGAAAAGTCCCTTCTCTATTTAAATTATCTTGTGTAGCAGGATTCAGGTCATTTTTCTACAAAGGAAAACTACAAAACAACTTATGTTACCTATCTATAATCCACAGCACAAAGTCCAGATTTTGTTCTTTGCTATGTAAGCCCTCTGAAATAATGTCAAAATCTGACTTTTTTTTTTCTGTTGGTTTTTTTTTTTTGCCTTTTCTCTAAATGTTACCTCCCTTGTACCTCATCCAATGGCTACCAATATTTTTTTTTCCTTTCTTCTGAAAAAATCATTCTTGTTAGTGCCATACTCTTTGCACATGCTATTTCTTTGCCTGGGAAGCCTTTCATCAACTTTAATACAGTGCAATCTAATTCTTTTTTTTTTTTTTTTTTTGAGAGGGAGTCTGGCTCTGTCGCCCAGGCTGGAGTGCAGTGGCCGGATCTCAGCTCACTGCAAGCTCCGCCTCCCGGGTTTACGCCATTCTCCAGCCTCAGCTTCCCAAGTAGCTGGGACTACAGGCGCCTGCCACCTCGTCCAGCTAGTTTTTTGTATTTTTTAGTAGAGACGGGGTTTCACCGTATTAGCCAGGATGATCTCGATCTCCTGACCTCGTGATCCACCCGTCTCGGCCTCCCAAAGTGCTGGGATTACAGGCTTGAGCCAGCGCACCCGGCCCCGCAATCTAATTCTTATCCTTCAGCCCAACTAAATTCCATTTCCGTTGAGATGCCTCCTTCATTTCTTCAAAGAGTGAACATATATGTTGCCCCAGAACTTTTGCAAACCTGTATTATAGAGCTTAACATATTGTAGTTATTTGTAGACGTATTTGTCTCTTTCAGGTTGAGCTACCAGAGAGAACGGGTGACATTCTAGTCATTTATATATTTCTTGAATCAAGCACTCATCAGCATGATTAGAGGTAGTAGTTTCTTAGTTAATATCTGACAGCAGAAGAAGTGAATAAATAAGTAATTTAATGAAGTCTTATGACTGACACTATGGTAGACACTAGGTTCCCTGTGCTTCTCTTGTAGTGCATATTCTTCTTTTCTTGTCAGGCAGCATTCTTATTAAACTGAGAAGATAATCTAAAATGGCCTATAAATCCTTTCCAGAAGATCAAATAAATATTCCTCTGTAAGGGCTAGGTGAAATTTATGAGGCTACAAGAATGGTGAAATGAGATCAGTCAGTCAAGTGTGGAGGAAAGTAATTAGGGCTGGAAAAGAGTGAAACCATTAGAATAGAGAAGACTGGGTTAGGGAATATTAATATTCTAGAAAATAACAAGCTTGTGACAGGAATACTATATCAGAGTCAAGAGAAAACAAAAGTATAGATAAAGACTGAATTTATCATAGCCCAAGGAGCAGGAACTGACTTTTGACCAACAGTATTTATTGAGTCCCTACTATGCGTGCCAAAATAAAATTTAACTAAGTACTAGGTAACAGATAAAGAAATGATTATGAAAGCTGGCAAATAGGAAGTGAGAGATGAAACTTAAGATTTAATTTTACTTGCACATTGACTTTGTAGTTTCCCCAATGTCATTTTGTCTGATCTGAGCTGTGGGAAGATATCCTGTTTTTGTAGTTACAGGTATTCCAGTGTTCCTGCTGAGAGTCATTTCCTGTGCTGGATTTACCATCACAGGGACCAGATTTATAGAAAAATGAACATTTATTGTTGCTAAATGGAGTTGGTCATGGAGTGGAAACTAACAATATGTTCACCTGTAAGTTTTAAGTGCTGTGCCAAGAAAGGCTCTTTGGAGGACATTGCCATAATCTACCGTTTACATTTGTGCATTTAGTTTCTGGGAAATATTTTTTAAACCTACCGGTGGAGCTATACAGAACCATAGAGACTATTTCAGTTCCCCTATCAACTGTGAAATGGAGATCTACATTCAAAATTTAGCCTGAGCTGCTTAGAATCCTAGTGCATACAATTGTGAGCTCTAAAACGACGTGGTTATATCCTGCTTTGGGAATCTAGTATTCAAGTAGCTAAATTTAGAGTTTTTGCCATTATAGAAGAAGTATTAACTGTGCAAAATCATTGCTAATAAGTATCAAGATTTCTGGGAACGTTTATATGATCTGTAACATTAAACACACTACACACAATTTTCAGGGTACTACATATATTTGCGCAAAATGGATTATCTGTAATATCTACACTAACTTAACTACCATTTATTTTCTGATATCAGAAAACTTCAGATTTAACTTTTAATCAGGCATTTTTTTCTATGAGGAAGGTTGAGCTGAAGGATAAATGAAACATAATTGTTATATTATGTGATACGTATCAGGCAATGTACCTTTGAGTTACTAGCACTCGCATGGGAGCAATGAAGCTGAAAACATTTTAGGGAAAATTCAAATAGGTGGCATAGCTGGTATGTTTGGAGCTGATAAAGAGGTTGATGAAGAAGAGCTAGGAAGTACATAATGTAAGTCAAACTTGAGTTGAAAAAACAGAGATTTATGTTCTCAGAACTTATTGGAGGACTAGCAACCTTGCTCACAGGGGTAAGCCTTCAGTGCTATTGAAGGCACATACTTGGGACTTAACATCTGATAGTTAAGAAAGATACTTTGATAATAAGAAATTTTAAAAAGTCGGCATTTTAAGCTCTTATTTTTAATGGTTCCTGGACAGAAAACCATTGCTGTTTTTTTCCCCTCTGGATATGTAGAAGTTAACGGGAAAGTTGTTTGAACAACAGTATGCTGCACCTTGAATCTATTTTAGGAACATTCTTTCGTGGCATATATTCACTTGATCACAAAAGGCGGTTCTCATTCATGCAGATAAACAAAAAGCACAAAAAAAGAAAATTAGATGGCTGCCAATGTACATCAGACATAAATTACTGTCATTAAGAATTACTGTAAAAAGAGATCACACATTGTGTAGTTAAATACTTAATTATTCTTGTAGCCTGAGATACCAGTTCATATTCTTTCCTTTTAGCATAGAACTTAATTTGGTAGTTTCTTCTGGGTCCTAGGAATAAAGAATGCACTGATGTTCACTGATGCTCACCACTAGATTTTAAAGCAGACTATTACTTAAAATCATTTGACTAATTGTCAAAGGCAAGTAAAATTACTTTGGTTCTTTTTGTAATGGAAAGTGAAACGTTATATTAGAGTATTTGATTAAAGAAAAGAAAAAATGTGGTAAGAAAATACTTCTACAGCAATGAGGTAGGGTTTTCAATAAGATTATTAATATTGTGACTATGGGACATTACTAAAAAGTTAAAAACAAGATTATGAATAAAAAAGCAGCTAGAATCAAATCTAAAATAATCGTTAAATGTCATGATTCACGTTATGCAAAGTCCTGCAGTCCAGGATAGTTAAATCTTTTGCTCTTGTCTGTGAACATTACTTAACATCAGATTTAGAACAACAGGTTTTGTTTTTGATTTTATCCTTTGTTTTCCACTTCTACCATGGAATATGTTTAAATCTTTGGATGCTTTCTCACGTTTTTCTAATACTAAATTTTTAGAAAATAGTGAATTATGACTTTTACTCCACAGTGTAGAGGAATACTTGCCTTAGGAAAAAATAGTTTTGCTTTATCAGGAATGCCTTCTCAGGAGTTTTTACATGTCCCCTAAGAAATTGCACCTATATCCCTCTGCCTAATTTCTGAACAAATTGAAAAATAAAGACATTGTTATTCAAGAACCAAGATATCACCTCATAGATGGTAAAATCAAAAGCGATGGGTGCAGCTTAGTATGAAATCCAAAATTGCTACCTACTGAATGTCAGAAGTAGAGGGTCTTAGCCAGGAGAAGGCGGTATTGAACCAGTACCCACCTGATATGTGTTGATGAAGGGAACACTCTGGAAGAGTAATGTATTCCACACAGGGAGAAAAAATGAAGCTAAGTTATTCTTCTCAGTTTTACCAATTAGTTAAATCATCCTCCATTATCTGGGGGTAGAATGAGTAAAGAAGCAAGCCAATACCAGAAATGTGTTTGGAAAAAACGTGGGGCGAGATTAGCAAAGTAATAAAAATATTTGATAGAAGAGTAGTATCATGTAATATTTAGCAGAAATGAAGTTTACTAAAAGATTTATAATACATTTGATACACACTCAGAAGCTGAGAATTATTTAGGCTCACTGGTAGAAAATTAAGAAAAAAATTACATCAAGGTCACTAGTTTATAAATAAGAAGAGAAAACAGTAATAAAATATAAATAAGAAGAAAAAACAATTAACTGGAAAGTTTCCAAGCTTAAAGTAAATTTAGTTGAAGCTAATAAATTGATATTACTCAGCCGGGCGCGGTGGCTTATGCCTGTAATCCTAACACTTTGGGAGGCCGAGGCGGGTGGATCACGAGGTCAGGAGATTGAGACCTTCCTGGCTAACACAGTGAAACCTTGTCTCTACTAAAAATACAAAAAATTAGCCGGTGTGGTGGTGTGCGCCTGTGAGCCGAGCTCACTGCACTCCAGCCTAGGAGACAGCAAGACTCCGTCTCAAAAAAAAGAATAATAAATAAATAAATAAATTGATATTACTCAAAGGAATCTACAATAGTGAATTGTAAGTCTCATCCATACTGCTCCTATTTCTCATAGGAAAAAATTATATAACAAGAATTAGAAAAGAACAAAAATAGTTGATCAAAATAGTACCAATACAATGGCATAAGAATAAAAGTAAAGCCTTACAAAATCAACAAAAATGTCAATATAAAAATAAAAATAGTAGAAATTGAGAAACATAACCAATTCAAAGAGATCCTGATGACAAATACAATGGGAACTTCTGAAATTAGTGGAAAGTTCAACCACTTACGTGCAACATGCTCCATAAGAATTTTAAAACATTGCCAAGTTTTTCATGGCAGCCAGACTTCTTATTTAATATAGAAATTGAATTGTAAATAAGTAATTTTTGTTGAACTGCTTTGCTTTGGGATATGACATTGTACTAACCATTCATTAAATAATTAAGAGGTATCTAGTCATATAAAAAAATAAAATCTATTAAATTATGCATCATTTTCTTATAAATATGGGAGAAAAACCTGGATTTTTGGACCAAATTCTGAGTAACTTAATTAACTCATGTGCACCTCAATATTTTGAGGAGCATTGTATAGAATACATAAATTATCGAATATATCGTCAGCACACCTAACAAAAATCAATAATTGCTAAACAAGAAAAATCTCAATTCACACAATTAGGAGAAGATGAAAATGTCTAATATTAACAAAATAAAATATTATGCACATTTTACAGACCCCAAATATATATGAGGTTTTTCCTCTATACTTATTAATAATTAATTAGTTACTTCCAGTACAGGTAGATTTTTGTTGCTTTTTATAAAGAAATGTATAGCATATATGAGTATATCATTTCCAATTGTAGAGAAGCAAGTCTGTACCTTACCGATTGTGAGAAATCATTGACATTATAGATTTCAATTTAAAAATATTAATAAACTCTATTTTTGAGAAGTTTTTAGGTTTACAGAAAAATTGAGAGAAAAGTAGAGAGTTGCAATACACTCCATGTTATCCTCTACTCTGATCCCCCAGCCACTAGCAATTTATCTTGTTATTAACATATTTAGTTTTTGTGATACATTGGTTATCATGGATGTGCTAATATTGATACATTATAATTAAACTCCATAGTAACATCAGAGTTCACTCTTTGTATATAGTATGTGTTTTGACAAATGTTTAATGGCATGTATCTACTCTTATAGTATCATACACAATAGTTTTACTGCCCTAAAACTTCCCTGTGTTCCATCTATTCATCCTTTTCTAACTCCACTGAAAGCCCTTGAAAACTGCAGATCCTTCACTATCTCCATAGTTTGGCCGTTCCCACCCAGAAAGTCATATGGTTAAAATCAAGTACTACACAGTATTTTCAGTTTATTTCACTTAACAATATGTATTTGAGATTCTTTTTGTGTTTTCATGGCTTGATAGTCCACTTCTTTTTATCATTAAATAATATTTTACTATATGGATATACAACACTGTGTTTATCCATTCACTTAGTGAAGGACGTACTGGTTACTTCCAGGTTTTGGAAATTATGAAAAAGATTATTACAAACATTTTTGCACAGGTTTTTGTGGGGATGTCAGTTTTCAACATATTTGGGTAAATAGTTTTCAAAGAAACTATGACATTGTCTTCCAAAGTACCTGTATCATTTTGGATTAGTATCAGCAATGCAAAGTACTTCCTATTACTCCACCTGTTTGCCAGCATTTGGTGTGATTGAAGTTGTTTTTTTTTTTTTTTTTTTTTTTTTTTTGCCATTCTAATAGATATGTATTAGTATCTTGTTGTTTTAATTTGCAGTTCACTAATAGCATATGTTGCTGAACACCTTTTCATAGGTTTATTTGCCATTTATGTGTCTTCTTTGGGCAGGTGCCTGTCACATGTTTTGTTAATTTGTTAATTAGGTCATTTGTGTTCTTATTGTTAAGTTCAAATAGTTTATTATGTATATTTGAATACCAGTCCTTTATCAGGTATTCCCTTTGAAAAGATTTTCTCCCGCTCTGTGGCTTACATTTTCATTCTCTTGTATTTTTCAGAGCAGAAGTTTTTCATTTAAATAAAGCTCAACTATATATGTTTTTTTATTTATGGATTTTGCTTTTGGTGTTGTAGCTAAGAAGTCATTGCCAAATCCAAGATCACCTAGATTTTCTCCTATGTTATCTTCTAAAAGTGTAATAGTTTTGTTCTATATTGAGGTTTATGGCCCACTAAAGTTAATGTTTATGAAAGATGTAAGATCTGTGTCTAGATTTGTTTTGTTTTGTTTTGCATGTGAATGTTTGTTTCAACACTACTTTTTTAAAGTCTATGCTTTCTCTACTGGAGCACATTCACATGTTTTTGTTACAGGTCAGTTGACTATATATGTATGAATCTATTTCAGAGCTCTCTATTCTATCCTATTTATCTGTATGTCTATTATTTTTTACCAATGCTACACAGTCTTGATTATTCTAACTTTGTAATCAGTCCCGAAGTCAGGCAAAGCAAGTTCTCCGATTTTTTCTTCTCCTTCAGTGTACTACTGTTGGTTCCTCTGGGTCTTTTGCCTTTCCACATATAATTTAGAATCAGTTTGTCAATATCCACAAAATAACTGGCTGGGGATTTTTATAAATGTCATGCAAAAATTTTCCCGTTTTTTTTTTTATTATTATTATTTTGTGCTCTTCAACCCCTGCATTCCCATTAGCAGACATGTGACTAAAGATCAAAAGGAAAATATAAAGAAAATTACCATTTTCAGAACATTTGAATGGTGATGTCTAAATTTCTACTTTGCTATACAGGTCTTGATGAATTAGAGCAGAGTTGATCAAATATCATAATACTTCTTAGGAAAGAAGATGTACTTTGGCATTTATATGTGTGTTTAAAAATGTCACAATGAAAATATAAATGCAGTACATATCTTTGGTGGACAAAAATCAATAAACCATTTTGAGAGTCTTGATTGGCAGAAAATAGCATATCAAAAATCACATCAAGATAGAATTTATTTTCTATTAGAAAGGCTCTTATTCAGTCAGTGCTATCTGATTCTGCTTTATTTTTCCATTATGGTGGATTAACCCTGAAATTCTTCCTTAACTCTAATGAAATCTCATGTTACATTTTATGTAAATATTCAGGCATATATATATATAATATATATATATATGAAATTATCATATTTCATTGTAATACCTGTTTTTGTCATTTTGGCTGTGTTTATCTAAATATAATTATATTTATTTTTACTAATCTTTTGAGTGTGTGTGTGTGTGTGTGTGTGTGTCCTTCAGTTAGGTTCTTGGCAATCCCTGGATATATTATTTTGTTTCTGTTTCCTATTTTTCAATAACTGTATGTTAATTATAACATTAACAATTACACTTAAAGTGGATGGCGTTTCAATCAAACACAGCTTGTTGCTTCTGTGCATCGACAGAATTTTGAACTTCAACATTGTTTCTGACAAAAAAAAACTAGCTCTTTTCACGTAATGTAAATTCAGTTGAGAAAATAACATGCAGGTTTGATTCTTGCTTGCACAGAGGAAAGATTTGTTAAGATTGGCAAAAAGAAAACTTGACCATTGTTATCTGGCATTTTAAAACTAATAACCAATCTTGTCTTACTTTTATTCAGTGTAACCTTTATTTCATATTAATTAAAATGAAGCAAAACAAAACATTATAAATGCAGAGATATTGCTGAATGAAATTGTCTCTGAAAATACATCACTGAAATTGGGAGAAGAAACAAAGATCACAGATAGTAAGAAGAAAGAAACAATTGATAATTTATAGGTGGATGACACCATTAATATTATCTTAAATATAAAAATTATTGTCGGGGGTGGTGGCTCACACCTGTAATCCCAGCACTTTGGGAGAATGAGGCAGGTGGATCACATGAGGTCGGGAGTTCAAGACCAGCCCGACCAACATGGAGAAACCCCGTCTCCATTAAAAATACAAAATTAGCCAGGTGTTTTGTCACATGGCTGTAGTCCCATCTACTCGGGAGGCTGAGGCAGGAGAATTGCTTGAACCCGGGAGGTGGAGGTTGCAGTGAGCTGAGATTACACCATTGCACTCCAGCTTGGGCAACAAGAGTGAAACTCTGTCTCAAAATAAATAAATAAATAAAAATAAAAATAAATAAAAATTATTTGCACATCTGCATCTGATTCTAGGAAAGTATATATATATTCAATCAATGTTGGTATATACACATATATAATATTTTGAAAGAACATAATTATTTCCCAAAATATTTTTGTTGTTCTTTTTCCCTTAAGCACATGTATGATTCTTTTTTAGAAGGTGAAAGCTCAACATTTTGTAGAATTTAATGTATTATATCTCCATAAGGATTTATAATTTTCAAAACAATGAAGTAGTAAACAATAAAGCAACAACTTCTAACTCATATTTTTCTACATTTGAATGGATGGATAATTGTAAGCATTGTCTTCTCAAGCACTTGGAAAACAGCTCTGCATTAGAGTCTCATTTTCTCATCATGTACTTTAAAAATAGAGAACATATAGTACATGTTACCTAAGAGATGGTGAAACAATTTGAAATAGTCAAAAATCCCTTCATTGTGTAGAGACAAATCAAGTGTCTTATGACATTTCATTAAGAAATGTCTCTGATTTTGACTCTACTAATTACGTGCCTCAGATAAACTTCATGCATTTTCTGTAATTAAAGGGTAACATTTCTAATAAGACTTCCACTGAGTTGATATAATTAAATAAGAAACAAAATATTAAGTTATTGTTAAAGGTGTGTGTGTTTTGTTTTATTTTGCTTTGTTCTGAAACCAGAGTCTTGCTCTCTCACCCAGGCTGGGGTTCTGTGGCGTGATCTCGGCTCACTGCAACCACGTCCAGCTAATTTTGTATTTTTAGTAGAGATGGGGTTTCTCCATGTTGGCCAGGCTGGTCTTGAACTCCTGGCGTCAAGGGTCCACCTGACTCGGTCTCCCAAAATGCTGGAATTACAGACATGAACCACCACGTCTGACCAAAGGTGTGGTTTTTCTTAAACGTGTTTTTAGTGGATCAGAGGAGAAGCCAGGTAAGGACACTATTCTGTACTTGCTCTGACTTTCTTTAGTCTCAGCAAACTATTTCCATACTCTAGTTGAATCAGTATACATCAAGTGAATGGTCAGAAATATCATCAATTCATGTTAATGATACAATTGTGTCCTGTGAGGTTTGTTGTTTTTAGTTTTATGTTTGCTTCTTTTTCTGGGCTTCAAGTTTATGCTTTCTATGCATTTTAGTAAAAATCATTCTGTGATCAAGAGAAGCATAAATATTGCTGTCCAAACTGGTCACGCTTCTCCTTCATTTGCAAATATTCACAGATGTATAACTTTGTACTGAAAAACTCTCTCAAAGCTCACATATCTAAAGTTTCTAGTCTATTAGTGTTCTTAAAGAATTAAAAAGTTATCATTTATTAGAATATTAGAAATTTTATTAGAGATAAATTTAGGCCATTAGATAATGCATCCTGCCTAAGTTATTTGAGTAGCCAATAACAATAGAAGGAATATAAACAACCCAGAATGTCCTTTGAATTTAGCATTACATGTACAAAATGTTTAGTTTACAATTTTGCCAATATATTTCAGCTCATAGACATATTATAACATGTTTTATATATATAATGTAAATTCAGAAAACATATTTACTTTATTATGGCTCATTCTCAGAAAATAAAAGTAAATAAGTCTCTTGGGACCCAAACTGAAAGTTGAAGGTTTCAAAATGGTATTATTTTGCTGAAAATGAAATATATTAAACAATCTTTTTTTTTTTTTTTTTTTTTTTTAACGGAGTCTGACTCTGTAGCCCAGGCTGGAGTGCAGTGGCGCCATCTCAGCTCACTGCAAGCTCCACCTCCCGGGTTCACGCCATTCTCCTGCCTCAACCTCCCACATAACTGGGACTACAGGGGCCTGTCACCACGCCCGGCTAATTTTTTTTGTATTTTTAGTAGAGACAATGTTTCACTGTGTTAGCCAGGATGGTCTCGATCTCCTGAACTCATGATCTGCCTCCCAAAGTGCTGGGATTACAGGCATGAGTCACCGCGTCTGGCCTAAACAATCATTTTTAAAGAAATGTAAGGCCTGTATTTGATTGGGAGAATCAAGTCTCCTCCTACATCATGAGCCTAACTCTGAGTGACCAGACACACAAGTCTACTGCTGAAAGTTGTATGATCACAGAGAGAGACTCCTACAGAATTAACACAGCTATTCATGATCCTTTGAAAGTTGAGAGTGAAGCAAGAATATTGACAAAACTCTCCAGCACTCTAGGATTCACACTAAGCAAGAGGTAGCAGCAGACTCACTGCTGGAGGAATTTGAAGTTTGTGATACAATGAAAGTAACCATAACAACAACAAAATCCAAACTGACCTCAATTCCAGATGTGGTTGAACCAACTTCCTTGTCTTCCCCTAACCACCTCACAACCTGTATGAAATAAACACTAAAGCCTTGACAGATGAATACACTTAATTTTCCATTTGGCTGTTTTAAAGGTGTACTTGTCCCTGCAGGAAGATATAACATTCATTTAAACGTATAACATTTCATTGTTCAGTTCCCACCTATGAGTGAGAACATGCAGTGTTTGGTTTTCTGTTCTTGTGATACTTTGCTATGAATGATGGTTTCCAGCTGCATCCATGTCCCTACAAAGGACGCAAACTCATCGTTTTTTATGGCTGCATAGTATTCCATGGTGTATATGTGCCACATTTTCTTAATCCAGTCTGTCACTGATGGACATTTGGGTTGATTCCAAGTCTTTGCTATTGTGAATAGTACCGCAATAAACATACGTGTGCATGTGTCTTTATAGCAGCATGATTTATAATCCTTTGGGTATATACCCAGTAGTGGGATGGCTGGGTCATATGGTACATCTAGTTCTAGATCCTTGAGGAATCGCCATACTGTTTTCCATAATGGTAGAACTAGTTTACAATCCCACCAACAGTGTAAAAGTGTTCCTATGTCTCCACATCCTCTCCAGCACCTGTTGTTTCCTGACTTTGTAATGATTGCCATTCTAACTGGTATCTCATTGTGCTTTTGATTTGCATCTCTCTGATGGCCAGTGATGATGAGCATTTTTTCATGTGTCTGTTGGCTGTATGAATGTCTTCTTTTGAGAAATGTCTGTTCATATCCTTTGCTCACTTTTTGATGGAGTTGTTTGTTTTTTTCTTGTAAATTTGTTTGAGTTCTTTGTAGATTCTGGATATTAGCCCTTTGTCAGATGAGTAGATTGCAAAAATTTTCTCCCATTCTGTAGGTTGCCTGTTCACTCTGATGGTAGTTTCACTGAGCAGTGGTTTGTAGTTCTCCTTGAAGAGGTCCTTTACATCCCTTGTAAGTTGGATTCCTAGGTATTTGATTCTCTTTGAAGCAATTGTGAATGAATTTCATTCATGATTTGGCTCTCTGTTTGTCTGTTACTGGTGTGTAAGAATGCTTGTGATTTTTGCACATTAATTTTGTATCCTGAGACTTTGCTGAAGTTGCTTATCAGCTTAAGGAGATTTTGGGCTGAGACGATGGGGTTTTCTAAATATACAATCATGTCATATGCAAACAGGGACAGTTTGACTTCTTCTTTTCCTAACTGAATACCCTTTATTTCTTTCTCTTGCCTGATTGCCCTAGCCAGAACTTCCAACACTATGTTGAATAGGAGTGGTGAGAGAGGGCATCTCTGTCTTGTGCCAGTTTTCAAGGGAATTTTTCCAGTTTTTGCCCATTCAGTATGATATTGGCTGTGGGTTTGTCATAAATAGCTCTTATTATTTTGAGGTACGTTCCATCAATACCGAATTTATTGAGCGTTTTTAGCATGAGATCACTTGGACTCGGGAAAGGGAACATCACACACCGGGGCCTATCATGGGGAGGGGGGAGGGGGGAGGGATTGCATTGGGAGTTATACCTGATATAAATGACGAATTGATGGGTGCTGATGAGTTGATGGGTGCAGCACACCAACATGGCACAAGTATACATATGTAACAAACCTGCACGTTATGCACATGTACCCTAGAACTTAAAGTATAATAATAAAAAATAAATAAATAAATAAATAAAAGTATAACATTTAATGTTCAGATTTATGTTAAGCAGGCCTCCAATTTTACTTTTGCTCTGTGTGTATTCTTGCACATATTATATGCAACACTAGAACTCAGAAAACCATGTGACACCTGGCACCAATAGCTAGCATGAAATTGAAATGCTATAGATGGACATCTATGTTGTCTCTATCTCTGTTACCACAGATTACTTCTCTGTTAATTTTTTTTTTCTAATTGAACGAGCTAATTCATAGCTCTTTGTGCTCCTGGAAGAAGTTTCTTTTTAAATATTTCCTCCAGGCATAGAGTTACTCAATCATAAGAATCCTCAGTTGTACTAAATACTGTGATAATGACTTCCAAAATGGCCACAGCAGTTTTAATTCCCAATGCCTATATATTAAGGGTTGCTGTTCCCCCAACCTCCACCAACATTTAAGATTAGTTGACTTTCCATTTACCTCCTAGGAATTCTAATGCAGCACATGTGTTGCTTTACATTTCACCATTTCAATTACTGGTGAAGTTTGCCATCTTTTCACATAATTGTTGGTCATTTGTGTGACCCCTCCATTCACTCAATACTAAATGACCATTTTCTGCCAAGCTTTTCACTAGGCACTTAGTGATCAAACAGTAAAGGATTTGTTCATATTGCTTGCCTGTTTTTTGTGTTATTGTGTTTTCTTTTGCACCTTCTGTCTTTTTGTGATGGATTTGGGAGAATTACCTGCATGTATTAGACATTAATGTTTTGTTGATCATCAACACTGCAAAGCTTATCTCAATCTCTGTCTGTTACCTGTTTATTTGATTTTCTTCTTTGAATAGAAATGGAATCCTAATTTTTAAATAGCACGCAAGATAATTCCAATGCAGATGGTTCTTTACAATAGCTGGAGAGCTCTTGGTTCTGGATTTGTTCTCATTTATCCATGCTTTAGAAAGCATACATATGAAAGTAATATATTTAGATGGTAGTGACAAAAGTTTGCTTTCTACTTGAAGAGAGCAGCATCTTTCTAGAACAGCTAATGCAGAGGATTCTGCACCAGGAAATACTGTTCTATTCAATTAAATTTCCTTATATTAATATATTGAAACAAGAGTATGTCATAACCAGTGTAATGAATGTTGTGTCTTTTTTAAAACCTCTAATGTAATTATATTGCCTTTAGCATCTGAAAATGTGTTACTATTCTATATCAAATGATTCCACCGTCATTTTCATTTTCATTAGTTTTAATTCTTTTTATAATCAGTGGATCTTCTGAAAGATGTTATAGCCTAATATCAGAAACCAGATAGAGTATGACTCTCTCAAAGTGTCATCAGAGCACCTTGTATCTTCAAATAATTTTAGGTTTTATTTGAGCACTATTATTCTTTTGGCTAAAGTTTTATGTGAATACTAAAGCATAAATACCTTTTTTGATACTTACTTCAGTTTTGAAGATCAACTTGTGTTTTCCTATGGGAAATATTTTCCATCTATTATGTTATGCTTTCCAAGCCTAATTTATTTGAAGAAAATATAATAATTAGGCGGAAAGGAAATATTGTCAAGTGTTCTTCAACTTAATTTTTGTTATAATTATAATTTGACATTAAAGTGTAAAATCTCTCTTGCTTCTCTTGAAGGTAAGTCCCCATAATTTCTTTTCTATGATATGTATGTAAGCAATGCCTTAAAACAATACTTTAACTGTGTTCAAAAATCAATTTGAACTCCAAAAAGGCAGTTGAATTTTGTCAAACAACTTCTCTTTGTAGCTATTTAATGCTAAGTGATAAGTTTAACAGATGTGTTTACTCTTCCATTTGTTTTGGTAAGGTTTACGCAAAAATGATATTTACTTTTACAGTTGTTTGTTTATGCCCTAGCTAAAGCTTCTTCAAGGTACAATAAGGAGACATTTTCACTACAAGATATCCTAGATTAATCTCTATTACTACCAGTTTGCCTTTAGCCTGAATGTTTCTTAGGACAAACATTAACAACAGCAGCATTTAGAGATCCCCCTAACAACAGGGATCCCTCTAGACAAAAAGACTTGGCTTATAAGCATATGGAACAAGTTTTTGTACAACCGAGGTCATTGTACTGTAAATCTGTTGAGATACATGAGCAGGGATAACTAAACATAGGAATAATTTTTTTTGTGTGATGTGTCAGGTTTTTTCTGTGTAACAATGTACTCCAATGCTATATGGCTTAAAATAACAACAATTTTAATTAATTATTGTGCTAGTTGAAAAAGTAAACTATTCTCAGTTGATTGGTTCTATGTGGGTTCATCCTCGGCATCATGGCCAGCTGTTGGGTTGACTGGAGGCTGGATGGTTTAGGAAACTCTGAACTGGAACAGTATATCTTTGCTCTATGTTGTCTCTCATCCTCCAGCAGCCTTATTCACAGACTTGTTCACAAGGCAACTGGGAAAGTTTTCAGGGAACAAATAGAAACCTAGGAAACTTAAAGTTCAGGCTCAGAAGTGGTACATAATTACTTATCTTGCATTTGATTGGTCAAAGCAAGTCACAATGCAGGTTTAGAGTCAAAAGAAGGGAAGATAGATTCTACCTCTTGATGGGAGAAACTGTAAAATAAAAAAGACAAAGAACAACATAACTAGGAATATAGCTTACCAAAGAGGTGAAACATATCTACAATGAGAATTACAAAACACTGCTGAAGGAAATCTGATATGGCACAAACAAATGGAAAAATATTACATGCTCATGAATAGAAAGCATCAATATTGCTTAAATGGCCATACCACCCGAAGCAATTTACAGATCCAGTGTTATTTCTGGCCAAGAACCAATATCATCCTTCACAGTATTGGAAAAATCTGTGGTATACTTCATATGGAACCCCCGCCCCCCCAAAAAAAAAGTGCAAATAGCCAAAGCAGTGCTAAGGACAAAGAACAAAGACAGAAGAATCACACTACTAAACTTCAAACTATGCTATAAGGCTACAATAACCAAAACATCATGGTACTGATACAACATATAGACACATAGACCAATGGAACAGATTATAGAACCCAGAAATTAAGCTGTTCATCTACCAACCACCTGATCTTCAGTAAATTTGGCAGTAACACATGATGGGCAAAAAGCTCCACATTCAATAAATGGTGCTGGGATAACTGGCTAGTCATATGCAGAAGATTGACTCTAAACCCTTTCCATTCACCATATGCAAAGATTAATTCCAGATGGATTAAAAATCTTAAATGTAAGACCTAAAACAAAACCCAAGAGAAAATCTAGGAAATATCATTCTGAATATCAATTTTGGCAAAGAATTTCTGATTTAGTCCTGAAAAGTAATTACAACAAAAACAAAATTTGACAAGTAGGACCTAATTAAACCAAAGAGGTTTTGCCCAACAAAGTAGACTATCACAGATTAAACAGACAACCTAAATAATGGGAGAAAATATTCACAAACTATGCATCTAAGAAAGGTCTAATATCCAGAATCTATAAGAGCATATAATTCAGGAACAAAAAGAAATATCTTTATTAAAAATGGGCGAAAGACAGACACTTCTCCAAATAAGACAGAATATGTGGTCAACAAACTTATGAAATAATGTTCATCATCACTAATCAGTAGAGAAATGCACACTGAAACCACAATGCGATCCTCACACCAGACAGAATGTCTATTATTATTTTTTTCTTGTTAAGAGTACATAAAAACATTTTACATTATGACACAGTAACACAAAGCACACAGATTCATCCACACCCAGACACAAGTTTCACAAAACCTTTACTGCATTCATAACAGCATGCTTATTACTTTGATATTTTTTATATTGTTATTCCAGGTATATTTTAATTTTTACCTGTTATTTTAGGTTTGGGGCTACACATGAATGTTTATTACATAGGTAAACACATGTCATGTGAGTTTGTTGTACACATTATTTCATCACCCAGATATTAAGCCCAGTACCCACTCATTGTCTTTGCAGCACCTCTTTCTCCTTCCTCCCTACTTCCTCAAATAGACCCCAGTGTCTGTTGTTTCCTTCTTTGTGCTGATAAGTTCTCAGAATGTCTGTTATTAAAAAATAAAGGCCAGGCACAGTGGCTCACGCCTGTAATCCCGGCACTTTGGGAGGCCGAGGTGGGTGGATCACCTGAGGTTGGAAGTTCGAGACCAGCCTGATCAACATGGAGAAACCCCCATCTCTACTAAAAATACAAAATCAGCTGGGCATGGCGGCGCATGCCTGTAATCCCAGCTGCTTGGGGGGCTGAAGCAGAAGAATTTCTTGAACCCGGGAGGCAGAGGTTGTGGTGAGCAGAGATTACACCATTGCACTCCAGCCTGGGCAACAAGAGAGAAATGCCATCTCAAAAAAAAAAAAAAAAAAAAAGAAGAAGAAGAGGAAGAAGAAGAAGAAGAAGGAGGAGGAGGAGGAGGAGGAGGAGGAGGAGGAGGAAAAAACAAACAAAAGAACAATCAATGCTGGTAAGGTTTTATAGAAAATAAACACTTATAAACTGATGGTAGAAATGTAAACTAGTTCATCCACTGTGGGAAGCAGTGAGGGGATTTCTCAAACAACTTAAAACAGAACTAACATTTGACCCACCAATCCCATTACTTGGTATATATCCAAAGGAAAATAGATCATTCTACCAAAGAGACACGTGCATTCATATATGTTAATCACAGCACTATTCACAATAGCAAAGACATGGAATCAACTTAGATACCCGTACTGATGGACTGATTAAAAAAATATGGTACGTATACAACAAGGAATACTACACAGCCATCAAAAAGAATAAAGTCGTGTCCTTTGCAGCAACAGCATCTGCCTGTAGACCATAATCCTAAATGAAGTAATGCAGAAACGTAAAACAAAATGCCCCTGCCTCAGTCTCCTGAGCAGTTGGGACTACAGGTATGCACCACCACACCCGGCTAATTTTTTGTATATTAGTAGATATGGGGTTTCACCATCTTGGCCAGGATGGTCTCAATCTGCTGACCTCATGATCCACCCACCTCGGCCTCTCAAAGTGCTAGGATTATAGGTGTGAGCCACTGTGCCCGGGCTATATTTCTTTTAAATAAGCTTTTTGTGCTTCTCTCTGTCTCTTCTCCTTCTACAAATCCTGCAATGCAAATTTCAGCTCTCTTAATCCTGTCCCAAAGATCCTGTAGGCTTTCTTCATTCATTTTTACTTCTTTTTCTCTTTTTCCTTCTCTGTCAGGATGATTTCAAATGATCTGTCTCAAATTTGCTTATCATTTCTTCTGTTTTGTTTAATCTGTTGCTGAAGCTCTCTACTGCATTTTAGTTGTTTCATTGTGTTCTTCAGCACCAATATTTCTTTTTTGTTTTTATGTTTTATTTCTCTTTGTTCAGCATCTTGTTTTGTCCTTGTATTTTTTCCCTGATATTTTTTAAATTTTTTTTTTTTTTAGATTTCTGAGCTTTAAACAATTTTTAGACTTCTTTATCAGTCAATTTCTGGATCTCTAATACTTTGAGATTTTTTTTTTTTTTTTGCTTGTTTGTTTATATCCTGAGACCTTGCTGAACTCACTTACTAATTCTATGAGTGTCTTTGAATATTCTTTTTTTTTTTTTTTTTTTTTTTTTTGAAGCGGAGTCTCGTTCTGTCGCCCGGGACTGGAGTGCAGTGGCCGGATCTCAGCTCACTGCAAGCTCCGCCTCCCGGGTTTACGCCATTCTCCTGCCTCAGCCTCCCGAGTAGCTGGGACTACAGGCGCCCGCCACCTCGCCCGGCTAGTTTTTTTGTATTTTTAGTAGAGACGGGTTTTCACTGTGTTAGCCAGGATGGTCTCGATCTCCTGACCTCGTGATCCGCCCGTCTCGGCCTCCCAAAGTGCTGGGATTACAGGCTTGAGCCACCGCGCCCGGCCTGAATATTCTTTAATATTTTTTATGTGGATAATTATGTCATCAATGAACAAGGACAGTTTTATTTTTTCTTTTCCAATCTATATGCCTTTCATCTTTCTTTTTTGCTTTATTGTACTGACTAGAACTTGCAATACTATGTTGAATAAGAATGGTGAGTGCAGACATACTTGAATTGCTTCAAGTCTTAGAGAAAACGAATTCAATATTTCATTGTTAAAATAATGTTAACTGTATGTTTCTAATAGATGTTCCTTATCAGGTGGAGAAAGCTCTCCTATTCTTCTGAGAATTATTATCTGATTGGGCATTGAATTTTCTCAAATGCTTTTCTCCATCATTGATATGCTCACCTAATTTTTCCTTAGCCTGTTAACATGGTGGGTTACATTGATTATTTTTCTATTTTAAACCAGCCTGACATCCTTGGATAAACTCCACTTGGTCATGGCATAAAATTATTTTTTTATATATTGATGTATTCTATTTACTAATATTTTGTTATGGACTTTTTGTGCATATCCACGAGAGCTTTCTTTCTATGTACTATCTTTGTCTGGTTCTGGTATTAGGATAATGCTTGCTTCATAAAATGAATTAGAAAATATTCCGTAATGTTTCATTTTATGAAATAGATTATGGACAATTGGTGTTAATTCTTCTTCAGAAATTTGATAGAATTCTCTAATGAAACCATCTTGGTCTAGAGGTTCTTTTGTGGGAGTATTTAAAATTACAAATTCAGTGTACTTAATATGATGGGGCTAGTCAAATTATGTATTTTATATTGAGTGAGTTGTGACAGTTTGTTTTTTGGGGGGATTAGTCAATATTATTTAGTTTGTCAAATTTACGTATATAGAGACCTTGGTAGTAGTATTTTACTATACTTTTGCTGACTTCAGGGCATGTAGTGATATATATCTCCTCTTTGGATATTTAATTTGCATCCTCTCTTTTTCTAAGTTAAAGGTGTCGAATTTTAAGTAATAAACCAAATCTGAACATAGTAGTGCTGATGATGATGATAATGATGATAATATACTTCATCGATTACTGCCTTACTTACTGAATTTTAATATATAGCCAATTCATATGCAATATTGTATTTAATTATAAGTAATAGACTTGAGAGTTTGACTATATTATCTATTTTCATATGCTGATAATCCCACAACTAGTAAGTAGCAGAGCCTATATTTGAGCATAGATTACGCTGACTCCAGTCTACCATTACTATATACTGCAGAAGTTTTATTTGAATAGCCTGGGATACTTTGTAACTTTGTTTACAGGGAAAAATATCTCTCTATATATTCATTCCAAATCTGTATTTAAAAATATGTATGGTCAGGCATGGTGGTTCATGCCTGTAATCCCAGCACTTTTGGAGGCCGAGGTGGGTGGACCACTTGAGACCAGGAGTTCATGTTGACCGGCCTGGCCAACATGGCAAAACCGCATCTCTACGAAAAATACAAAAATTAGCCAGGTGTGGTGGTGCATGCCTATATGTCCAGCTATTAGGAAGGCTGAGGCATGAGAACTGCTTGAGCCCGGGAGGCCGAGGTTGCTGTGAGCCGACGTCGTGACACTGCACTCTAGCCTGGGCCACAGAGTGAGACTCCGTCTCAAAAAAAAAAAAATTTATATATATATATATATATATATATAGAGAGAGAGAGAGAGAGAGAGACCACACACATATAAAAATGTGTGTTTGTTAATATTCATTTATAAGTTAGAGAATTATGCAATCACATATGTTTTTCAGGTTACTTGATGATATATGTCAGATTATTAATGATAATCTGATAAGAGCAATTTATAAAATTGATCCACCATTATGATGTTTTACATAATAGAGGTAACCTTAATAAACTATTAAAAAGTTATGGTATTAGAGAAAAGTAAGTAATATCACTTACTAGAAGCTATAAGGTTCAGTATGAAGATAAGCTTTGGCATATTTGGATCAGAGTCATTCACACCCTAAAGGGGTTTTATTTTTGGTTACATTGACTATTTTAACACATATGTATTTTAAACTAGGAACGAAAAAAATATTAATGAAAAGTTTTGTGTTCATTCACATTAAAACATAGTATTTTAAAATCTTGAGTTTTTTGAAATATAAATAATATTTAGTGTATTTTATTATAGTGTTATATATATTTTAACTCAGATTATACTCACTATACATGAAATATACTCTTTAGTTTTAATCACTTAATATTTTTCTGATCATTTTTCATGATGTTACAAATTCTTTGTATATGTGGTTGTAAGTGACTGCATAACATCTCATCTAATTGATGACTTGTATGTATGTATTTTGCCTATTTGGGGTACAGTTTATTTTTTTCCATTTTTGATTATCATAAACAATTTTGTGATAAAAATGTATGTGTGTGTTTAGGATGTTTTCTGACAATTTTCACATATTAGGTTCTTAGAAGTAAAATTACTAACCCAGGAATTATTTTGTTTTAAATCTCTTACTTGTTTAGGAAGGATATGGCTACTTTGAAGTGGAAACAAATAAGAAACAATGAATAACATTATCCACAGAAATGAAAGATTGAATCGTCAACACTAACATGTCATTTATCTTTTATTTTTTATTTACTTTATTTTTTTATACAGGATCTTGTTCTCTTGTCCAAGCTGGAGTGCAGTGTTGTGATCATAGTTCACTACAGCCTGGACCTCCCAGGCTCAATCGATCCTCCCACCTTAGCCTGAGTAGCTGGAGCCATGGTCTCTTGCCACTACACCTAGCTAATTTTTGATTATTTGTAGAGATGGAATCTCCATATATTGCCCACGCTGGTCTTGAAATCCTGGCCTCAAGCAGTCCTCCTGCCTCAGACTCCCAAAGTGCTGGATTACAGGTATGGGCCACTGTGCCTGGCCAGTATCTTTGTTGAAGTCTTTGTAAAATCTTAACCAATTTTAATCTAACCTTAATCAGGTAATATAAATTTCTTAAAATTTTAAATTAAATTTTACCACCATCATTAACTCTCTTTATATACTTTATAGCTATGTTGAAATGTCCGTAAATGACCTGTTATAGGAAAAGATATGGCAATATATTTTTAAAAATCAGATACACACACATGCATTATACTACCATTATAGTGTTTTCATCAATTTTTTAAAGAATTGATGGTATTCAAGTGTAAATAGTCTAACTATTTTTCTTGTACCAGATTAGGATTTTATGTCTAGTTTATATAACTATACTTTTATAGGTCTCTGAGACACTATGTATTTGACAGTAATCATAAATAACATGAGAATAAAGGAAATAGTCCAAATGTAACTACCAGTGATTTAATTTTTCTAATTAATCTGTGTATTACAGTTCTCCAGAGGGACAGAACTAATAGGATATATGTGTATATGAAAGGGAGTTTATTAAGGAGAATTGGCTCACAGTATCACAAAGCGAATTCCTACAATAGACTGTCTGCAACCTGAGGAAGAAAGAAGCCAGCAGTGGCTCAGTCCGAGACCAAAAGCCTCAAAAGCGGGGAAGCCAACAGTGCAGTCTTCAGTCTGTGGTCGAAGGTCTGAGAGCCCCCCACAAAACACTGATGTAAGTCCAAGAGTCCAAAGGCCAAAGAACGTGGAGTCTGACGTTCAAGAGTAGGAGGAATGGACGAAAGCAACCAGCACAGGAGACAGATGAAAGCCAGAAGACTCAGCAAGTCAGTTTATCCCACCTTCTTCCTCCAGCTTTGTTCTAGCTGCACTGGCAGCTGATTGGATGGTGCCCATCCACATTTTGCGTGGGGCTTCCTTTCCCAGTCCACTGACTGCAATGTTAATCTCCTCTGGCAACACCTTTACAGACACAAGCAGAAACAATACTTTACCAGCTATCTAGGCATTCTTCAATCCAATCAAGTTGACACCTAATATTAACCATCACAATCTGCCTTATTGCTTGTAGTTTATGACTACTGCACTCGGTGAAGCTTTATAGCTCTGTTGCATGTACTATCATCCATATGCAGGCTGTACATCAATGACAGCTATTTCTCAATGAACAAATAATAAGGGGTGTACTTCAAGAAAGGTGAAGAAATATAATCAGTCACTCATTACAGTTTACGTTAAAAGCTATCAGTTTCCTGTCAGAACAATGTGCTGTACAGTTTGTTTGTATCGACATACTCAGCAGATATCAGATATCAATTGGACCCGATGTTTGAAAGTGCCAGAAATCTTGAAGAAAATTCGAGTCTTGTCTGCATTAGTGCTTTCAAGTACATAACTAAGGTAGTCATTTCAAAGAAGGTTGTTAGAGAGTACTAGCAGAAAACACAAGTTTTAAAATAATTTATTAGATGGGTAAACTTAGACTAGGGCAAAAATCCATATAACGTGTCTTTTCCTCATTTAAAATGAGAAGATAATTTGTAATTTATGAGTTTGTGGTGAGAATTATGTAATTTAACATCAAGCACCTAGTAAACAGTAACTGCTGTCAGTACTACTAATTATTGGTGTCTTTAGTCATTAACATCTGAAATTATGTTTTCTATAGTTCTTCTAAAATCTTTTGTTACTCCCTTTTATGTTTTCTGCAATACCTTTTTTCATTAGTCATCCTAATTGTTAAAAAGCTAAAATTACATCTCTAATGTCACAATAAATTTAGTTTATAATATTACAACTCATAAATGCATAAGTGACGTGTTTTGTCATAGTTTTATTGGCCTTTTAACTTTCACCTTATTACATTACCTCCTGAAGTTAAACATTAGAAACTCAATAAACATCCAGTGGAAAAGCTATAGGTTGAGGTGGTTTTAGGTCTTTATTTAGAAATGAGTATCTTTGGCCAAGAATATATTTTTAAAAATGTGATACACTCTGGCATACGTCAACTAGATGTACTAACTAAGTGAATATTTTGACATTAAAAGTAGATGTTGAATTCTACATTTATAAAGTTAGAATGTCCTACTGCTCGTTGTGCAAGTAGATAATGATGGACAGAGATAATTTAGCCTCCTTTAAAAACTTGCAGCTATTTGACAAAAAGCCAGAGGAAGATGAGAATAGTGGGACAAAGAGTATAATAGCTATTCTCGTGGTGTATAAAATTGGCCTTTTTGGGGGAATATTATTCTTACAAATAGTGATTAAAATATTTTATGGTAATACAGTCTTCATTACATTAAAGGTCCACTTCTATGAAACATGTCCTTTGAAATTTTAAGCTCAACCTCAAATAATATTACATAAATACATGCCTGATGGACATTGCAGAGGCTGGAAAGCATCAAAATACAAAACATTAGATTTATGCCTCTTGCAAAGTGAGCTCATTGACTTTTGAGTAAAGGTTTAAATAAACATTTAAAGATAATTGCAAGATGACAGGAATAAACTGCAAAGAACACTTTCAATGATACGTGATTATTTTAATATGCTTTACTATTAGAATGATTCAGTTTAAACATGGCATTATTAGTTAAGTATGACTGAATTATTTAACTCAAGAAAATTTTTTTCTCTTTGGCAAGAGCTACCTTGCCATTTTATTACATCTTAGTTTCTGACTAACATTAATGTATTATCCTCCAAATAATATCATTTCATAATCATTTCTTATCGGTGTCTAGCTGATAGGCCTAGGCCATAAGCTAAGGTGGGGAATTACTCTTCATCTGTCTCTCAAATTATTTGTCTCTGACATTATTTCTGGAGTTAATTATTATCATATAAGAGGCAATAACAATAGTTAAGAAAGCTTTGTTGAATTTTCATATTTCAATCATGTATATATATCTTACATATATTATAATATAGATTAATCTACTGTAGTGTGCTATATATTTATAATGCTATATATACATAGTAAGATATCTTGCTATATATGTAGATATAGTAAACAACTGTTTCAAACGCATTAGATTATACAATAATATTATGTGTATATATATACATTTTGATTATATATGTACACACATAAACACATACATATACGTATGCACACACATACAATGGAAGTTACACACTTCTCTCCTGGAATGAAAGCACAAAATATTATTTTCAACTTGCCAACATTTTAAATTGGCACCATAAAACACTATTAAATAAATGTCGCTTGTTGCTGTGGCTCATGCATGTAATCCCAGCCCTTTGAGAGGCCAAGGTGGAAAGATTCCTTGAAGGTGAAGAATTCAAGACCAGCCTGGGCAACATAGTGAGACTCCATCTCTACAAGAATAAAAAATAAGAGGTGTGGTGGCATGCACCTATAGTCCTAGCAACTCTGTAGGGTAAGAGAGGAAGATTGCTTGAGTCCAGGAGTTCATAGTCGCTGTGGGTTGATTGTGCCACTGCACTCCAGCATGGGTGACAGTGAGATCCTGTCTCTTAAAAGGAGAAAATTTTAAAAATGTAATAAATATTTCAGTTCTATATATTATAGTGGCTTAAGATAGCAAAAATGAGGAAACAAAGTAAAAATAAAGAGAAATTATCAGCACAATCTTTTTGTTTCATCAGGGTTCTAGTATGGCCACCATTTACAGATATGAAATCCCTAAGCCAGGCTGCTGTAGGTTGCACAATGAACAAAAAAGGGCAAGCAATGGTTGACATCACCAAGAAGAAAGAGATGTTAGTATTATCTGACAGATTCTAAAGCAGCAATAATAAAAATGCTTCAATGAGCACTTACTAAAGTGTTTCGAACAAATGACAAAATACAAAGTTCCAGCAAAGAAACAGAATTTTTAAATTTAAAAATAGAAGATATAAGAAGCAACAGATAAAATTTGTATAACTCTCCTATAGCTTGAATGTATCCCCCAAAGTTAATGTTTTGAAAAGTTAATACCCAATGAAATAATGTCAAGAGGTGAGACCTTTAAGATGTAATTATATCATGAGGGCTCTGCCTTCTTAAGTGTATTAATACCATTGTCAATGGAGTGGGTTCATTACCATGAGAGTGGGTTTGGTATAAAAGTGAGTTTGGTTCCCTCTTGTTCTCTCTCATCCACGTATGAGGTCTCTCCATGTGATACTTCCTGCCATGTTATGTTGCAGCAAGAAGACTCTCACCAGATGCAGCCCCTCTATGTTGGACTTCCCAGCCTCCAGAATTGTAAGCCAGAAAATCTTATGTTGCTTATAAATTACCCAGTCTGTGGTAATCTGTTACACCAGTGCAAAATAAACCCTGACAAACTGTAAAATATAATAAACAAAAACTAAATAAAGCTTTGAGTGTGCTCAACAGCACAACAGAGACACAGAGACAAGAATTAGTGACCATAGCAATTGCGTAATTGCAGAGGTTGTAGTCCTTAGGAGTCACACATTGGCCATGGGTTGGGGTAGGGAGGACCATGGGAAAGAAAGTTTGACTGCCCAACACCCAGATGAGGCCTACATTTTCCTTTTGCACTGGGCTCTGCAAATTGGACCTACTGTCGTGGTTCTATCTGCCAGATAAAAATTTTGCTAGTAGGTTTAAGTAGGTTACACAGAAAATGGTGCACTTTGTTTATGAGGCAGTGAAAATAGTACTGATTAGGACTCAGGAGAGCTCAGTTTAAGAATCAGCCCTGTAAAAAGAAAATATCAACTTACATTTTAATCTTGATTTTCTATTCTCCACATTGTTTATCTCTGCTCAAGGCCTTATTATTTCCTTCTTCTGACTTGGGTTTAGTTTTTAACCTTATTTAGTTTCTTAAGACTTAAAGTTAGGTTAATTTGAATTCTTGCTTCTTTTCAATGTAAGTGATTTGCTTTAATGCGACCCCCAGAGCAAATGTCAGAGAAAAGGCAAGTAGGCAAGGCAAAAACAACTTTATTTACAAGCCAATGTGAAGGCGGGAGCGAGGTTCACCAGTCTCCGGTGGTGGAGGCTGACGAAGTTGCTCCGGCGTTCTCGGACGAGGTTCCTGGGTCCCGCGTACGAGGAGGGGCCAAGGAAGTTCGCTCCGGCGTTCTCGGGCAAGGTTCCTGGGTCCCGCGTATGAGGAGGGGCCGAGGAAGTTCGCTCCAGCGTTCTCGGGCAAGGTTCCTGGGTCCCGCGAATGAGGAGGGGCCGAGGAAGTTTGCTCCGGCGTTCTCGGGCAAGGTTCCTGGGTCCCGCACAGGAGGAGGGGCCCAGGAAGTTCGCTCCGGCGTTCTGGGGCGAGGTTCCTGGGTCCCGCGCAGGAGGAGAGGCCGAGGAAGTTCGCTCCAGCGTTCTCGGACGAGATTCCTGGGTCCTGCGTAGGAGGAGGGGGCCGAGGAAGTTCGCTCCGGCATTCTCGGGCGAGGTTCCTGTGTCCCGCGTACGAGGAGGGGCTGAGGAAGTTCGCTCAGCGCACCCGCCGGGAGCGGCTTTTATGGCCTGGGCCCGGGAGTGGGAGGGCAGTGGGCGGGACATAGGCGGGTCGGGGGCGGGGCGGTAGGCATGTCTAGGTGGGTTCCGATTCTTCTCCGTCGGAGGTCGGGTTGCGCCTGCGCAGTCGATCCGTGTCTTTCCCGGGCGTGGGAAAGTTGACGGTGAAGAATTCGGAACTGCGCCATCTTGCCTCCGTTTGTCCAAACAGTAAGCACTTACATTTAAAAATTAGCATTTCTTTTGGCTGCACCTTTAAATTTTATTATTTTTTGTTTTTATTTTCATTTTTCTCAAGACATTTTCTAATTTCTTAAGTGATTTTATCTTTCACTGTTTTTTAAAGAGTGTATTGTTTAAATTGCATGGATTTTTCAGTTTTCCTTTGCTTCATTTCTAGTTTTATTCCACTGTGATGAGAAGAGCTACTTTGCATGATTTCAATGTTTTTAAATTAATTAAGATTTTTTTTCTGTGGCGAAGCATATTATCTATCTTGGAGAGCATTCTCTGTGCACTCAGAAAAAATATATATATTCTTCTGTGTTACATGTGTTTGTTATATCCAATTGGTCTATAATGTTTGTCAAATTCTCTTTTCATTTATCAAAGTTCTGTCCTGTTTATTTTTTCTGTTATTGAATGTGGGATATAGAAATCTTTTACAATTATGGTACAGCTATTTCTCGTGTCAAATCCATCAGTATTTGCTTCACATATTTTCAAACTCAGGTATTTGGTGCGTAAGTGCATATAAGTGCAATAAATAGTATATATATATACACACACACATATACACACATATATATACACACACATATATATAGGATTTGGTACTATCAGTGGTTTTAGGCATCTGTTGTGGGATAAGTCTTGAAACTTATGCCACACAGATAAGGGAGGGCTACTGTATCTTCTTGGTTATTTGAACACTTCATTTTTACATAATGTCCATTTTTGTCTCCAGTAACTATTTTTGACTTGAGAATTATTTGTCTAATATTAATGTAGCCACGTCTGCTCAATTTTGTTTACTGTTTGCATGAAATATTTTCCCCATTTTTTCACTTTCTTTGCTAAATATGTTTCTTCATTTTTTTCTTTTTTTACTGATGCATAATAGATGTACATATTTTCAAGGTATATGTGATAATTTGATACATTCATATAATGTTGAAAATCAACTATCCTTTCATTTTTACTGCATATCCTTAGGTTTAAAATGAGTCTTTTTAGTCAATGTATAGTTAGATCCTGTTTCTGTTTTAAAATATTCTACCATCTATGTCATTCGATGGGCAGTTTCAACTACTTACATTTAAAGTCGTTATTGAGCAGCCTCCACTGCTATTTTTTTTTCTTTACTCTAGGAGGCCTACTTGGCTCTGCCTCAACTTCCGATTCCCTGTGAGCTGCAGGACCTGGGAGATCAGTAGGGAGGAAAACATGACACTCCAGTAGCTAGGAAATGGACAAAGGAAGGGCAGGGGGATTCCAAAGCTCGTGTAGCTCTTTGGATAATTCAAAAAATTTAGTTTACTTGGATAGTCTTATTTGCTTTTTCATCTATAAAACTTTTTTGCAAAAGTGCCAAAATGGCCAACTAGATGCAGACAGAAAGAGTTTCCCCAACTAAGAGACCAGACTATCAAAAAGACCAACATACTCCAAGTAAGTTTTCAGAAAGAAGTCATTGAGAGTAGATAAAGGGAGGACATAGACTGAAGAGGGAGGAAGCTGGGAATCCTGCACAGGATTGGTGAGCACCCTTACATCCAAACAATTGAACTAGCTCTCCAGCAATACTTTTTAACCAAGCTGATATGACTAAAATACAAACATATAATTCAGAATCTGGATAACAATGAAGATCATGAAGATTCAGGAGAAAATTAAAACTCAAGCCAAGGAAACTAAGGAATTTAGTAAAACGATACACGAGCTCAAAGAAAAAATAACTATTATGTGAAAAAAACCAAATAGATTTTCTATAGCTGAAATTTTCACTACAAGAATTTCATAATACAATTGGAAATATTAACAGCAGAATAGACCAAGCTGCAGGAAGAATCTCAGAGTTCAAAGGCCAGTTCTTTGAATCTCAGTCACACAGAAATAAAGAAGAAAGAAATACAAAAGAATTAACAAAACCTACAAGAAATGTGGAATTATGTAAAGAGACCACCAAACCTATGACACATTGGTGTCCCTGAAAAACAATGAGAGGGAGCTAGAAACTTAGAAAATATATTCAAGGGTATTGTCCACAAAAATTCTCCAACCTCAGTAGAGAAGTCAACGTTCAAAGTAAGGAAATTCAAAGAACCCCGTGAAACAGTATGCAAGACAACCATCCCCATACACTATATATAGATATAATATATGTGTGTGTGTATATATATATATGGACACAGTTATATATGTATATATATGGCATATTAATATATACACATTTATATATATATGTATATATACCACACATGTGGCAGCTAGAAATAAGGGGTAAGTTGCCTACAAAGAGAACTCAATCGGCCAAGAGTAGACCTTTCAGCAAAAACCCTAAAAACTAGCAATGATGTTTTTCACATAGTTAGAAAAATAACTTCTGGCCGGGCGCGGTGGCTCACGCCTGTAATCCCAGCACTTTGGGAGGCCGAGACGGGTGGATCACGAGGTCAGGAGATCGAGACCATCCTGGCTAACATGGTGAAACCCCATCTCTACTAAAAAATACAAAAAAACTAGCCGGGCAAGGTGGCGGGCGCCTGTAGTCCCAGCTACTCCGGAGGCTGAGGCAGGAGAATGGCATAACCCCGGGAGGCGGAGCTTGCAGTGAGCTGAGATCCGGCCACTGCACTCCAGCCTGGGTGGCAGAGCAAGACTCCGTCTCAAAAAAAAAAAAAAAAAAAAACTTCTAAAATTCACGTGGAACCAGAACAGAGCCCAAATAGCAAAGACATCCTAAGCAAAATAACAAAGCCATAGGCATCACAATAGCTGACATCAAACTATACTACAAGGCTACAATAACCAAAAAAGCATGGTACTGGTACAAAAACAGACACATAGATGAATGGGACATGTTAGAGAACCCAGAAATAAAGTCGTCCACCCAGAACCATTTGATATTTGACAAAGTCAACAATAACAAGAATTGGGGAAAGAAACCCCTATTCAATAAATGCTACTAGGATAACTTACTAGCCATAGGCAGAAGATTAAAACTGAACCCCTTTATTTCAGCAGATATAAAAAGCAACTCAACGTGGATTAAATACTTAAATGTAAAACCTAAAACTATAAAATCCTAGAGAGAAACCTAGGAAATACTATTCTGGATATTGGTTCTGGCAAAGATTTCATGATGAAGACTCCAAAAATAATTTCAATGAAAACAGAAATTGACAACCAGGACCAAATTAAACTAAGGAGCTTTGACATAGTGAAAGAAACAACCAACAGAGTAAACAGACAACCTAAAGAGTGGGAAAATACACTTGCAGACTATACATCTGACAAACCCAATATCCAGAATCTATAAGTAACTGTACAAAATCAAGAAGAAAAGAAAGAAAGAACCCCACTAGAAATGGGCAAATGACATGAACAGACACTTCTCAGAAGACAAACACATGGCCAACAAGTATATGAAAAAATGTACAATATCACTAATTATTAGAGAAGCACAAATTAAAACCACATTGTGATACTATTTCATACCAGTCAGAATGGTTATTACAAAAAAGTCAAAAATTAATAAATGTTAGTGAGGTTGCAAAGAAAAGAGAATGCTTATACACTGCTGGTGGGAATGTAAATTAGTTCAGCCATTGCAGAAGGCAGTTTGGTGATTCCTCAAAGTATTTAAAACACAATTACCATTTGACCAAACAATCACATTCCTAAATATATACCCAAAATAATATAAATTTTTCTACCATAATGACATATGCACATGTAGGTCCATCACAGAACTATTCACAATAGCAAAGACATGGAATCAACCCAGATGTCCATCAACGGTGCACTTGATAAAGAAAACGTGGTTCATGTACACGGAATGCTTCACAGCCATAAAAATAAGTAAAAAGTCATTCAGAGCAACATGTATGCAGACAGAGGACATTATCCTAAGCAATTAATGCAGGAATAGAAATCAAATACTACATGATCTCACTTATGAGTGGGAGCTAAACATTGAGTACACAGAGACATAAGGAAGGGAACAATAGACACTGGGGCCTACTTGAGGGTGGAAGGTGAGAGGAGATTGAGAATTAAAACCTTACCTATGCGATACTATGCTCATCACCTGGCTGATGAAATGATCTGTACACTAAACCTCTGTATCATGCAATTTACCCTTGGAACAGACCTGCACATGTACCCCCAAACCTAAAATAGTGTTTGAAAAGAAATAAAAGACTTTTATACAATAACATGCCCATCTGCATTACCTAATTGTACCTGTATTGGAACAAAATTAAATTTGTAAATTACCTTAAGAACAATTGATGTTGATGATATTGAGTTTTTCCATCTAATAACATGATTTGATTTTTCATGTGTTTGTATCTACATTCATATAACTTAGGAACTTTTTACGGTTTTTGTTATATTCAAAATGCATTTTTGTTTGATGTATTATTAGGTAGTTTATTTTGTTACATTCTATTAAAAAGTAAACAGAAGTATAAAAATAATAAAATAATTATTGAAAACTCTGGACATTTTTTAATTCATTCAAGTAATTTTGAAGCCTTTATTTTTTAGAGTTAGTTACTGAGTTTTTTTCCCCCCAATTTTTATTTTAGATTGAAGGAGTACATGTGCCAGTTTGTTACATGGGTTAATTGCATGTCATGCTGGTTTGGTGTGCAGATAATTTTGTAACACAGGTAATTAGCATATTACCCAGTAGAGAGTTTTCACTTCTCACTATCCTCCTTCCTTTCAGCCTCAAATAGGATCCAGCGTCTATTGTTCCTTTCTTTGTGTCCATGGGTACCCATGTTTAGCTCCCACCTATAAGTAAGAACATGTGGTCTTTGGTTTTCTGTTCCTGCATTAATTGACTTATGATTATGGCCTCCAGCTCCATCCATGTTGTGGCAAAGAATATGATCTCATTTTTAAAATATCTTTGTAGTATTCCATGATATATATTACATGCACCACATTTTCTTTATCCCATTCACTGTAGGTGGCCATCTAGGTTAACTCCATGTCTTTGCTATTGTGAATAGTACAGCGATGAACTTACTCATGCATGTGTCTTTATGGTAGAATAATATATATTCCTTTGAGTATGTACCCATTAATTGAATTGCTAGGTCAAATGTTAGTTTTGTTTTAACTTCTTGAGAATCTCCTAAAAAAAAAAATTAAATTCCCACTAACTGTGTAGAAGCCTTCTCTTTTCTCCACAACCTCTCCAGCATCTGTTATTTATTAATTTTGACTTTTTAATAATAGCTATTCTGACTGGTGCTAAGATGGTATCTCTTCGTGGCTTTGATTTGCATTTCCCTAATGATTCGTGATACTGAATATTTTTCCATATGTTTGATAGCCACGTGTATATCTTCTTTTGAAAATTGTTCATGTCTTTGCCCATTTTTAAATGGGGCTGTTTATTTTTGCTTGTTGACTTGAGTTCCTTCTAGATTCTGGATACTAGATCTCTGCTGGATGCACAGTTTCCAAATATTTTCTCCCATATTGTAGGCTGTCTGTTTACTCTTTGATAGTTTCTTTGTTTTGCAGAAGCTCTTTAGATCAATTAGGTCCCATTTGTCAATTTTTTGTTTTTGTTGAAATTACCTCTGGAGGCTGCATCATGATTTCTGAACAAGGGCCAATGTCTAAGAATGGCATTTCATAGGTCTTCCTCTATAGTTTTTACAGCTTTAGGTTTTACATTTAAGTCTCCAAGCCATCTTGAGTTGTTTTTTGTATAGGGTATAAGGAAGGGGTCCCATTTCAACCTTCTGCGTATGGCTAGCCAGCTATCCTAGCACCATTCATTGAATGAGAATTCTTTCCCAATTGCTTATTTTTGTCAGTTTTGTTGAAGATCAGATGTTTTTAGGCGTGTGGCTTTATTTGTGGGCTTTCAACCTGTCCTATTGATCTATGTGCCCATCTCTGTATCAGTACCATGCTATTTCAGTTATTTTACCCTGGCACTATAGTGTGAAGTTGGATAGTGATTTGTTTTTCTAAGACCACCAGAGCGGGCACAAAAGAACCAGCGAGTAGGCAAGGCTAGGAGCAAAACTGCAAATTTTTCTTTGGTCACCTAGCTTCAGGGAAGAAGGTGTGTAGGGAGAGGTCTGTCAGCCTCTGGCAAAGGAGGCCAAGAGAGTCACCCGGTGGAGCTCTCGGGCAGAGTTCCTGATGCAGTCCCGACAGGAGTGGGGGCTGGGAAGTCCCCGCAGGGTGCTGGCCGGAGCGGCTTTTCTGGGAGTGGGAGGGCAATAGGCTAGGCACGGGCGTGTCGGGGGGCGTTCCGTAGGTGCGACCAGGTAAATCTTGGTCTCTTTGGATTGACGTCACCTGGCGCATGCCCAGTTGGTCTGCACCTTCCCGGGCGCCGGCTGCATTTTCAGGCGTGTGGGAAAAGTTGGTGATGAAGAACCCGGAAGTGCGCCATCTTGCCTCCGTTTGTCCAAACAGATAGTATGATGCTTCCAGCTTTTTTCTTTTTGCTTAGGATTGCTTTGGATGTTTGTTATATTTTGTTCCATGTGAATTTTAAAAACGATTTTTCTAATTATGTGAAAAATGTCATTAGTAATTTGATAGGAAGAGCACTGAATCTGTAAATTGCTTGGGTCATTGTTGTGGCCATTTTAAAAATACTGATTCTTCATATCCTGAGCTTGGAGTGTTTTTCCATTTGTTGGTGTCATCTGTGATCTTTTTATGCAACATTTTGTAATTCTTGTTGAAGAGATCTTTAACCTCTCAGGTTAGTTGTTTTCCTAGCTTTTTGTGTGTATATGTGTGTGACTATTGGGAATGGAATTGTATTCTTGATTTGGCTCTGAGCTTGGACATTATTAGTGTATAGAAATACTACTGATGTTTGTACACTGATGTTGTTTCTTGATACATTGCCGAAGTCATTCATCAGATCTAGAAGCCTTTGGACAGAGACTAGAGGATTTTCTGGGTATAGAATTATAATGTCTTTGAAGAGAGTTTGCCTCCCTGTCTTTTTATTTGACTGTCTTTTGTTTCTTTGTCTTGCCTGATTGCTCTGGATAGGACTTCCAGTAATATGCTGAATAGGTGTGGTGAGAGTGGGCATCCTTGTCTAGTTCCAGGTTTCAAGGGAAATTCTTCCAGTTTTTGCTTATTAAGTATGATGTCAGTTGTGCAGAAGCTATTTAGTTTAATTAGGTCCCATTTGTCAATTTTTCTTTCTGCTGCAAATGCTTTTGGCATCATTGTCATAAAATCTTTGTCAAGGCTTATGTCTAGAATGGGTTTTCCTGGGTTTTCTTCAAAGGTTTTTATAATTTTAGGTTTTACATTTATGTCTTTAATAAATCTTGAGTTGATTTTTGTATATGGTATAAGAAAGTGGTTCAGTTTCAATCATCTGCATATGACTAGCCAGCTATCCCAGCTCCATTTATTAAATAGGGAGACCTTTCCCCATTGCCTTTTTTTGTTGACATTTTCAAAGAACAGATGGTTGTAGGTGTGTGGCTTTAATTCTGGGCTCTCTATTCTGTTCCACTGATCTATGTGTCTGTTTTTGTAGCACTTCCATGCTATTTTGGTTACTGTAGCCTTGTAGTATAGTTTGGAGTTTGGTAATGTAATGCTTCCAGCTTTAATTTTTTTTTTTTTTTGTTTCTTTGTTTTTCTTAGGATGCCTTTGGCTATTCTGGCTCTGTTTTGGTTCCATATATATATATTTATAATTCTGTGAAGAATGTCATTGGTACTCTGATAGAAATGACGTTTAATCTGTAAATTGCTTTGGGCAGCATGGCCATTTTTATGATTTGATTCATCATATCCATGAGCATGGAATGTTTTTCCATTTGTTTTTTGTCATTCTGATTTCTTTCTTTCTTTCTTCCTGCCTTCCTGCTTTCTTTCCTTCTCTTTTTTTCCTTCCTTCCTTCCTTCCTTCTGTCTTTCTGTTTTTCCTTCTTTCATCATCTTTTTTTTTTTTTTTTTTGAGACAGGGTTTTAATCTGCTATTGAGGCTGCAGTGCAGTGCTGCGATCTCAGCTCACTGCAACTTCCACCTCCCTGACTCAAGGGATCCATCCATCTTAGCTTGCTGAGTAGCTGGGACCATAGTTGCGTGCCACCACGCCTGCCGGGCTAATTGTATTTTTTGTAGAGACGGGATTTCGCCCTGTTGCCCAGGACGATCTCAAACTCTTGGGTTTAAGCGATATTTCTGCCTCGGACTTGCAAAGTGCTGGGATTACAGGCGTGAGACACCGTGCCCTGATTTTTTGAGCGCTGTTCGGTAGTTCTCCTTGAAGAGGTCTTTCACCTCCCTGGTTAGCTGAATTCCTAGGTATTCATATTTTATTCTTTTTGCAGCTATTTTTTTAAGGTTTGTTTTCTTTATTTGACACTCAGCTTGGATTTTGCTGGTGTATAAAATGGTACTTATTTTTGTAGATTGATTTTGAGGCAGGAGAATAGGACTTGGAGACAGGTAACCTAAGGTCAATTCGTGCTGAGTCACAGAAAAACACCAAACTCTGGGGGCAAGGAATCTAAGGGCAATTCACTCTGACTTTTCAAAGCTGGATCAAAAGGAAAACACCTGGGTCTGGGGGCAGGGACCCTAAGGCCAATTAACACAAAATTCCTAAAGCTAAACCAGAGGGAAAAACCCCATCTCCCACAGGGAGTAATAAAGGATCAAAGGCTACTCTCCCAGCAAGCCTCCCTCCCCCTTCCACCATCTCAGATGGAAAGGGAGAGTTCCTTGGATTAGCCACAGGCCAAGCAGGGACCATCCCTTTATCTGCATTGGGCACCAATTCACCGCAGCCTTTAATTAGCCACAGACCAAATCCTTCATCCAGATAAGGGGTAGCCCAAGAAACTCAAACAGAGTTCTTAAAGCCCAGAAACTTCTGTAACTGGGCCGTGGGGCCGCTTGCTGGGACCCACTCCCTCCCTGCAGAGTGCTTTCTCTCTTTAATAAATTCCTGCTTTCGCTGCTTCGTTCTTGCATTTCATTTCTCTGCTACTTTGTACGTTTTGTTCAATTCTTTGTTTAAAACGCCAAGGACCAAGCAGTGTGTAGTCAAGACCCAGTACCAGTAACAATTTTGTATCCTGAAACTTTTCTGAAGCTGTTTATCAGATCTAGGAACTATGGGGCAGAGAACCTGAGGTTTTCTAGGTATAACATCATATGATCTACAAAGAGAGATAGTTTGACTTCCTGTCTTCCTATTTGGTTGCCTTTCATTTCTTTCCTTTGCTTGATTGCTCTGATTAGGACATTCAGTACTATGTTCAATAGAATTGTGGAGAGTGGGCATCCTTGTCTTGTTCCATTTCCCAAGGGTAATGTTTCCAGTTTTTGCCTTTTCCCTAAGATGTTGGCCATGTGTTTGTCATAGATGGCTCTTATTATTTTGAAGTATGTTTCCTCAATGCCTAATTTGGTTAGAGTTTTAAACATGAAGGAATGCTGAATTTTGCTGAAAGTCTTTTCTGCATCTATTGAGATGATCACTTTTTTTAAAGTTCTGTTTATGTAATGGATCACATTTATTGATTTGCATGTGTTGAACCAACCTTGCCTCCCAGGGATAAAGTCGACTTGATCATGCATTAGCTTTTTGATGTGCTGCTGGATTCATTTTGCTAGGTCTTTCTTTCTTTCTTTCTTCTTTCTTTCTTTCTTTCTTTCTTTCTTTCTTTCTTTCTTTCTCTTTCTTTCTTTCTTTCTTTCTTTCTTCTTCTTTCCTTTTCTTTCTTCTTCTTTCCTTTTTTTTTTTTTTTTTTGCATTTTGGCAGTAATTTTTGTTGTTGCTGTTGTCATTGTGTCTCTGCCAGGTTTTGTTATCAGAATAAAGTTTTTGGAACAGTTATAGTTAGAATGGTACCAGCTCTTCTTTATACATCTTGTAGAATTCAGGTTTTAATTAATCTGGTTTTGGGCTTTTTCTGGTTGGTAGGCTTTTTATTACTGATTCAATTTTGGAACTAGTTATTGGTCTGTTCAGCATTTGAATTTCTTCCTAGTTCAATTTTGAGAGGTTATATGCTTCTCAGAATTTATTCATTTTTTCTAGGTTTTCTAGTTTGTGTTCGTGTTCATAGAGGTGTTTGTAATAGTCTCTGAGGATTTTTGTATTTCTGTTAGTGTTGTGATAATGTCCTCTTTGTCATTTTTGGTTGTGTTTTCTTGGATCTTATCTTTTTTTCTTTATTATTCTAGCTAGTGGTCTATCAATATTATTTATTCTTTCAAAAACAAACCTAATTTTATAAAAATTTTCTGTATTTTTTGTGTCAATTGTATTCATTTCAGCTCTAATTTTGCTTATTTCTTGTTTTCTGCTTGCTTCTGAGTTGGTTTATGGTTACTTTTCTATATCTTCTACATTTGATGTTCAGTTGTTAATAGCGATCTCCATAATAGTTATTTGAACATATTTGTCATGGATCCTTTAGGTCTTTTTCTGTTATATCTGATAGCTCCTCATTTTTACATACTTTTCTCATTGTTTCCTTTTTTCTGTGTATCATTCACACATTCCTATTTATTTGCCTATCTTGTAATTTTTTGATAACGCTATAGGTCATATATTGTGACAATTTGGGGTACTAAGTTTTTTTTTTCTGCCTTTGTTCTGTTGTTGCTTACTTTGTTGTTGTTATTATTATTATTATTATTATTTTTAACCTGGCTAGGCCATGTTAGTGAAATTGATTGCTACAGCAGTTTGAAGCCTTTTGTGTTCCTCCTTAAAGTCACCTACATGGGTGTGAATAATCACCCTGAGATTGTAGTGACTTTGTCAGAGATCTCTTTGATTATCTCTTTTCATATTTTTTTCTGTAAAACTCTCTGCATCATTTGGTATTATTCCCTCCAGTTCAATTTCACTAATTATCAGCTAATTTCTCTATTGTATTCAGCAATACCCTCAGTGAAGTATCACTCAGCAATTTGATCCAGTTAAGTTGCGTCAGGAATAGTATTTAAGGCGCATCTTTAAACTTTGTTATGACCTTAGGGTGGCTATTCTTAGCTATATTTTTTTATACATTCTGGTAAAGTATCTGGCCTATCTTTCAGATTGCTGATCTTGATTGAGAAGAGCCATTGCTACTGAAAGTGTCCTTAATTTTAAACTCCTACATGTTCTATAATGTCAGATTTTGTAAGGGGAGCTTCATAGCTCTCTTTCCTTATATTCTTCCCTTCCCTCTGGCTAACTATATGACTAACTACTCTGGGCACTAGGCAGGCCACTAGACTGTGTTCTCTTATGCTTGTCTCTCCTAACATGGAAACTGCTCAATAAATGAGCTAGGGCAAGAGCATTTGGGGGTCCCAGAATTCTCAGCTTACCACACTTGGGTTAGAGCTTCCATCCTCTATGTAGAGATTGGGTGTAGGTACAAGGTCCCACTTCTTGGTCACACTCACTATTAATTTGGCCTCTTTAACTAGGAGTTGGAGGAGATAAAACATGTTGATGACCTACCCCTCTAGGTGAGATATAGTAAACCTTAATTTGGATTTGAGAATAGAGAGTCTATCTTTTTGGCTATATCCACCCAATATAAAATTTCTGTCAAGACTAGCCCAGGAGAGGCGAAGGAGAAGGTCTTAGATATCATGGGGTCTCTGTGCTCTTATTAAGTTTTAGTAGATTTTTAAAATAATTTACTTTTGTTAATTAGGACGATTTCCAGGGATATTAAATGGTTGTGTTTTTAAATGTTTTTATGCTAGTTAGGCATTTTTCACAAGGGAGTGTCTCTGTGAGACACTACATGTCATCATTCTGAAAGAAAAGCACTCTATTTGATTTCTTAAAATGAGCATGTATGCAAGGAAAGAAAATTTATCAGACAATAAACATTATACATAGTCTTAATTGCAATAATGGAAGTGGGACTTTTGCATTTTCACGTCTCACATAATGGATGAAAAGAGAACTTTAGTTCTTAGTAAGAAAATGAAAACATTGAACCATGGATAGAACAGTGGGGAGCTCTCTTTTAAACAACTTGTAGGTTGATGAGTAAATCAACACTAGCACTGATGTCTATCCAGAAAATAATCATGAGATTTTCAAAACTCATGAGATAAGCACAGTAGATACGTTATAGCTTTTAAACAAATTTCTTTCTAAACACAATAAAAGAAATTTAATTGTCTCGCTTAAGATAAAAACCTAGGTAGGCTGGGCGCGGTAGCTCACACCTGTAATCCCAGCACTTTGGGAGGCCAAGGTGGGTGGATCGCGAGGTCAGGAGATCAAGATCATCTTGGCCAACATGGTGAAACCCCGTCGCTACTAAAAATACAAAAATTAGCCAGTGTGGTGGCGTGCACCTGTACCCCCAACTACTCAGGGGGTTGAGGCAGGATAATCACTTGAATCCAGGAGGCGGAGGTTGCAGTGAGCTGAGACAGCACCATTGCACTCCAGCTTGGGTGACAGAGCAAGACTCTGTCTCCAAAAAAAAAAAAAAAACTAAGTAAAATTGAAGAAATATGCATATTATATTAAAGTGTTAGAAATAGTAAACTAATAGACAATAAATTATGCTAAATGAGAATAATTGTAAAATAAAATTTATTAAGAGAAAAGCCCACAATTACAATGAAAAAACAAAGAGTAACAGAAAAACACTCAACAAAGCAAATAAAAGTAAAATTAATTAGTCTTTGAACTGAATTTATGCAAGTTTGAGTAAAATGATTAATTTGTAAGAAAATTATAATCACCAATAAATTGACTGAAGAAGCAATAGAAAAGCTAATCAGATGAGTATTATATACAATATTGAGCACATTTTCAAAGGGTTATACTATGAAAATTTTCTGGCCCAGAAAATTTTGCAGGCAGTTTTTTGCAGTATGTTTAAGAACGGAGAATTTTGTTGCTATTTAGCTATTCCTAAGTATAGAGAACAAAGAAAAAATTATGCATATTTTTCAAGATTCAAGAATAAGTGAATATGCTTAGCACACTGGTAGTGTGCTACTTTGTTTATTTTCATTATTACTAAATCATCGTAACATTGTAAACAATATCTGACAAAAACAGCTAAGAGAAAAAAAAGAAAACCAGTTCACCTCACTGATAGACACTGACACATACATTTTTGATAATATGTAACTGCATTGCCTCCTGTAATATATGCATAAAAATTACATCAGGATCAATTAAGATTAACCTGGGAATGCAGAGACCACACAGTTATAGTTTTATCTATTTTAGCTCATTCACCGTTTTGATAAAAATGAAAAATGATCTTAATAAATGATAAAAGTAAATTTGATATATTTCACAACTAATTTTCTAATCACAACACTTAAGAAAATAATTCCCCCAAATTAATCTCTCTGTGCAAATATCAAAGACTAACTAAACTTACAAAATTTGCATTTGATTATATTTAGAGGGTATTATCCAACAAACTAATGTAATTACTGCTTGAAAAAAGCAAGTCTCTGTGATTCTGGAATACCTGTCACTCAACTCTGAGATTACTCTCTTATGTTAAGAATACTTGTCTATCAACTGTGAGATTACTTTCCTTTGCTTCTTAATCCTACGTATTTTATTTTGGCATTTAAAATTAGTATTCTGTGAAGGGATCCATATATTTTTTTTTTTTACTGACAAAGAGGTGCATGGAACAAAAATAAATGAGTAAATATAGCTCCTGTTTGGCAGGCTCCTTTGTATGGCTTTAACTCTAACAATTTCTCAATGTCACCACTTCTTCCTTTTTGTCCCTTGAGAGCTAATGGTTACAAGGACTTCTTTCTGTTGCTAGTTACCAGATGCCTCAATCTGCCTCATTGGTTCTCTTAATCTTGCCATAATTTGCAGAATAGTCTTTTCCTTAAATATTCTTCAATTCCAAGCCTAGCAGGTCTTCTGTTTCCTTTGAAGATAAGTAGCAAATATATTATCCTGCCTTTCTGTACAGAATTTTGCATAGGCAGAATAGGCAAGGGAGTTAGCCTTATAAAGTTTGATGAGAATTGTGTCAATACAGAGCTCCTTTGCTAAATAGATATGACTTGTCTAATGAAATACTAAAATCCCTACCAACTTCTTTTAGATAAAATATCATACTCTACAAATGTCCCTCATTTTAAAATTCAGATGTTCTCTGGAGGTCTAACATATTCATTTCCTTAAAAAGAAATACTATTTTTCTTTATTAACCAGATGTGTTGCTCCTTTCCTGTGAAGTCCTGAGTACTGAAAGAGGTTCAAGTAATACAGAAAAATGATGTTATTTTAAAAGGCAAACTTCTTCTTCTGTCTACTTTTCCATTTTGTCATGGGTCATCTATGACATCATTTATAAAGAAAATACAAGAAGTAATATTTCTGTACTTTGAGTTTCAGTGAATAAATAAAAAATTCTATACATTAAAATCCTATACAGTACAAGCATTTATCAGTGTTATACTCCTATATTCTTGTTTCTGCTTGTGCCTGGGTGCAGGAAAAATTGCAAAACATTGAGAGTGATGTCTTATTTATGTACTGTCCTCTGGAGCATTATCAGTATCTGCTAGAGTATCTTATCACAATTAGTCTGTGGTGCCACCCTTGGTCCCTACCTTAACTGCTTTATTGCAACTGAGATTGTCCTAGATTTTGGACATATGCTAACTTTGGCTGCTGACATTTCTGGAATGTGCAGGGGCCTGTATTCATAAGAATCACAGACTTTGAACCTTCCTTGTCATAATCCCAGGCCTATTTTGGACATCAGTTCTCTCAACACTCTCACACCTTTCCATTAGGTAGGGCATGCAGAAATTTCTGGTTCTCCTCCATGGCCCATTGGGACAATGTGAAACAGAGAAATAAATCATCTTAAATACTCTATTTACCAGAACATAAAATATATTCAATTGTACTCCACTGTGCTATCTCATGTTGGCATGTAACACACTGTAATGATGTCTTCCTCCAGAGTTCCAAATAACAAGTGATACAGAAACACATTGTTTTTTTGTTGTTTGTTTTCCTTGCTTACACTCTCAATCTTATAATTCTATCTATCCATATGCTCAGTGACCAGAGGGCCTAATATTGTCTCCTTTAAATATTTCCATCATCATCTCATGTCCATGTAGTATTCTTTTGCCTCCCTTCATTGTGGATACTGCCCTTGAATGATACCTTGTGTTTTCAAATATAAAGAGAGAAGGGAGAATATAGTAGGAGCTGAACATAGAGAGTTCTGAAGTAATACCTTTTAACTTTCTATTAGGACTCTTAATTTTACATTGAGTGGAATAAAAAGCATTGGAAAGTTTTGAGCAGTGGAGAGGTATGACAAAACATTTTAGAAGAATCAGTATGGCTGCCACACTGAGAATACATCACAGTGTGGTGGTGGCCAAAACAGAGACTAATTAGAGGCTATTGCCATAATACAGGTGACAGATACTGGCTTGGAGCAAAGCTGTAGCAGTTGAAGGGGTGAAAAGTGTCGAGTTTTAGATGATTTTTTTTTTCATGAAGGAGATGGCAGTGTTTTCTTGTGGGCTGGAAGTAGGGCTTAAGAGAAAGGCTTTAAGAATAATAAGAAGAGACTGCTGACTGCTTGCCATTTTCTCTCTTAATAACAAATTATCCTTATTGGAGGTGGAAATATTTTCAAGTTATAAAAGAAGGAAGAGAAGGAGGAGGGGAAGAAGGAAGAGGAGAAAGAGAATACATTTCTCAGCTTCTCTTTCAAATGAAATTAGCCAAGAAAATGCAAAGATAAAATTGCCTGGTGGATCTTTTGGGAATGCACTTTAAAATGAGTTGCTTAGCTAGAATGTATACTTTATTGTACTCATCTTTTCTTTTTAAAAATTTTTTTGTTTTTAAAATTTTTGTGTAGGTACATAGTAGAGGTCCACCTTCATGGTGGACACGAGGTACACTGATACAGGCATGCAATGTGAAATATGCACATTATATAGCATGTGCTCATCTTTTGTTCCTTTCTGCTGTCTGGAATATGGGCTAAAATACCAAGATGTTTGCAAATGATGCATTTTAAGCCCTAACTGATTAGAGTGTTGTCTATATCTAAAATATTTGTCAAATTGGAAAAAGAAATTCTTGTATGTTTAAACCACTGTAATCAGGTCTCCATTCCTTGTATTTTAGCTTAAATTCTAAGTAAAACAAATAAATTCAAGATGTTTGTTCTTAGCAGATCAAATAATGGCATTGCCATTTACTGAGAAGGAGAAAGCAGTTGGGAGGAGCAGATTTTGAGGGAAAACCAGGAGCTCAGTTTTGTATGCGTTAAGTTTTTGATGCCAATTAGATATCTATGTACAAATTTTTACTAGATATCTGGCCATATGAGTCTGGAGATCATGGAGTCTTAGAAATAATTATGCTAAATGCCTGATACCTGTGAGTGATGTCTAAAGCCAGTACAAACTTCATAATTCCCCAAATGTTATTGATACATTTAAAACAGAGTTTATTTCAAATCATTGTCTTTATTTTTTTTGTATAATCAGGAAAATATTAGTTCATAATTAATGTATAAAAATGGGTAAATATCCTTTCTGTCTTTGTTTTCTCTTACCTCAATGGCATCACAATGAAGGTTTACTAAATAAATAAAGCTGACTTCAGCTAACATCTTCAAATTGTTGTAATATCCTGGATGCCAATATATTAAGTCAACTTGGAAAAAACTATATTCAGTATAATAAATAAAACACTATAAAATCATTAATTCTATTATGTAATTACAATTTATTTGTGACAATGTCCATTAGTACCAAAATAGTTATATATGTAAACACACACACACACACGTATGTACATACATATTTGTTTTTGTATTTAAAAATATGTGAGAAATTAAGAACAAAAATATTAATAGCTCCATCAAAATACTAAGAGAAAATATTTCTATTTTCATGACCGTTGATTAACATGACTAGCTAATCCATACATGCTTGAGATTTAGGAATATATCAAAAAAGCAAATAGTAAAAAATATGAAAATTATTACCCATTGAAGCCATCCAACCTAAGCAGCAATCTTAGTATTGCTGATCCTGCATTGTTACAGAAGTATGAGTGATTATATTTCTAAAGATTCTTTTCCTATAAAAATCTTGTTCTGCACAAGCAGAATATCAAAATTTCTATTCACATTTTAACACTATAGATGTTTTTTTTTTTTTTACTTCTACTGTAATTACTTAGAGGAAAATTAGTACCATAAAATTATACATTTACCATCTTATGGCATTCTCCCCATTTTTGAACCTGCATTTATAAGCTTGCATTCAGCCAGAAGCTTATTATTATCCATTTATAAGCAGCCAATAAAATAGTAAATTATACATTTGAAAGCCGGGCTCACTGACATTTTTAAAAGTTCACTGCATTTATTTTTTTTTCTGTAGTAGAAAGGGACTACAACCACTCAAGGTCTGCAATCACATTCTGTTAGATGTTATTGAGAGGTAAGTACAACTAGTTTCATTAATATTTCATGTCCTATGTGCCATACTTACACTGCCATTTTGTAGTCATTTGTCCTACATCTAAAGATTAATTTATAATCAGATATGTGTAATCTGATATGTGCATTAAGCTTGATTAGACCTGACTGTGTCTTCAGATAATTGTGACATATTAATTAATTGCAAGTGTGTTCTGTTTACATTACATATAGTATCACAGACAACATTAGGCATATGATAATTTCCATTAGGCCTAAATATTAATAATATGATTTCTCAATGACTCTGACACATTTTCAAGATACTAGAAATTTGTGACAGATGCCTTTTACATCTATGAGAATCCAGAATATTATTCTTTAAAATGCATTTTCTCAGAAATAGCTCATTAACTTTCTCATTGTTCTCAGTTTTAAATCTGTAAAAAGTAATTTTGTTCCCTTGTCTGTAATAAGAAATCTTTTGCACTCATTAAGATAATTAAAGCATTACTACTGTGTGCATGCTCACTATATTCAAAACATTTTCTACTTGATATGAGTTGTCATGGCATTATCAAGACGGAGGGGGCAGAAAGAAAAAAATAAAATAGCGTCAGCTATGGTTATGCTCTTTGACTTTGAATGTGATTAATTGCATCTTTAATTTGTTTCTGAGTCATGGTTTAAAATAAAAACTGGAGAGCACTTTGTAGGAGCAATACTGCCCTTTTGTTCAATTTCCTTCTTTTAATTCAATAGAACATTTATAAAATCATATATTTTAGAAAGTTTTGGAAAATTTTTGATCTTTTTATTACAGTTAGGTAGGGGTTTTATTTCCTCATGTGTTTGCTTTATTTTGCTTGGATAGAGAAATGTTTTCAGATTTAGTTTATGTCTTTACATTATACATGTGGTCCAGGATGTTAGCTGGTAACAAAATTATCAAAGCAAAATAGATGTTTATGTTATGGGTTCCTCGATCTCCTACTCTTAGGCTTTTTGAGACACATTCACTTTTACCATTTTGATCTTCTAAAATATTTTTTTATTTTAATTTTTGGGCACATAGTAGGTGTATATATTTATGAGGTACGTGAGTGATTTTGATACCAGCACACATACATTATAATCACATCGGGTCAAATGGAGTATCCATCCCCTCAAGCATTTATCATTTCTTTTTATTACAATCTAATTCTACACTTCTAGTTATTTTTCTATGTAAAATAAATTAATATTGACTATAGTCACCCTGATATGCTATGACATACTAGATCTTATTCATCCTATCTAACTATTTTTTGTACTCATTAACCATCCTCACTCTGCCCCAATCTTCCCACTACCCTTCCCAGCCTCTGGTATCCATCCTTCTACTCTTTATCTCTATGAGTTTAATAGTTTTAATTTTTAGCTCCCACAAATAAGTGAGAACATGCAAAGTTTGTCTTGCTGACCTGGCTTATTCACTTAACCTAATGACCTGGATGTCATTCTTTACATTTCACCCACAAATGATATGACAAGCTGTAGTAGACAGATTCTATTTTCTGGTCTAATCTCACATCCCCATTTTATCTTTAGGGGAAAATAAACTATTTTTCTGGAAACTACCCCTTTCCCCACCTTAATCCATATAGGTGTTTTGTTTTATTTTGCTGCAACTCCATTATATTATCTTACTTATTGTATGCCTGTTGTTCCATCCAGGTGTGGGCAGTTTATCTTATTGAGTGAATCATTTCTTCAATGAACACTTTTTTAATTATACAGAAAAGTATGAGTGATTCCAACTTATTAAGAAGTTTTAAATTGTGGTGATGTCCTCTATTAATAGGCTAATAAAAACTTTAAAGATTAGACCTGGTCATAGGAATACATTTTCAGGAATCATTTCATTAATAGATACACAAAAATGTTTTACTTATGGTTCTGTATTTGTCAAAGTTCTCCAGAGATACAGAACCAAAAGATAAATAGATAGAAAGATAGGTGATGGATGGATGGATAGATAGATAGATAGATAGATAGATAGATAGATAGAAAAATAAATATATGTGAGGGGATTATTAGGGCAATTGGCTCAAATTATTATGGAAGCTGAGACGTCCACACTAGATCATCTGTAAGCTGAAGACCCTGAGAAGTTACTGGCATGCTCAGTCCAATTTGGAAGGTCTAAGAACCGAGAAAGCCAATGATGGAAGTCTCAATCTGAGTCCAATGGCAAGAGAGCCCCAGGAGACTGCTAGTGCAATTCCCAGAGTCAAATGGCCAAACAACCTAGAGTTCTGATGCTCAAGGGCAGCAGAAGGGTGTCCTACTCCAAAAGAGAGAAAAAATATAACTGGCCCTTCTACATTTTTTGTTTTACAAGAGCCTTTAGTCAATTGGATGGTGTTACCCATGTTGAGGGTGGAATTTCCCCACTTAGTTGACTTGCTCACATACAATTCTTCTCCAAAAACACCCTTACCCAGGATACATGTGCAGATCATGCAGGTTTGTTACATAGGTATACACATGCCATGGTGGTTTGTTGAACCCATATGTCTATTTCTTGCCAGTGCTACTATGTTGTTTGGTTACTATAACTCAGGTAATGTTATTTAATTTAAACTCAGGTAATGTGATTCCTCAGGGTTTTTTGTTTTGTTTTGTTTTGTTTTGTTTTTTTGGGGGAGGGGGCGGGGGTTGTTGTTGTTTTGCTCAGGATAGCTTTGGCTATTCTGGGTCTTTTGTGGTTCTATATAATTTTGAGAATTTTTTTTCTCTTACTGTGAAGAATGCCGTTGGTATTTTGATAGGAATTGCACTGAATCTCTAGACCGCTTTTGGTCTTATGGACATTTTAGCAATATTGATTCCTTCAGTCCATGGACATGGAATATATTTCAGTTTTTTTGTTCTCTCTTCAATTTATTTTTTCAGTATCTTATAGTTTTCATTATAGACATATTTCACTTCTTTGGTTAAGTAAATTCCTAGGTATTTAATTTTATGTGTGGCTTTTGTAAATGACATTCGTTTTTAAATTTCTCTTTCACATTGTTCATGTTGGCATATAGAAATGAGCCTGATTTTTGTGTTGATTTCATATGCTGAAACTTTACTGAATTGTTTATCAGTTCTAGTAGTTTTCTTGTGGAGTCTTTAGGTTTTTCCAAATATAAGATTACAGCATCTGCAAACAAGGTTAATTTGACTTCTTCCCTTGCAATTTGAATGCCTTTATTTCTTTATCTTGTCTGACTGCTCTAGCTAGGACTTCCATTATTACTATATTGAATAACAGTGGTGAAAGTGAGCATCCCTGTCCAGGTTTTAGAGAAAAAGCTCTCAGGTTTTCCCCATTTAGTAAGATAGTAGTTGTGAATGTGTCACCTGTGGCTTTATTTTGAGGTAGATTCCTTTTATATCCAGTTTTTGAGGGTTTTTAACATAAAGAGATGTTGAATTTTATCCAGTGCTTTTCAGTATCAATTGAAATGATCATGTGGTTTTTGTTCTACACTCTGTTCATAAGATGTATCATACTGATTGATTTGTGTGTGTTGAACTATCCTTGCATCCCTGGGATAAATCCCACTTGGTCATGATGAGTGATTTTTTTAATATGTTGTTGGATTTGGCCTGCCAGTATTTACTTGAGAATTTTTGCATCATTATTCATCAGAGATATTGGCCTCTGTTTTTTTTTTTATTTTGATGTTTCTTTGTCTGGTTTTGGTATCAGTGTGATGTTGGCCTCATAGAATGAGTTTGGAAGTATTCCCTCCTCTGTATTTTTTTTAATATTTTGAGTAGGATTTGTATTAGCTTTTATGTAAATGTTTGGTATAATTCAGCAGTGAAGCCATGAGGTCCTGGGCTTTTTTTTTTTTCTAGGAGCCTTTTTATTATGGCATTGATCTTGTTACTTGTTATTGGTCTATTCAGGTTTTGGATTTCTTCGTGGTTCAAACTTGATAGGTTATATAAATATAGGAGTTTAGCAATTTCCTCTAGATTTTCCAATTCATTGAAATAGATTTACTCATCATTGCCACTAATGGTTCTTTGAATTTCTGTGTTATCAATTGTAATGTCTCCTTTTTCCTCTCTGATTTTATGTATTTGAGTTTTCTCCATTTTTTGTTAGTTAGGCTAGGTAAGGTTTTGTTAATTTTATCTTTTCTAAATATCAACTTTTTCTTTCATTGACCTTTGGTATTGTTGTATGCATTTAAATTTAATTTATTTCTGCTCTGATCTCTATGTTTTCTTACCTTCCAATTTGGGGTTCAGTTGGATCTTGCTTTTCTAATTCTTTAAGATGCATCATTATGTTATGTATTTGAAATTTTTATGTGGACTCTTGTAGCTGTAAATTTCCAACTTAGCACTGCTTTTCTACATCCTATAGTTTTTCAGATGTTGTATTTCAATTATCATTTGTTTTAAGAAACTTCACAATTTCCTTCTTAATTTCTTCATTGACCATTGGGCATTCAGGAGGATATTATTTAATTTCCATTATTTGTATAGTTTCAAAATTCCTCTTGTTACTAATTTCTAGTTGTATTCTATTGAGGTCAGAGAGGATGCATGATAGTATTTTAAGTTTTTGAATGTTTTAAGACTTCTTTTGTGACCTAACATATAATCTATCTTTGAGAATGATCCATATGCTGAGGAGAATAATGTGTATTCTGCAATCATTAGATGAAATGTTCTTTAAATATGTTTTAGGTCTATTTGGCCTATGTTGTAGATTAAATATGATGTTTCTTTGTTGATTTTCTGTCTGGGAGATCTGTCCAATGTTGAAAGTGGGGTGGTGTTGAAGTCTCCAGCTAATACTTTATTGGGCTATATATCTCTCTTTAGCTTTAATAATGTTGCATTATATATCTGGGTGCTCCAGTGTTGGATGGATTTACAATTGTCATTTCCTTTTACTGAATTGACCCCTTTATAATTATATAATGACTTTCATGTCTCTTCTTACAGTTTTTGTCTTGATATCTGTTTTGTCTAATATAACTACTGCTGCTCTTTTTTGCTCCATGGGCATAGAATATCTTTTTCCATGTCTGTTTTCAGTGTATGCGTACCATTAAAGTGAAGTGCTTTTCTTGTAGGCAATGGATCATTGTGTCTTGTTTTATCATCCATTTATCTATTTAACCTGATCCAGACCACTTTCACAGTCAGAAAACAAAATAATTCAAAGTGGTATAGAACTTCAAAAAATTTAAAGTTCACTTTAGCTATTTCAACATGCTACTAAGAAATAAATTTTTGGAAATCTGTTTATTAAATGCATCCCATTTAATAGGCTAGAACTTTTAAAAATTATGAAAAAGAAAATCATGCAAGCAGGATAATCTGGAATATCTTATGTTTGTTATAGACTCTCAGACTGACCTTGTGGAAAGTGTTTAATACATATGTAATATAACTATCATAATTCTCTTAGTGTCATAATGGTAATATTTGCTTGAAATAACATATTCTTAAATTCACATTCAGGATAATGTAAAATTATTTATTAAACTTACCAATTTGACATTGAAAGCAAAATTACTTTATATTTTTACCTAAGATTTTAAAAATCAGGAACACAATTTAAGAAAATCTGTTAGTAATTTATCAGAAGGAAATATTGGCTAAACTTGTTATTCATTGATTGTAGCATTTTATTGATATAACATGGTATCTTGGAATCTTGGAACCTGGAGTTGACAACCATTTCTCTTTTCTTTTTTTTTTTTTTTCTTGACGAAGTCTTGCTCTGTTTCCTAGGCTGGAGTGCAGTGGTGAGTGGCGTGATCTCAGCTCACTGCAAGCCTAGCCTCCTGGGTTCACGCCAGTCTCCTGCCTCAGCCTCCCGAGTAGCTGGGACTACAGGTGCCTGCCACCACACCCAGCTAATTTTTTAGTGGAGACGGGGTTTCACCGTGTTAGCCAGGATGGTCTGGATCTCCTGACCTCGTGATCCGCCCGCCTCGTCCTCCCAAAGTGCTGCGATTACAGGCGTGAGCCACCATGCCCAGCTGACAACCATTTTTCTTAGAGCTATCTGGAGACACTATTGAAGTAGTGTAACAATGCAAAAAGCAAATGTGGATGCTCTGTTAAAAGACAACGAAAGTTCTACAGAAGAGCTCCTTTTATAACAAATAATTTTGCATAACTACTCTTAAAGCAATACTAATGATACAAAGCTTCTATTATTGATTTGTAAGCATGACAAATAGCCATTATACTTTCTGGTGTTTTTGCTATCTTCTTTTGGATTTTATTTTCTGTTTGTGTTTTGTAAGGTATGTTTTCTGTGATTTAATTACTTTTAACAAAATCACATCTGGGTGCACTTTTTATTAAATAAGCATTTAGTTCTGGTCTCTGCCTCAAAGAGCCGAAGTTGAGTTGTAATATTTGCTTTAATGTTCAAGTTTTTGCCTTGTAAAACAGTGATGAGTTCTGGGTTTGTGCAGTAGACAAAATAATGCTCTCAAAAGATGCACATAACCTAATCCCAAAATCTGTGAGTATGTCAGCTAACATGGCAAAAGGGGCTATTGTATATTATATGCTGTATTCATGTCTTTAAATGCAATTAACTGAAATATTGTTTAGTTTTCCACTATGTGTCTTTACCAATGATCAGTTTAACAGTTTTTCTATTATGGAGATTTAGATTGACATCAACATTTGCTATTAATCATTATTATTTCTTCCTTTCTGAAAGTTGAATTTCTGGGACAAGAGATATAGATTAAGACTGTTTTTACATGTTGCCTACATGACCTTCAAAAGCATGATTCCCAGTGGCATTCTCAACAACAGTCATAAACAATGGTGATTCAATGTATATTTATATTCAATCAGATATATTAATTGGAACATATTAAAATATGTATATTTATATCAGAATATTTATATTGAATATAAATATATATCTATATGCTATATGTATTATATATATGTTTGTCTGTGTGTGTATATATCCCATTATTTCCTAACACTAGATCAGGAGTTTTTAACTATGGTAATTTTGCACACCCCCATTCTTCAGAAGCTGTGTTATTTATGGATATATTCAATGGTCAAAACTGTGTGGGTGGTGTTAGTAAGCAGAGGCCATGGATGTTGTGAAAGGTCCTACAACGCATAGGGCAGCCCCCCACCACAAATAATTATCTAACTCAAAATGCCATAATGCCCAGATTGAGAGACCCTATTCTTCCTAATGAATAGTCGTATTTTGCCATCTTTAAAAATTGGGAGCCATGTGACAGAATTATTTTGGCATTCCCTTTTTCAGAAGAATGTTAAACATATTTTGCTCACTCTTTCTGAGTGATTTCACCACAGACACTTCTTGCATCTGTTCCCACATCTTTTTTTAGCATCAAACCAATATAGCAATTTCAAAAACTAGTTACTTTTTCTGAATTAAATAAAATAAAAACACGATTTAAGCTGTGCCTTCGGATTTAAAATAACAGAATGCCTTCCATATTGACCATAGTATATATGTACATAATGCTTTCAATATCTTTAAATTTTTCAGAGGTTGCTTTTCTGGTAGAAAGTTTTATCATTATATATGACTCTGTGTGTGTGTGTGTGTGTGCGTGTGTTTGTGTGTGGTATATGATATATGTATGTGTGTGTTGATATGTGTGTGACACATCATCAAATCATATGTAGCTTTTAACCATTTAAAAGGATCATAAAACCTACAACCATTTAACAATCAGACGACTTTTTAAAAAATAGATGATTATTCATAGTCTTGAAATATTTAATTTGCTTTCATGAATCTCATTCCCCTCAACATCCCTGGAAAGAGCAGCTTTCCTGAAATCAGCCTATATAACACTGTTGATTTTGTTATCAGTTTATTTAACATCTGCATGATATTAAAATTAATAAAAATATTCAAGACCTAAACTCAACATTGGACAAAATGAATCTGATAGACCTTTTCAGAACTCTCCAGCCAAAACCAGAATATACATTCTTCTCATTGTCACGTGGCATGTACTCAAAAATTGACCACATAATTGGGCATAAAACAATATTCAGCAAATGCAAAATAACTGAAATTATACCAACACACTCTTGGAACACAGTGCAAAAACATAGAAGTCAAGATTGAAAATAAAATCACTAAAAACTTCACAATTACCTGGAAATTAAACAACATGCTCCTGAAAGACTTTTGGATAAATAATGAAATCAAGGCAAAAACCAAGAAGTTCTTTGAAACTAACATAAAGGTATAACATACCAGAATCCCTGGGACCCAGTTAAGCCATATTAAGAAGGAAGTTTATGACACTAAATGCCCACATCGAACAGTTAGAAAGATACCAAATTAGCAACCGAACATCGCCATTTGAGGAACTAGAGAAACGAGAGCAACCAACCCCAAAGCTAAGACCACAAATGCTCAAAATAAGAGCTGAACTGAAGAAAATTAAGACACAAAAACCATTTCAACAAATCAACGAATCTAGAAGTTGGTTCTTTGAAAGAATTAATAAAATAGACTGCTCGCTAGACTAATAAAGAAATAGAGAAATATTAAAATAAACACAATCAGAAATGACAAGGGGGACATTATCAGTGACCCCACAGAAATGCAAAAAACAAACAAACAAACAAAAAACAAACACAAAATCCTAAGACACTACTGTGAACACCTCTATGCACACAAGCTAGAAAACTTAGAAGAAATAGATAAATTCCTGGAATCCTACAACTTTTCAAGATTGAAGCAGGAAATAATTGAATCCCTGAGCAAGCCAGTAAGGATTTCCAAAATTGAATCAGTAGTAAAAAGCCTATTAACAGAAAATGCTCAGGACCAGATGGATTCACAGCATAATTCTGCAAGATGTATATGTGTGTGTGTGTGTGTGTGTGTGTGTGTGTACCATTTCTACTAAAACTATTCCAAAAAATTGAGAATGAGATACTCTTCCCCAATTCATTCTTTGAGACCAGCATCATCTTGATGCCAAAACCTGGTAGATTCACAACAAAAAAAGAAAACTTCTGGCAAATATCCTTGATGAACATTGATGCAAAAATCCTCAGCAGAATACTAGTAAACCAATCCAGCAGCACATCGAAAAGCTAATCCACCATAATCAAGTAAGCTTTATCCCTGGGATGCATGTTGGTTCAACATATACAAATCAATAAATGATATTCACCACATAAGTAGTACTGAAAAAACAAAAATCACATGATTATCTCCATAGATGCAGTAAAGGCTTCTGATAAAATTTAACATCTCTTCATGTTAACAACTCTCAACAAACTGGGCACTGAAGAAACATACTCTAAAATAATAAGAGCTATCTATGACAAGCCTACCACAAACATCGTACTGAATGGACAAAAGCTGGAAGCATTGCCCATGAAAACCGGAACAAGACAAGGATACCTCATCACTCCTATTTACCATAATACTGTACGTCCAGGTCAGAGCAATCAGGCAAGAGAAAGAAATAAAAGCCATCCAAATAGGAAGAGAAAAAGTCATACTATCCCTTTTTACCAATGATATAATTCTATACCTTGAAAGTCCCATAGTCTCTGCCCAAGAACACCATGATCTGGTAAACAACTTCATCAAAGTGTCAGGATGCAAACTCAATGTGCAAAATTCAGTAGCATTCCTATACAATGATAACATGTAAGTTTCTAAGCTTACATGGCTCTAGCCATGCCTCTTATTATTAAAATAATCACTATCTAAAACTTTGTGTAGATCCTCACTTTACAGATGAATCTATAGACCTTATTTTGGAAAATTTACTTCAGCTTACCATTTTAAAATTGTATACAATTTTATGATTTGTGATTTTCATTGTGCTTCTAACATTTATCTAGATTTATTCATGAGCCCCATTAGTATTATTGCAGTAATATAATTCATTGTGTGCATATACTACAATGTATTTATGTATTCTCCGATTGATCATCATTTCATTTGTTTTCAGGTTTTGATTATTATACAAATGGTCTCCTGACCATTTGTGTACACGTCACTTGCAAACAGACACACATTTTTCGAGATATTCACCTGAGAGTAAAATTCCTCAGTCAAAGTGTGTGAATTTTAAGCTTTACAAGATAATTCCAATTTGTTTGCTAAGTTGTTTGTGCAAACTATATTTTTATGAAGAATGTATAGCAATTTCCTTTAATCTATACATGTCAATGCATGTACATGGCATCTTAAAACTTATTATTTTATGGCTGACTTTTGAACATGCTAAAATACTTCTTTGTAGATTTGATTTACATTTCTCTAATTAATAGTAGTTTCAGCATTATTTCAGGTATATATTGGCACCTTTTTTTCCTATTTTATATAACTCCTTTTCCTGATTTTTTTATTTTTTCCAAACATTATGTATGTTGTCCCTTTCGTTTTGATTTTCAGGTATTATATAATTTATAGAGATGACTTTTTTAGTGATAAATATTGCAAATATTTTCACCCTTTGTGAACTGTCATTTTTGTCTCCTTTTATGGTGTTTATAATAAAAAGAATTATTTAATATCATATAGTCAGTTGCAGCATTTTCTTATGGGTCTAGCTCATGAAATCCATCTCTACTCCCAAAAGCATAAAGATACTTCTACATTTTCTTCTGAAAGTTCTAAAGTTTTGCCTTTTACTTATTTCGTTTTAACTTTTAAAACTCCTGTTCTGTTTCATTAGTAAGTACATTTTTTCAAAAGTTTAATTATGCTTCAACAGTTGGGAAGACAGATATACATTTAAAACATAAACATCAGAATCTCAACAGAACCCTGGAGGTGAGCAGAGTAGGTAGGTCAGGCGTGATGTATATGGCAAATAGAACATCACTGCTGCTTTGGGGGAATAGGGAAATATATACAGTATTGTATTCAGTGTTCTATATGATCAATGCCAGATTACTGGTTTGTTTTTGTTTTTGTTTTTGAGATGGAGTCTTGCTCTGTCACCCAGGCTGGAATGCAATGGCACCATCTCGGCTCACTGCAACCTCCACCTCCTGGGTTCAAGCAATTCTCCTGCCTCAGGCTCCCAAGTAGCTGGGATTACAGGTGCACACCACTGTGCCTGGTTAATTTTTATATTTTTAGTAGAGACGGGGTTTTCCCATGTTGACCAGGCTGGTCTCAAACTCCTGACCTCAAGTGATCCACCCACCTCGGCCTCCCAAAGTCCTGGGATTACAGGTGTGAGCCACCATGCTTAGCCCAGATTACTGTTTATTGGGGTGTTCTCCCACAGATGGAGACCACAGTGGTGGAGGTAGAAACTGTTCTGATACCATTGCTATGGGTCCTATGGGTAACTAGTACCTCTTTTTAGCAACAGGCCTCTGGGGCCTGTCAGTGCTGGATGAAGACTTATAGGCTAATAATGTAATTATGTGGTAGAGAGCAAGAGCCACAGAAGCTGGTGGAGAAAAGAGTATACAGCTGGGTGTCATGGTAGTAGTTACAGATGCAACTTATTTATTACTATTGTGAGTGAATTAACATATACAATGAAACCCAGGATGCATATAAATAGGTAGTTTGTTTCAGCAAATTATTGGTAATGAGCCTATAACAATGACTTAAAATTTGGCAGAAATGTTTCTGGGCTTGATGATACAATGGCTAAAAGATTAAAAGTCATCTATATTTAAATCTATAATATATTCAAAGTTGATTTTTATTAATCTTATAAAATTTGGATTTTGAACGATTTTTCCATAAGGATATCTGAGTGTGTGATAACAATTTATTGAATAATCAGTCCATCTTTTCCTAATGGATCTATCCCTGTGTTACTACTACTTTCTATGTTATGTGTAAGTAATTGTGATGGTTAATTTTATGTGTCAACTTGATGAGCTATGAGGTGACCAAATTAAATATAATTTCTTGGTGTGGTCATGAGGGTGTTTGAGTGTTAAATTAGCATTTTAATTCATGGAAGGAGGAATTCACTTTTTCATTTGCTTCCTGTCTGCCTACTTAAGCTGGGGCATCTTATCTTATCTTCTAAGGCTCTTGAACTGGGATTCAGCTTCCCTGGTTTTCAGGTCTTTGATTCAGAGGGAATTATGTCATTGGCTTTCCTCGGTCTCCAGATTGCACACAACAGATCATGGAACTTCTTAACCTCCATTATTGTATAAAAATTTTTCTATAATTAATTTTCTTTTCTTTCTGTCTTTATTATCTATCATCTATCTATATCTATCTGTCTATCTATCGTTATCATCATTATCATCATCATGACTAGCTCATATTTGGTTCTGTTTCCTGGTAAACCCTGACAAATACAATAACTTTATAATGTACTTTGATATATTGAAGATTCAATTCTCCCACAATATTTTCTTTCTCAACATACAATTGTCTATGTTAGAATCACATCTTTCCATATAGGTTTTAGAATCAGCAGCATGTTGCTATTGTAAGTGATAGTTCTTTAAAATTATACTTTCCAGATCTGTGGCTGTTGTACAGAAATGCAATACATTTATATGTACTGATTTACTTTCTGAAAATAGTGCTAATAGCTTAACTATTTTTACCAGTTTAATCTGTATGTCATTTTGCTTCCTCTCCCACATCAATTTCAGAAATTAATATCCAAGTGCCCTTCAAATTCAGTTCAAATTTTGTTCGTCATATCACTGATTATAAAAATAAGTGAGAGGAGATTTGATTTATTTTTATGCCTCTATTTATATGAATCTTTCTTGTTGATAATGAATAAAACTTTATTCTTTTCTAGATCTTTTCAGGGTTATTGTTGCTACCTTAAATAAGTATTTAAAGTGAATTTCCTAATTATTGGAGTAGACAATTGCTATTAATTTTTAGATTATGATATTTACTGGCTACTTTGTTAAACTTTCTAATTAAATCTAATAGAGCATCTGTAGTTCTATTAGTGTTTCTATTTTTACAATAATATCAGATGCATATAATGCATTATTGCTTTTTCTGACGTAGTGAACTGGCTGAGCTTTCCAAGACATGATTGAACTGAAGTGAAGATAGAGAATATTCTTCTATTTTTCCTCATTTAAATGAGCACAATTTTATTAGGTTAACATTATGAATGATGATTGCTGTTGATGTCTGAGATCTGATGTCTGATGACCATTAAAAGCTCTTAAGTTTTTATTTTGACCAAGAAATTTTGCTTATTAATTTTTCCTTGACAGTTGTTCCTTACACATTAAATGAAATGGCCTTCAATCTTTCTCTGTCACTCTTGATAATATCATACAATTTTCTTTTCATATCTCTTAAAGTGGTAAATGATGTTTGAAAACTTGCACATATAAAATCACTCTTCAATCATAATGGTCATGATTTACTATATTTTTAAGGGTTTATTCTGTTCTGTTTACTAATATTTTATTTAGAATATTTGCTTCTAAATTCATAAGTAACGGGTCTATATTTTTTAATACTGTAAGTTTCATTTTGGTATTAAGATTTTATTATTTTTCATAGCATAGTTGAAGAATAATCTAATTTTTCCAATTTCTTTGACTAGTTTATATAAAATTGGAATTATTTCTCCCTTCAAATTTTGTAATAGTGCCCTACCAAATTTTAGGTAAGCCACCAACATTTGGATGATCAAAGACCCCAATAAACAGCAATCTGGCATTGATCATGAAGATTATTTAGACCTACCATACAATCTTCTTTGTGTGAAGATTTTTTAAAAATTAAGCTAAATCAGGTTTCCTACTTGTTAAATCAGTTTTTGATATTTGTCCATGTCATCTGAGTTTTCAACTTTACAGACATCAGTATTCTCATACTATGTTTTTATTCTCTTTTAAACCTCTTCTCTATTTGTGGTTATATCTTTTCATTAGTACTAGTATTTCTTTGGAATTCTTATTTTTCTTAACTATTTGTTTAAACATTTTATCAGTCTTTTCAAAGAACCAAGTTTTTAATGTGTTAGTGTTATATTTTTAATAATATATTAATATTGTCTTGAATGCAAATACCAGGCTTCTGGATAAGGGCAGGATTTTTATTATTATTATATACCTAATAGTAGCCACACTAGTTTCCCCTTGCCTCAGTGCTTAACCCTAGCATAAAACTATGAGAGACAAATGTCATCGTGTGCATAAGAGAGCAGGTAAAAAATACCAAAAGTATAAATCTGGGCATTTAGATGGAAGAGAGAGTTTCTTCTCATCCCCTAATAAAAGGAGGACAAAAATACTTTTCTCCTTGGGAAGAATTCTTAGTTTTTAGTCTCACAATTTGTAATGTAAATAAGTTTTTCCAGTAGAAAGATACGACTAGTGTCTTTATAAAATGTCTCCGTCTTTATAACCCAGAACATCTATCTATAATCCAAAGTTTCATCCTCCTGTGAAATCTCAACATATATATTTTCAGAAGGAAACTCCTTGTAGGTGGTCTGTCACTATATTATCTGCCATAATTTAACTTCTAGACTTCTTGGTAAGCTCAGATTCCAAGTTTTAGTAAGATTTACTAAAAGAAAAAAACAAAACAAAACAAAACAAAAAACCTAGTGCACAGAAACAAAAATATTTGTCTCTACAGCCTCACTTTGAACTTTTGCTTTATTTTTCATGAATTTCTGCTATATACTTTATTATTTCTTTTATTCTTGTTTACTTGGTTTCATCTGTGTGGTTTTTAAGTTTTTAAATTAGACACTTACCTTGTTTTGGGACTTTTATATATATCTACACATTGAAGCCATAAAATTCCTAAGTTAAGCTTATGCTATATTCCATGGCACCCTTCAATATAATTAAATTTTTTGTTGTCTTGTTAAATATTTCAATATTATTTTTATTAAGTTATATTGCCATGTTCAGAAGAAAAAAATTGACTGAGAGTCAAACAAAGTTATTTTTCTGGTGTTATTACAAGTGCTATTATATACATAAGAAAAATATAATCAACTTCAGCCAGTTTCTGATATGAATTATACAAAGTGACATGATCAAGTGTTAACTACTAGTTTTAAATAGCTATGGCTATTTTTCAATACTCAACGCTTTTCACAATTAAATACTTATTGATATTTTTGTAGAATAATAGGCAGTTGGAAAAAAATAACACAGAGATGGTTTTATAAATTTTGCCCAATTTCTTCCTGATAGCATTGTGCAAAGCTATAGTACAACATTGCAAACAGAATTTTGACATTGATAACATCCATTCATCTTAGCCAGATTTTCCCAGATTTGCTTGTCCTCATTTGTGTATGTTTTCTTTTTCTTTTCTTTTTTGCTTCTTGAGACAAAGTATTGCTCTGTCACCCAGGTTGGAGTGCAGTGGTACGTGATTTTGGCTCACTGCAACCTCCGCCTCCCAGATTCAAGGGATTCTCCCACCTCAGCCTCCCAAGTGCCTGGATTACGGACATGTGCCAACAAGGTTGGCTAATTTTTATACTTTTAGTAGAGATGGTGTTTTGCCACGTTGGCCAGGCTGGTCTTAAAATACTGGCCTCAAGCAATCCACCCGACTCAGCCACCCAAAGTGTTGGGATTACAGGTGTGAGCCACCACGCCTGACCTCCGTATGTTTTTGTGTATGCTGATTTGTATACAGTTTTATCACATTTGTAAATTGTGTGTTCACGCCACAGTCAAAATAATCAACTGTTCTAACATTATAAGAATCCCTTGTGTTGCCCTTTTATAATAACAAACTCATGACTCCCACCCTCCTTTCTGTCTTAATCCTTAGCAACCACCATTCTGTCTCCTATTTTTAAAATGTTATAATTTCAGACATGTTATATAAGCCAGAAAAGTGGCATGAAGAACTCCAAGAATGTCCTTAGAGGAACAATGACAAATAAAAATAATTATTTCAAAACCATCATGTAATGGGATTGCTGAGTTGAAGGGTAGTTCTGTTTTTGGAGTTTTGAGGAGTCTCCATGCTGCTTTCCACAATGGTTGAACTAATACCCAGAAGAATAGATATAGATATATACACATATAGATATAGATATATAGACAGAATTTTATATACCATAAAGACACATGCACGTAAATGTTCATTGCAAGCACTATTCACAATAGCAAAGACATGGAGTCACTAAATGTCCATCAATCACAGATTGGATAAAGAATATGTGGTACATATACACCATGGAATAGTATGCAGCCATAAAAAAGAAGACCATGCCTTTTACCAGAACACGGATAGAGCTGCAGGCTATTATTCTTAACAAACTAACACAGAAACAGACGACCAAATACCACATGTTCTCACTTATAAGTTGAAGCTAAATTATGAGAACTCATGAACACAAAAAAAGGGAAAAACACACTGGGGTCTACTTGAGGATGAAGGGCAGGAGAAGGGAGAGGCAGAGAAAAAAATAACTATTGGATGCTAGGCTTAATACCTGTGTGATAAAATAATCTGTACAAAAAATCCCTGCAACAAGAGTTTGCCTATATAATAAACCATTACATAAACCCCAGAACCTCAAATGAAAGTTTTTTAAAAAAGAAAGAAATTGCACATTCTAGGGCCTCCACTCCTATGTTAGAGTAGAACTGCCCCACTGCAGAGGTCCAAGGCCTTAGCCTTGCCTTCCTCCTCTCAGAACAGTCTTGTTTCAAAGAATGGCTGACTGAAACCTATATCATATTTCTTTTATTCATACATGCATATTATCTGACTTTTGTCTGCACATGTAGGGAAGAGAATTGCTAAGAATCAAAATGTAAAAATTAAATGAATGAAAATGAAAAGACTAAATAAAAATACATAAAAACCATCATATCAGGTCCTTGGAAATTGTTCTAACTTTATGCAGTAAGTGGAGAATTAGGCCAGGCGCGGTAGCTCAAGCCTGTAATCCCAGCACTTTGGGAGGCCGAGACGGGCGGATCACGAGGTCAGGAGATCAAGACCATCCTGGCTAACCCGGTGAAACCCCGTCTCTACTAAAAAATACAAAAAACTAGCCGGGCGAGGTGGCGGGCGTCTGTAGTCCCAGCTACTCGGGAGGCTGAGGCAGGAGAATGGCGTAAATCCGGGAGGCGGAGCTTGCAGTGAGCTGAGATCCGGTCACTGCACTCCAGCCTGGGTGACAGAGCGAGACTCCGTCTCAAAAAAAAATAAGTGGAGAATTAGTCAAGAAAATACACTAACTTTCATAAGAGCAGCAAGGAGGTTGGGACATTTGACCCAGATTTGTATAGCCAAGAAACCAAGGCTTGCCCTGTGCCCTGCCCCAAGTCTAGGGTTATAATATGTACCTGATAGAGGCAGGCTACAAGCATTTCTAATCTGCTCTATTCATGTGGCAGAAGCTCTATTCTAGGCAAGAATATCTTCAAGGGCTGAAGCTCTAGAAACAGCTAAAGAGAATTCTTATAAATTGGTCTCATACCAAGGTAACTGTACATATAACCAGAACTTCACCACTGATAAGTGATATTAGACACTCAGGGGAAATAGATTTCACTGAACTAGTCCACTAGTTGAATAAATGTAATTGTTTAGATTACTAAACAGAAAATAAATAAACTTTTGGTTTTATTGATATTCTCTATTTTTTGCTATTATCTGTTTTATTGATTTTTACTCTATATTATTTTCTTCTTTTTGGTATAATTTGGTTCAGCTTACTCTTCATTTTCTAGTTCCTTATAGGGTAAAATTAGGTAATTCATCTGGGATCTTTCTCTTTTTTAATGTATACATTTACAGTTCCTAATTTTCTGTAAAGTACTACTTATGGAGCATCACATAAGTTTTGGTGTGCGGTGTTTTTATTTTCACTTATCTAAAAGTATTTTCTAATTTTATTTTTTCATTAGTTTTGATTCAATAGTTATTCAAGAGTGGGTTGTTTTATTTTCATGTATTTGTGACATCTCTAATTATGGTGTTCACTTCTAATTTCAATCGATTGTGATCAGATAAACCACTTTGTATGTTACAATCTTTTAAAATTTACTGAGCATTGTTTTGTGTCAACAAATAGTATCTCCTTGACTAAGATTAATGTGCCTTGTGAAAATGTGTTTTCTGCTGATTTTGCATGAAGCATTCTCTGTAGGTCAGATAGGTCTTGGTTTATGGTTTTTCAAGTCCTAAGTTTCATCGCTGATCTTCTATCTTAATGTATTTATTTCGAAAAGTAGAGTATGGAACTCTTTAATATTATATTTAAAGATATCATCTTTGGCTGGGTGCAGTGGCTCACGCCTGTAATCCCAGCACTTTGGGAGGCCGAGGTGGGTGGATCATGAGGTCAGGACATCGAGACCATCCTGGCCAACACAGTGAAACCCTGTCTCCACTAAAAAAAAAAAAGAAAAAAAAATTAGCCAGTCATGTTGCCAGGTGCCTGTAGTCCCAGCTACTCCAGAGGCTGAGACAGGAGAATTGCGGAATCCAGGAGGCAGAGCTTGCAGTGAGCTTGATCGTGCCACTGCCCTCCAGCCTGGGTGATGGAGCGAGACTCTGTCTCACAAGATTGATGTTTTTTCCCAAAGTTGACCACATTTTTTTTAAGATTCTGTTGTGTGTATATATGTTTTATAATGATTATAAGTGCTTAAAGAATTGATACTTTTATTATTATTTTATATCCTTGTCTCATATAAAGATATTAAAAAGTTGATTTTGCCTGGTATAACTACCTTAGCTCTCATCTGATTAATATTTGCATGAAGTATATTTTTCCATTCTTTCACTTTTAGTGCATTTGTGTTTTTGAAAATAAAGTAACATATCTTGAATATATAGTTTTTAATCTGTAAATTTTACTTTAATAAAGTTGAGACAATAAAGTAAATCTCTTGTAGTCAACATATAGTTGGATTATGTATATTTTATACATTTCTTTAATATCTACCTTTTAATTGGAGAGTTTAACCTATCTATTCAGTTTTAAATTAATTACTGTTAAAGAAAAAATGCTACCATATCACTGTTTATTTTCTGTAGAAATTTGTATCTCTTATGTTCTTCCATTTGTTTATTACTGTCTTCTTTTGTGTTTATTTTATGTGTACATTTTGATTCCCTTCTCATTTACATTTTTGTGTGTTTATTTTATATTTACTTGCTTTTATTTGCATATACATATTCTCATTTCTTTCTTAATGGTTACCTGAAGGATTACAATGAACATCTTAAATTTATAGCAATCTAATTTAAATTAATTACAACTTAGGTTAAATATTATACAAAAACTGTGTTCCATGCAACTCTCTGTCCATCCTAATTTATGTTGCCATTTTGTTTATGTATTATGTACTAATTAATATAGATTTATCATTATTGTCTTACTTGTCTTTTATATCATATAGGAAGAAAGTGGAGTTGGCAACCAAAAATACATTAATAATGACCTGTATATTTTCCTATGTAGTTATCATTTCTAGTATTCTTTATTTCTTCATAGGACTTGAAGTTGCTCTCTACTGACCTTTCATTTCATCTTTTACCTGTTCTTATGAGTCAGGTTTGTTAGTAACAAAGTCTTTCAACTTTTGTTTATTTTAGAATGTCCTAATTTCTTCTACATTTTTGAAGGTTATTTTTGCTAGATATAGAATTTTTGCTTTACATGGTTTTTTCTTTCAACATTTTAAATATTTCATTCTACTACCGCTTGGTTCATGGTTTTCATGAGAAACTAGTGACTAATCTTTTTTATTTATTCAATAGTTTACATTTTAATCTTATGGGTACATAGTTGGTATATCTATTTATGGGGTACATGAAATATTTTGGTACAGGTATACAATGTATAGTAATCATGTGTGGGTAAATGGTGTATCCATCACCTCAAGCATTTATTTTGTATTACAAACATGGCAATTTTATGATTTTATTTATTTAATAATATATGATAAATTATTATTGACTATAGTAACTCTGTTATGCTATCAAATACTAGATCTTATTCATTCTGCCTAACTGTATTGTTGTATCCATTAATCATTGCCACATCCCCACCTCCCACTACCCTTCTGAGACTCTGGTCACCATCCTTCTACTTTCTAGCTTAATGAGTTTTTTTTTTTTTTCTTTTTCATTTTTAGCTCCCACAAATGAGTGAGAGCATAACAAATTTGTCATTCTGATATTCTGAGCCAGACTTCCAGTTTCATTTATGTTGTTGTAAATGACAGGGTGTCTTTTGAAAAGTCTACACAAACTACTTAGTTTTTAACCTCAAAGAACTAAAAAATAAATGAACAAACAAACAAAGAGAAAAACTAAGCCAAAAGTTAACAAAAGGAGCAATATCGTACTATAGGTTACAGAAGAAATAATTGAAAGAGATAATAGAATAACAATGGAAAAAGAAAATAATTCACAGATCCTTCGAAAGAAGCAGTGCACTGCTGCAAATTCTGTGAAACAGGTGAAAAGCTATGACTTCCTGAAGTGTGAGATGGGGAAAACCTACCTCCAAAACACATCCCTGCTGGGGAATTTAAAAATCTAAATCATGTGAGAAGGATTTACCCTTACCTAGAGCTGAAACAGACTTAGGGAGTTTTGTGAAATATAAAAGTAGAAGTAGCAGTGGGAAGTGCCTTGCAGATACTCACAGTCTCCAACTGGAGCCCAGGGAAGCCATCCTTGACTATACCTCAGAGAGGCCCTCAGGAAAAACAGCCAGCAGAATTGGGGAGGGGTTTCATGGCAAAGGAAACTTCCAACTAAAATTAGTAGTGGTTTTGACTGGGAACAAATTTTTTTTTCAGTGGAGTCTGGGGGACATGCAAGAGCCGCTGCAGATAAAAGTGCAGGAGTGCAGTAGCTGCCCAGACAAAGTGGGCAGATAAGCAGAAGCAAGATCTGAAAAAGAAAGCCATGCTTGCATTCTCAGCAGGGAAGCTCACAGCTTGGGGCAAGGTCTGAATGGGGCACTTTGGGACCCACACTGGCCTTGTGAACTGCATGGAAGCTGAGTGAGGCCTCTCTCTACAGCTTATCCACCACTTCCCTGGTGAACTATATGACACGGCAGAGGTGACCAAGATCCCCTCTGGAACATAACCCCATTGGACTGAAAACCACTGCGAAATCACACAAGTGGCTGTGGCAAGCCCTGCTTAAGGAGAGTCTGAGCCCAGATTTGCCTAACCTTGCCCCCACCTGATGATATTTCTCTGCCTGCCCTCGTAGCCAAACACAAGAGACAGAAACTCTTGGGAGCTTTATAGACGTGCCCATCTCCTTAGAAACCAAAATAATCACCCTAACCAACTTAGGACAAGCTTAGAACCCCCACTACTACTGCAGCTGGTGCTTTCCAGAAAGCACCACCTCTTGGCTGAAGGCCAAAGAACACAGGCCACTACAGCAACTCATTACAGAATAACCCTGACCCAGGAAGGAAAATACAATACCTAATTTGACTTCCTGCAACATCCTGGTTAAAGAGTTCCTGAGTGTGCTCATGTGACAACTTCACTGCTAGCATAACCAGCATTTGAGAAAGCCAGCACACTTAACATATCTACAACCAAAGACTCACATAGTCTACTTCATTTCCCTGCCACCTCTACCAGAGGAGATGCTGGTATCCATGGTTGGGAGACATGAAGATGGATCCAATCACAGGACTCTTTGCTGACGTTCCCCAGCACTGGGCCTGGAGACTTGTAGCTCTGCTGGGTAGCTAGACCCAGAAGAGAAATAACAATCACTGCAATCTAGCTCTCTAGAAGTCCCATCCCATGTTAAAAAATGATCAACATCACTAATTATCAGGATAATCCAAATTAAAACCACTAGGAGATACCAACTTACTCCTGCAAAAAGGGCCATAATAAAAAAATCAAAAAATGATATATGTTGGCATGGGCATGGATGTATTGAAATCAGTATACTTTTACACTGATGGTGGGAATATAAACTAGTACAACCACTATGGAACATAGTATGAAGATTCCTTAAACAGCTAAAAGTAGAACTATCATTTGATCCAGCAATCCCACTGCTGGGTATCTACCCAGAGGAAAATAAGTCATTATATGAAAAAGATACTTGCACATGCATGTTTATTGTGGCACAACTCATAATTGCAAAAATATGAAACCAGCCTAAATGCTTATCAACCAACGAGTAGATAAACAAAATGTGGCATATATACACCATGGAATACTACTTAGCCATAAAAGGGGGAAAAAAAAATAATGGTATTCACAGCAACCTAAGTGGAATTGGAGACCATTATTCTAAATGAAGTAACTCAGAAACGGAAAACCAATATCGTATCTTCTCACTTATAACTGGGAGTTAAGGTATGAGGATACGAAGGCATAAGAATGATATAATGGACTTTGGGGACTCAGGGAGAAGGGTAGGAGGCAGTGAGGGATAAAAGACTACCCATTGGTATGTGGTCAAGTGATCTTCAACAAGGGTGCCAAGAATACACAATGGGGAAATGATAGACTCTTCAACAAATGGTGTTGTAAAAACTAGTTATCCACATGCGGAAAAATTAAAAGTAGAACCTTATCTCATATCACAAACAAAAATCAACTCAAAATGTATTAAGAGATTTAAACATAAGACCTGTAACTGTAAAACTCCTAGAAGTCAACCTATGAGGAAATCTTCATGACGTTGGGCTTGGGAATGATTTCTTGAATATAACACCAAAAGCACAGGCAATAAAAAGAAAGAAAAAAGTGGTACTAAATGAAACTAAGCTTCTGCACATCCAAGAAAATAACAGAATACAAAGGCAACCTATGGAAAGGGAGAAAATATCTTTAAATCATGTACCTGATAAGGGATTAATATTAATCCAAAATGTACAAGGAACTTCTATATCTGAACAGAAAAAAACTTAAATAACCAGATTTTTAAAAAGATCAAAGTCTTGAATAGATATTTCTACAAAGAAGATACACAAATTGTCAACAGGTATATAAAAAGATGCTCAACAATACTAATCATCAAGGAAATGCAAATCAGATATTACCTCACATTTGTTAGAATGGCTATCAGCAAAAACAAAACTAATGTTAAAGTGTTTGTGAAAAATGTGAAAACATTGGAAACGCATACACTGTGGGTAAAAATCCAAAATGCTGGAGCCATTATGGAAAACTGTATGGACGTCTCTGAAAAAATTATGAATAGAATTACGATATAATCCAGCAATCCCACTATTGGGCATATATTCAAAATAATTGATATCAGCATCTCAGAGAGATACCTGTACTCCCATGTTTATTGCAGCATCGATTTAATAGGTGTGTCTTAGCCTATTTTGTGGGCTACTGTTCAAAGGGCAGTTTAAGAGCCCTTGTGGTGGTGCCACTGGAATTCTCAATGGCTCCCTCTGGTGCTATCTAATGGCGCTAAGGGAGGCTCTCCAAGCTGAGCTTCTGAATGTCTCTTGGTGGGAGACGGTTTTGATATGCGATTTCCCCAATGGTTTTTCCAACTATCTCTGGGTACGGGAGAAGAGTTTCAGCATGCAGGGCAAAGAGGCTTTCTGCCTTGGGACACTTGCCGTAGCTGTGTCACTAGCCCATCAACTATGATGTCTCTATGCAAGAGATGGTAATCTCGAGCCTTTAGGTAAACACGCTTGCTGTGACTGTATCCCATTTTCTAGTTCTTCTCACCCTCATTTTCCTGTAGCATGGAAATATAGCCTTGGGTTTGTAGTGAAGAAGAGGTTTCTCATTTTTCAGCACTGTCTCTTTTCCTATCTAGTGATTCTAGATAGAAATCACTGCTCTAGTGATTCTGGGCATGTAGGTTGGCAAAGTCTCAGGCCTGGAAGAGATAGGATGCTTTCCTGCCAAGAATCTCAATCAAATTGTCTGGCCCAAGATGCCAGGATCCCTTTATGTCATAGGGTCTTCTATTCATTCCTGAGGAGGAAAAAAATTACCAGGGTGCCTTTTACTATTAGGTTTGGAGTCAGGAAACCCTGGGCCTGGAAGGCCTTCCATTGTTTGGTGGGATGACCAAGACATCCTGCTTCGTTTTTGTTCCTCTATTTCTGGAGTCCCTTACCAGTTTTCCTACTTCTTACCACCTTTCAGAACTTTTTTTTTTTTTTCTTTTGGTTGTGTCTTGCATTATTTCCAGGGTATAAAGTTGTGTTTATTAATAAGAGAAGGAGAAATAACTCTATGCCATCTTGCAAGATCTATGATTAGCTTTTTAAAAAAATATTTTTCTAATGGTGACTTTGCCAATATTTTCTGCACCTCTGTCAAGTTTTGCTTTGTGTATTTAAAGGTGGTTTTATTATGTGCATACAAGTTCAGAATTACGAAATCTTCTTGATGGATTGGTCATTTTGTTATTGTAAATTTATTAGTTATTATTTATTGCTGATAAAACAGATTACCATAAACAATGACCATTCATTATTTCACATTTCTCTAAATCAGAAGTTCAGGAGGCTCAGCTGAGATCAAGGTGATGTAGGACTGTGTTCCTTAATGGTGATTCTCAGGAAAAGTTTACTTTCAAGCTTATTAAGGTTGTGGACTAAATTCTGTTTCTTATAGTTATATGACTGAGATCCCTGCTTCCTTGCTGTCTGTCAGCCAAGGAGGTTTTCTCAGCATGTAGGGGCCACCTATATTCTCTAAACCGTGACCCCCTTCGTCTTCAAATTAGTGACAACGGTTTGAGTCCTTCTCATGCTTCAAATTTTTGTGAACTCCCTTTATGCATCCTCTTTTGACACATCTCTGTTTTGCTTAAAACCTAAGAAGATGCTCCACTATTAAGGACTAATGTGATTAGATTGAGAGGAACTAAATAATCCAGGAAAATATTACTACATTAAACATATTTTAATGTAATTTTGACCTTATAATTTAACAGTTTCATAGGTTCCAGTAATTTGGATGTGGAGATCTTTGGGATCCATTCTTCTGTATACTATATGAGATGACACTCTCTCTTATTAATAATGCTTTTCCTTAGTAATTTTATTTTGTATGATATTAATGTAGTCACCTTCCTTTCTTTCCATATTTCATATTGCATCAATAATTTTGCACATCTGCGTTTTTGTATACAGCATATAGGTATATTTTAATTTAAATTTGATTATTTCTGTCTTACAGGTGAAATATTTAGCTCATTCACTTTTATTGGAAATATGGCATTTTTAGATATTTGCACATGTTATTTTTTGCTTTCTATTTTAAAATTTTCTATATCTATTTCTTTATTCTTTTTTTACTCAAGTTATTTTGGGTTTTATTTATTTATTTTCTTTGGCTCTGTTGGCTTGGGAGCTATATACCTTACTTCTAATTTTTTGGTAGTTATCCCCTTCCAGGACCTTTCACCTCACAGATATAACAGGGTCTGAAGTTAATGCCTTAATGTGTTTTCCATACAATAGAAAGACTTTTAACTCACTTAACCTAAATTCAGCCTCTCATCACTTACATTCTATTTTGTCTAGTGTCTAAGATTTGTGCTTTCTTAAAACCTTTAGAATTTTTTTTTTTTTTTTTTTTTTTTGAGACGGAGTCTCGCTCTGCCGCCCAGGCTGGAGTGCAGTGGCCGGGTCTCAGCTCACTGCAAGCTCCGCCTCCTGGGTTTACGCCATTCTCCTGCCTCAGCCTCCCAAGCAGCTGGGACTACAGGCGCCCGCCATGTCGCCCGGCTAGTTTTTTGTATTTTTTAGTAGAGACGGGGTTTCACCATGTTAGCCAGGATGGTCTCGATCTCCTGACCTCGTGATCCGCCCGTCTCGGCCTCCCAAAGTGCTGGGATTACAGGCTTGAGCCACCGCGCCCGGCCAAAACCTTTAGAATTTTTAAAATATACTTCTTTTTCATTGATTCATGTTAAATCATATTTTTATTATTTTACACTGATAATTTATTTCCTCAGAATCCCCTGTTAAGTCTGTAAATTTCTTTGCTTAATATTTTTTCCTTTGTCACAAATACTCATTTTGGGTTAATTTTTCCTCTTCTTGCAATATTGAAATAATTTTAGATTAGGTCATTTGGTAATAAAATTGGCTGTTGTTTGAAATTTTATTTAGTTCTCATTCTTGAGTAATAATTTGTGAGAACACGATTTTGTTTTTACATTTATTTTCTCTCACACTTTTTATATACTGTTTTCTGGTTGTCCTTATTGAGATGTGTGTTTTAAGTATAATTATAATTTTTAAGCCCCTACTCTTAATTTTTAGCTACTTAAAATCCTTTTCCTTAATGTTTTGCAATTATGTTACAATGTCTCTAGATATATAATAATTCCCTTTGCCATTTTAGTATTAACTGTATTTCCTGGTTCTTTATATTTAATCAGAGCTACAGAAGTCTTAGGAAATTTCTTGACAAATATTATAATTCATTAATCCTGTTTATTGCTTTCTTCTGTGACTTCAATTATACCAACAGTACTCCTTCTCATTTCTTCACATTTATTAAGCTCTTATATTTTCCATCTACTTGCCTCTCAATATTCCATTCTGGGTAATTTCTTCAGCTCTATCATTTAGTTCTACATTTTCTTTCAACTATGACTAAACTGTAGCTTAATCCATCCTGTGAGTTGTTCTCATTTTTTAAATTTTTTTGACTTTTTATGTCATCTATTTTTTGCCCTAATGCTTAATCAGAGCATAGCACATAGATATTTCCAATATGTTCTCATTAAAGGTATCGATATTTGATTTTTAAAAGTAAGTAACAATAAAACCATGAGAGAGTAGCAGTTTTTTCCTTTGAAAATTGTGGTTTAAATGCAGTGAGGGTTATTAACACTTCTACATGAATGACTTCCTATTTTACTGAAGTGTTTTAAAACAGTACTTCGTAGCATCCTGCTCTTCAAAGCAACATCTGTGGCTCTTTTTGGTTCCTATTAAGTGATAAATAACAACAGAATTTTAGTTCATGTAGGGACCTCAAACAAGAAAGTTGGTTAAGCTATTCATACATGTTGCTTTGAAATTGGGCTCATATAATTTTATTTTATTATGTCTATAATTTGCACTGGTATTTTGTTAGTTACTTTTTTTCTTAACTTACAAGGTACTTTTTAAAAAAGAAAACCATATACAAAGCTTAGATTATATAATATAATGAACTGGTCATTTTTCTTCTCATCTCTCTACTCAAATCATAGATTTCAAAGAGTTTAAATGACCAATTAATTTGTGTGTGTGTGTGTGTGTGTGCGTGTGTTATAAGGTAGTAGCGAGGCAAACTTGATACATTTAATGCTTTAACATTACATACTGATGCATTCCTAATTCAAAGTTGCATCATGATAGGAAGAAACATACATGTGAAGCTATTAAGAAAACATTTTTGTTTGTAAGGATTTTGAAAGTTGGAGGATCAACTAATAAAACTCAGAATTTTTCCTGTCAAAATAAAATGTGGAACATAAAACTCACCAAATGAGAGATATTTGGGAAACTCTAGTCAGTCCATGATTTTTCTCCCCTCTCTGAGAACTATCACCCTCTATTCAAACAAATCTATAAGCAGAGGCCTTGGTATCATGTTTGTACTGTGTGACATTTGCCTCTAGGCCAAGGCTGATTGTCCCATGTTAGTTTTTTTTTTAATTTTCAGAATTTAATTTTACATTTTTACATGTTCAAACTCGGTTCTTTTTAAAATATTCCTCTTCATTGTGCCTTTTTGTTCATTCATTTTTTCTTAATTGATGTAAGTATTTCATGAAGGTTTATCAATTTTTTAATTTGGATACCCCTATTTCTATAATCTTTGGTGTCTATAAATCTCTTGCTTGTTTTTTCTCTTAACTCTAATTGATGGTGATTTGTTTTCTCTCTCTCTCTCTCTCTCTCTCTGTGTGTGTGTGTGTGTGTGTGTGTGACGTTTGATTAATATTACTTAATTATTGGAAAAACCAGTGCTTTCTCCAGAGAAATGGGGTTTAGCTTTTCTGGTCCAGAGCCTGGACTATTCTGGCAACCTGGAAGGTTGCCGGGTTTAAATTGCAAATCTCAGAGAAGGAGAGAAAGAGGAAGAGTACTATTTCACAAAACATTATTATTAAATGTTTTTATCATGATTTTTTCTCCTTTTAGAATTTTGCTTTTTTGAGGTTCACCTATTATGATGTTCTCTAATCAATAGTAAATATTCATTCAGTTGGTGTAGATAGCTTGCATAAAATTCACCAAAGATATTCAGGATTACTTGAAATTCTCAGCATAATTGGTTTATTGTTTCAGCTTATTCATGCTACTCTTGCGCTTTCACAATACACATTAGAATATCGAATAACTTAATAAGTATTCCATTAAAGAAACATATTTATGTCTATATGAGCATTTCCAAAATATATGTGAGTATGAAACAAACTTATTTCTTAGATAACATTTATTAATATTTCAAGTTTAATGAAATTTGCTTTAGGAAATGCCAGTTAAATACTATATTAGCTCTGATGGCTTATACCCATAGTTGTACCATAACTATTGCATGACATTTTAATTGAGACAAACATCTTTTTCTCACTCAACATCTTATGTATTATACAAAAACAAAACATGTGGTTTTGTCAATGCCTATGTATTCCAGGTATGAAGAATATCACACATTCTCTTCACCTAAACACAGACACACACACACACATGCACATGCACACACACACACACACACACACACACTTATCTAAAGAATTTTCCTATTGCTTGCATAGTAGACATAATTAAGTAAATCTGAATCAGAGGACCAAGTAATTGTGAGAATACCAATAGATATTCAGGCACTGTCTTGAGTATCTCTGATGGATTAAGTTCCTCCAAACCTGGGTTTGTTGACAGAAAAGATGTTAAAGATCCTAAATGTAAGCTAATCATGAAAAGGAAAATCTGGCCTGATTACCCAGGCCTATTGGCAGGATCGTTTTGTTTGTAGGGGAAACTGGTTCCTGCACCGTGTGTGTTTGAGTCCACAAACTTCATGAGAGCCAACCACACTGTCCTGTGATCAAAATTTGGGAAGCTTTGCAGATCATGTTAGTATAAGTTATAAAGTCTGATAATGTTAACAATCAACTCCTTGACCTATTTATACATATTGGCTAGTGACTATTTTTCTATATCAGTGTATAAGGCACATTAGACCATAAATAACATACTTTTCAAAACAGCAACACCGTTTTTTCAGTTACAGAAACAATGACAACTGCTCTTCAAATACTTAGACTCTCTAATTTATTTCTTATGATTTGGGGAGTCAGGACTTGTCACAATTGAAATCTGTATGTGTTAGATAATTTGGGCAAGTTTGAAGTAATAAAGTTTCAAAAACAAGTTATTTGACTCTCTGCTCTTATGTGTGAATGAGTTCTTGAGTGATTAATTAGAGGAAAAAAATAAAATTACTTCAAAAAGAAAAGTTTCTGAATATCCATTGATTTTCTCTCAAATGATCGATTCCCCCATGCAAATGGGGGAAGATAGCAGCATATAACTCCATGCTAATGAAGTAAGTCACTTTTACAAAAGTGCTAAAAAGTTAATGTGATTTTATATTTGTAGGACTTATTTTGGGCTTTAGAACTAAAAGTTTACTGCTACTACATAGTTCTTTACTGTATGTTTTTTCTTACTATATTTTTTATTATACTAACTGTAATAGACAGTGAATGGAAAACTTAATTTTAGGACTCTGTCATCTGCACACCTATGTTCCCAGAGTTTGAGGAATAAATGCAAGTGGTTTAGATGTGACAGTTTGGAAAAATATACCTCCCCAGTGCCTATAAAAGTAAGTAACTCCGAGTGAAGAATTAGTATTAGGAGTGATCACAGTCATATGTGTTAATTAGCTTGTTAATTATTCTCTACTGTCACATAACTGATGAAAGTTTCTTTCTATGTGTTTTCTATATATCACTTAATTAGCTTTTGAAATTTACTTTATCTCAATTTTCCCTGTATAAAATGTGGTGTGTGATGTTCTGGGATACATGGGAAGGGTGTGGAAATCAGAGTAGGATATGTTCCAGTCCAAACACATGTTTAGAGTTGACTGTGCCCATAAAAAGTGTTTCTGACAGTCATGGTCTGACAAGTGATAGTCTGACAAGGCATGACCATTTTCCAATTTTTTACTTACAAATTAAAACATGAAAGTAAAAATATGATGTATGTTTATAAAAAATATTTTGATATCATCTCAGCCATTTAATAAGTCCATAAAGAGGGGGTCATTGAATCCTGAAGAAGAATCCTTAATATATTATCAATGCTCGTTGATTCTGATAGCAAGTTGACTCCCCATTACTGCAACTATCTTGATAATGTAGAAAGAGCGCTAAGTGTCAGGCACTTTACCTTTCCAAAGCTAAGGAAATCCTTAAAGATATAATGGGGTTCCAAATCATAGAGTCATTTTAGTACTTTAATAAGACCATGACTTGTTTAATATAAGCAGAAAAACATTCTAATCGGAATTATCCTTACCTGTAGGAGGTACAGACTCTGGTGAATTATGAGGGATGCTGGAATGCGTTTCTGGCCCAATTGATCTTGCAGTTAAGTACTGACCATGAAGTTTATTTGGTGATTACTTCACTTACTTAAGGTAGTAATTATAGGAAGAAAGGATTGGGTAAATGTTGGTCAAAACATACAAAATTTCAGTTGGGGGAAGAAGTTCTAGAGCTCTACTGTACAGTATGGTGACCATAGTTAATAACAGTGTATGACTAGTTAATGTATAATTAGTATATAATATATTTTAGGTATTATCACCACAAAAACTGATAAGTATGTGTGGTAATGCATATGTCAATTAGTTTTATTTAGCTAAACCAATAATATATACATATTTTAAAACATCATGTCATATACCATAAATATATACAATTCTTTTTATCAATTAAAAATAATAATAAAAGACAAATGTTATCCAGAAGAGTTTTAATGCTCAGAATTGTTTGATAATAACTTACTGTGTATTAATTTATACACTGCCTTTATTTATCCCTATCCAGTTAGAGTCTGAATTGTTACAGAGATAACGAGTCAAATGTCTGGTGCATGGAGCTATAACGATGTGGAAAAGTATTTGGATGATCATGTGGGTGAAAATTTGCCACAGGTGGAAATACTAACATGCAGAAAAAGAGTCCTAAAAATGACTCAATATGTGCTGAATAAATGACTTTTAAATGTGATAAGTGCCACTTCTGTACACAATTATTGGTAAATAATAATTTTGGAGTCCTTTTTAGATACCTTGTCAGCTTTCAGAAATATCACCATTTGAACACAACAAGTGGTTTCTGATTTTTATTTCTTTAATTTGCCAGATTGTTTGTATTCTTGTAATTATAACTAGCCCAAATGGATAGCTATTGAGAGTGTAGTGTCTGTGCTCAAGATGTTAATGCATTTATGTTCTTTATTGCTCTGGGAAATAGTGGTATTTCATGTTAACATTGTGAGTTCCTCTGTACCTCTTTAGCACATTATTTATTCTATAAATAACATGACAATAAAAATAAAGTGAGTGACCACCAGCTTTAAATCCACATTCAAATCAAATTTTGTCACTAAATTATTGACATAAATAAATATACATAATTGGTTTTCAAAATGTGGCTACCTCCCCATTATTCAGGACTTGATTATACAGGTCATCAGTTACTGATATGGTTTGACTCTGTGTCCCACCCAAATCTCATCTTGTAATTCCCATCATTCCCACATGTTGTTGGAGGAAACCGGTGGAAGGTGACTGAATTATAGGGGCGAGTCTTTCCTGCACTGTTCTCATGATAGTGAATGGGACTCTGGGGATCTGATGTTATTAAAAACGGGAGTTTCTCTGCACAAGCTCTCTCTTTGCCTGCCACCAACCACATAAGATATGACTTGCCTCCCCAGCCACGTGGAACTGTGAGTACAATTAAACATCTTTCTTTTGTAAGTTGCCCAATCTTGGTTTGCCTTTGTCGCAGGGTGAAAAGGGACTAACACAGTTACTTAAGCTTGTTTCCTGCTTTTCAGCATCACCACTAGAGTCAGGATTCAGGAAGAGAGAAGAGGAAAAATACATGACAACCCTGTTTGCGTCCAATAATCAGTTATTCTACTGATGCTATGGAGAGGAAATTGTAGTATCTTGCTAAGACAAGGATTGTGGGTTATTAGTAGATTTTATTAGTCCATACTAAAGACTGCTGTAATTAGAACTGAGAACACAAAGTTGAAATCACATACATTTATAAACATATATATGTTTATTAGTCTATGTTATATATAAATATGATGAAATAACCTTCACAATGGCTATAATAAAAGTGTAGTTACTTCCTCTTCATGATTTTTCTTTTTA